>NC_136810.1:36632194-36762194 GCF_951216825.1 Electrona antarctica
AACACTGACAGTGTGTTGGATAAGGAATCGGAACCATTTCCGGTGGAATTATAATGCGTGCGTGCATGCGTGCGTGTGCACGTGTGTGTGTGTGTGTGTATGTGTGTGCGTGTGTGTGTGTTCGGGTGGCCTCTGCAGCGCTGCATACATGCCACGTCCTGTGAGTGTCAAACACTCAGCGTGCACCACTTTCCACACTGACGGGATGAGCCAGCTCGCACGCAGCCCTTCACCAAGAGAGAGAGAGAGACACCATATCAACACAGGAGAGAGAGAGAGAGAGAGAGAGAGAGAGACACCATATCAACACAGGAGAGAGAGAGAGAGAGAGAGAGAGAGAGAGAGAGGAGAGAGAGAGAGAGAGAGAGAGAGAGAGAGAGAGAGAGAGAGAGAGAGAGAGAGAGAGACAGACAGACAGACAGACAGACAGACAGACAGACAGACAGACAGACAGACAGACAGACAGACAGACTATTGGTACATGCTTTCCTGCAGTGCTGTAATTGAACTATAATGGAACCAAATGGACTCATTCCATGGTTTGTACAGTACACCCTGGGAGTTAAATGATTGTACAGCGTGGTACAGTTCTACAGTAGTTCCATGGTTTGTACAGTACACCCTGGGAGTTAAATGATTGTACAGCGTGGTACAGTTCTACAGTAGTTCCATGGTTTGTACAGTACACCCTGGGAGTTAAATGATTGTACAGCGTGGTACAGTTCTACAGTAGTTCCATGGTTTGTACAGTACACCCTGGGAGTTAAATGATTGTACAGCGTGGTACAGTTCTACAGTAGTTCCCATAATGGTGACGTTACGGTGTCTGTAGTTTCTTTATGTCTTGTTTTGCTTTTTTTCTTCTCGCTTTCTTTCTCTCCACCTCCTATACAGGGGTGGCCATGTGAGTTGTTGAGGTCCCTAAAAGGGGGGAAGAGCGAGAGAGAGAGTGTGTTCGTTTGAGCATGCACACGTGTGTCTGTGTGTGTGTGTGTGTGTGTGTGTGTGTGTGTGTGTGTGTGTGTGTGTGTGTGTGTGTGTGTGTGTGTGTGTGTGTGTGTGTGTGTGTGGGTAGACAGGGAGAGCAAGAGAAACAGTACAGTAGGGTGAGAAAGAAAGAGCGAGAGAAGGGGGCATTGGAGAGAGAGAGAGAGAGAGAGAGAGAGAGAGAGAGAGAGAGAGAGAGAGAGAGAGAGAGAGAGAGAGAGAGAGAGGGAGACACAGAGACAGAGGGGGTAGAGTCAGAGTGAGAAAGAGAGAGGAGGAGGAGGAGGGAAAGGAGAAACATTTCCTCCCACTGTGAAAAGAGGAGGTGAAACGTGGAGGGAATAGAAGCATGATGTCACCGGCAGCCAATAGGAAGTGTGGGCTGGGGACTGTTTAAGGTCTGTCAGCTGTCCTACTCCATCCACTGCTCTCAGGCAATACGGCCAGGCCACTGAGGCCATACTAGACTAGACCATGTTCTGTCCTGCTCCGGCCACTGATCTCAGGCAGTAAGACCAGGTCACTGAGGCCATACTAGACCATGTTCTGTCCTGCTCCACTGATCTCAGGCAGTAAGGCCAGGTCACTGAGGCCATACTAGACCATGTTCTGTCCTGCTCCACTGATCTCAGGCAGTAAGGCCAGGTCACTGAGGCCATACTAGACCATGTTCTGTCCTGCTCCACTGATCTCAGGCAGTAAGGCCAGGTCACTGAGGCCATACTAGACCATGTTCTGTCCTGCTCCGGACACTGATCTCAGGCAGTAAGGCCAGGTCACTGAGGCCATACTAGACCATGTTCTGTCCTGCTCCACTGATCTCAGGCAGTAAGGCCAGGTCACTGAGGCCATACTAGACCATGTTCTGTCCTGCTCCACTGATCTCAGGCAGTAAGGCCAGGTCACTGAGGCCATACTAGACCATGTTCTGTCCTGCTCCACTGATCTCAGGCAGTAAGGCCAGGTCACTGAGGCCATACTAGACCATGTTCTGTCCTGCTCCACTGATCTCAGGCAGTAAGGCCAGGTCACTGAGGCCATACTAGACCATGTTCTGTCCTGCTCCACTGATCTCAGGCAGTAAGGCCAGGTCACTGAGGCCATACTAGACCATGCCTCTCGCCCCATCATGGCTCCAGGCCTGCTTCCTTAACCCATCCAGGGTCCCTGCTATCCCAACCTTAAGCCCAAACCACACCAATTGGGTCGGGTGGGGACAAAACGTTTTTTTTAAGGTCAACCACAACAATGCAACTCCTTTCAACTCAATAAGTTGCATTGGTGTGGTTTACCTTCAAAACCGTTTTGTCCCGACCCGACCCTTTGGTGTGGTTTGGGCTTTACAGTCCACATACACTGCAGACTACTAACACTATATGCTCTCAAAGACTGCAATTAATCGCTGTGTTTGATTTATCTCTGACATAATAATCTCATTTGCCATGTCCATAAATTAAAGTATGGAGGAGATTAGTCTAGGGAATCGAGGACTGCCAGAATCTCTCCCTCTCTCAGAGTCTGTCACGACTCATGAGAAGTTGTTTCCTGAGACCAGGAGTGAACGAGATACAGGCTTCATTGTAAGCCAAGATTGACGCGCACTGAAACAGCAATAGTATGAATAGTGAGTATACTGTGCGTACCCACGCGCCCACGCATGCATGTGCCTGCATGTGCCGATGAGCCCAAGAGTGAAACTTAAGGCGACGTAACACCGAATCTGTTGAGAGACTTGTAAACAGTGACGTGTTTTACACCCGCAGCGTGTGGGCTGCGTTAAAACGGCAGAGCCTTATTTGGTGTTGTTGTTGCCCAATTGCTAATGAGGACAAGCCATTATGAGTTCATTGTTTACCGCAGCACAATGGCTCCTTATTGTAATCAAAGCCCTTAAATCCACACGGTAACCCACACCGGCTGTTTGATTGTCCTCGTCCACAATGGGAAATAAAAAAGCAAGGCTTGAGGTGATATCGCCTATACTTTGAATACGGGTTTGCAGGCACGCCCTTTGATGCAAGGGGATCAAATGAAAGTCCTGTGGCGGGCAGGGGGCTGTCGAGCACTGCCAAACACCTCCAGGTACAGTATGAACTGTACAGGCGAGTGAGTTCCCATCACTGGTCTTATCAAAGCCCAGACACAAAGAAGTCAAAAGTAAGTGTTCTCCTCTAGTCTATTTTGCTGCTCAGCTGTCCATACACTACCTGTGAGCCGGAAGCTTTACACAAGATTAGCAGATATAGTGGGAAGTGTGTTGTGTGTTTATGAGGGAGAAATACACTTTTCTCAGGCCTCTTTCATGCTAAGTGAAGCTTTCCAGGCGGCAGATAGCGGATCAACCATCTGAGATAGCAGAGTCTTATCACGCCATTAGACTTGAAAGGCCAAAGCGTGAGCTTCGGCGCAGCCTGTGCGCTTCAAGGGGAGAATGGTCCCAGTGTCCTGTCTGTCTGAACAGATGTTAACACAACTGCCCCCGATGAACCCGAAAGCCACACAAAAACGGATGCTGTGTGCGCGCGTGCGTGCCGTCAAGAAAACACACTGAGAAAATGAAATTAAGAGGAGGAAAAGGAAACCCTGGTGCCAGATGTCATATTTGAAGTGGCTAGCGGGGCTGCGCCAGCCAGAGCGATGAGGTGGCAGACACCCGGGCTCGCGTCCCAAAGAGGAGAGCAGAGATGCGCCGGAGAAAATGGGCAGAGCAACAAAATGTCTCTCACCCACCGCAGGCTGTCTGGGCATGCGCCAGCATCCCGGCCACTGTCGTCTGTGTTTGTGTGTGTGTGAGAGAGAAACTGCAGTCACATAACTTAAGAGACTGTGCAGACATGCATAGCTGAGTGCTAATCAGGAGGTTTCTGGCATTGTTTAATGCTAAGCTTATCCCCTATAGTGGAAGAAAACTTTCAGAATTCCATGCCTTAAATACATAAATCTCAAGCACTCTGGGAGTAATTAAAGGAGATAATCATGCCTAAATGTTGTGGAGGAAAGCTATTATCACGTTGTAAAGTTATTTTCTGGTAAACGGGATTAACTGGAATTCTTCATTATTTATTTGATATCATAAAGGGGGTGGAGGGGTGGGGGCCAATAAAATTAACTGGTACATTTAGGGTGAGGAGCTGATGTCTACTAGCGGTACTCCTAAATATAGAGGTATGTGGCTCAGGAGGTAGGACAGCCATCTGGAAATCAGACGTTCCCACAGTTTGATCTCCCTTCAGGCTTATTGTCAAAGTGTCCTTGAGAAAGACATTGATCCCCAACCATTCCCTGGGCGCCATGTTAACCACTTGAACCCTAGCAGCAAGCATCCCTATTCTGGGGGGATATTTGCCAAAAATGGCAGATCTACAAGATCTCAAGGCAACAGATTTGGTGTAGGGCATGCACAAAAAGAGTGGACCTTGTACAAACCTAACCTCGGTCAGTGGTTAATAGTTCCCACTGGACCTAATAGTTTGGATGGATGGTTAATAGTTTGGATGGAAACATTTGTCAAATGGTTAAAGCTCTATGTTCTCATAGTTATCATTACTATAGAGAGCGTGTACAGTAACATAGTTATCATTACTATAGAGAGCGTGTACAGTAACATAGTTATCATTACTATAGAGAGCGTGTACAGTAACATAGTTATCATTACTATAGAGAGTGTGTACAGTAACATAGTTATCATTACTATAGAGAGCGTGTACAGTAACATAGTTATCATTACTATAGAGAGCGTGTACAGTAACATAGTTATCATTACTATAGAGAGCGTGTACAGTAACATATCATTACTATAGAGAGCGTGTACAGTAACATATAGAGTCTCTCCAGCTCTTTAAAGGTTTCATGACATTCATTTTCATTTATTTTTATTTTCTGTTTTTCTTTTAGGTTTTATGACCTCAATTACACCCAAAGAACCTGAACTTTGAACGTTCAGTGGATTTTCTGTTGGCTGGAGTTTTCTCTGGGGTTTGGAAGCCTTCTGAGCTGCAATGAAAACAGGCAAAACAGTGAAAACAGCTGGCAAATCCCATTGACATATATGGGATTTGCTGGCACTTGTTTGAGGCAGAACACCGCCGACCACAGAAAATCTACTGAATGTTAAAAGTTTAGGTTTATTGGGTGCAATTGAGCTCAGAAAACCCCCCCAACAAATAAAAAATAAAAAAGTGAAAATTACATTTACATTTTTTTAATGTCACAATGCCTTTAATAAACAGAAAATAGGTTTTCAGGTAGGCTTACAATTTCATCCAATCAGGAGAAAACATCCATTCTGAGCTGCAGTTTTATAGCAATTTTGTTTGCTCATTTCTTGCACATTTGCACACATAACCACACATGGTATAATTTTAGCACTTGTAGCCAGCCAGCTGTTAGTACAGCAATTGACTAATGACCTATCAGTTCCTGTGAGGCATTTCTTTTCTCATTTTCATCTGCTTTCTAACTCAACTGTAAAAAAAATAATGTTGCTCTGCTCAATCAGAGCTAAGGCATCCTTGAAGTCAATGTGAGATGCGTCTTTTTGGATCCAGATGTCATGCCATGCCAGGCTTGCCAGCACAGAGAGAGAACGTGTGCCAGGATGAAAGGCAGCCACTGTGTTGTGCCAACGCCACAGAAGCCAGCGTGCCACAAGGCTGCAGATGGCTGTCTACAGAAATAGGAGCGCAGTCTCCATACATCAGGCTCAAGATAGGCTCAAAAACTAAAGCTTGGTGTGGAGTTTGCATGTTTTCCCCTAGGGTAAAACATGCCCCAGGGGAAAACAATCCTCACAATCCTTTTGTCTCTATACTGCCTCCCCCTGGCCAGCCAGGGCGCCTGATGGAGAGGGAAAGAAACTGGTTGGAATAACGTGTTCCTTCCACGCGGGGAATGCATAGAAGGAAGTATGAGGTCAGTCCATTGCTCTCCCCAGGTTGGCAGAGGGAGTGTAGCGCCCAGGATTACATTAGTGACACTGGGTGGAAAAATTGGTTGCAAAATCGTGGGATAAGAATAATAGAAAAATATACAAAATAAATAAAGCTTGGGCGCAAAGTAAAAGTCGCCACTGCATGCAAACAGCATTCTCACAGGTAGAGTAATGATTTGGTAAGAAGCTGATTTATTTTCTCTCTGGCATGAGACAGCATTGTGATGTAATGTTGGACCATGTGGCGGCAGCGCTTCTCTGGTTAGCAGCCAATCTAGGGACACGGAGAAGAGCAGGAGGTACACAGCTACATGTTAGACTGCACGTCACTCAAAATATTACACAAGCTGGCCGATTTGCTGAGCTATTTATTTTACACACACATTTTATACGCACGCACGCACGCACGCACGCACGCACGCACGCACGCACGCACGCACGCACGCACGCACGCACTGTATGTCTGACTTTAGTGGCCATGATGATTGGTTGATTCCCTGTCTGTGTACTGTGTCAGCATTGTTATTAATATACTGCATTTAGTGATAGTACATTATGAAGTATAGGTACCAGAATGTCATGTGTAGGAGGGAGACGACCAACTGAGGGCTGGACACACAATGCTGGCTCTAACCCCGTGCTGTTAGTACAGTAAGTCAGTCAACCAGCCAGCCAGCCAGCTGGTGAGCTATAGCCAAACAGCCATCCAGCCAGCCAGCACCGTGCTGCCAGGAAACACACTGTAGTTAATGAAGCAAATCTGGGAACTCAGGTATTTTTAGAAGCCACTTATAGTGAGAGGAAACACCTCAGAAGGGTGCAAAAAAAATACAAAAAAATTATAAATAATGAAAACATGAAAACCTGAGTTGTCCCTGAGCTTGCCTCTCTCGTTCTTCATGCCTATATACTCAGCCGGTGACTCCAAGCTGTAACTCAGGTAACCGACACTAATTGTTGACGGTCTCCGTGAATGTCATTATCAAGCATAACCGGAACAAATCTGCCAGTAATTCGATTTGTCACCGCTATCAGTGTTAGCACATCACATTCCATTTGTTCAACGGGCAGATTAGCCTTATAAATGCAAGGGTGTGTGATGCATGCACCCTGCACATACGCTATACTCATTGGATAGGAAGTCACAGGAAAGGCATCTGTAATAATAATACGCTGCATTTCGCTTGCTTATTATATTATTTACACAATGCTCCTCGGAAGAGGTGGAAAATAGATAAGCGATGGGTTGGTTGGTGGACAGGTGACTGTGACTGCAAACATGAGGTGTGGGAAGGAGAAAAACAGAGAGAGAGTGTGTGAGATAGGGAGAAGCGAGGAAGATGCCTAGCTGCAGTCCTCGCCCGTGAACATCACCTGTTTTTCATAAACACGCCAAAACGTGACAGCCACACACACACACACACAGGGTGCAATGAGCGAATCCCTCTGTTGAGTTTTCTGATTTAATAAGGGAGATTGTTGAGGAAACCTATTACCGCTACTCTCTTAAAAATAGGACTACAGGCGCTCCAGAGGAGCTGCCATTAGAAGCCATGGTCACTGGGCTCATTTCTGGCCGTGCTATGAGCCGGACGCATTGCTCACATGTCTCTCTGAAACAACCACAACCGTCTCATACCGTTGCTGTCGGGTGGAAACCCTGTATGTCCAAAACGTATTATTTAAAAAAATATGAAGTAGGGCGTTAATTTATGGGGGGGAAAACACCATAGAATGTTGAAATAGGGAGATACTAGATTTCTGCTCGACGGCAATAATATCTTGACCAAGACGTTATTCCAGATTCACTTTTTCTATGCATTTCATATGCATAGAAAATACAAATGTCCCTTTATACATGAATTAGCAGGAAATCTGAATGTTACCATGGAAACAGAGCTGGAAACAGATCGGCTCAGATCAACACTAAATGCGAGAAGATGTTTATGTACAGTGCATGCTGCAGACAGTATCATGGCTAATATCGATATAATATCTACGCTATCATACTGCGGTTTTTTTCCCACAAAAAAACAAAAACATATATACCTGAGATAAGATTATACCGGTAAGGTGCGTGAGCATATAGCAGCCGTTGTGTAAGGGCATTGTGCAAGGTGCTAGGACACTTATAGCTTATAGCACTTATAGCTAGGACACAAAGCTGCTGTACTTTATACCTCATACTTTAAATGCTTAGTATGAGGTATAAAGTACAGCAGCCTTGTGTTCATACAACAGAAGATTGGGTATTGGGTAAGACTGACGTTATGTATCTTTCAGGACCTTTCACTGCTTCGTCTCAACCATTACTCTATGGCTCTGGTCTCAGCCACCGCAGTGTATTTTTTGACATTCCGTTTTTCTCCAAAGTTGAATGTTGCCACTACTGTTGGAGCAGCCATAAACTACACAGGTTCATTCTGATGTTCTGGGCATCTTTGTAAAGTTAGTGTTAATAAAAAGCAAGTAAAGGAGTAACGTTTGAGCAGACTAACATCAGTCACTCTACCATTCAATGTAGTAGAAGAGGTGCAGGTTTAAACCGCAGCTATGTCGACTCCGCCTACAGGAAATACGTAAGCTGCGACCATATGAGACCCGTTTCTGAATTTGTCTATAATGAAAGTGAGGACATGTTGTTCTCAACGCTGAGGAAGACCTATCAGGTGAAAGCGCGTCCGTTGCTTCTGTCCACGAGAGGTTAAAGGTGATATAGACAAGTTTTCAGCCAAAATTTTAAATATATATAAATGTATTTTTTGGGCCTTTTCCCCCTCTATCTTTCCCTATATTGTGATGCTGAGGTGTTCTTTCATCAACATTGTTCATGTGAAATAGTATGTTTATGATTTAATATGTAAGCCTATTGAAATTACCGTATGATAATCGCTATGTATAGGCATGGTTGGGTGGTGTGAAAACACCAGCAGCCAACACCCCTAAGAACTCGGAGGATCCTAGAAGTCACAGAACGTCGGACCCCGACCCCCCCATAAAATCTCCTGGTTACATCAATATGATCGTTCATGTGGAGTGGGTTGTAGGCTATGTGCTTATTTGTTGAAATGGTGGAAGTGAGTATTAGTATCATGTCGCGGTTTGTCACCACCGCGGCGACTGCCTGCCCCGGCCGGCTTGAAGCATGCATTCAACCCGTGCTTGCCAACGGAAGTTTAGGGATAATGGGTTTAGCGCTGACGAAAATGGAGCCCTATATGTTTTATATGCACGATTACAAATAAAAGAGAATTGAATTGAGAACCAGTGAGTCTCCTCCTCCCCTACTTCCTCATTTGCGGGACTCGTCGTGTCAGTCGTGTGATATTGCGATTATGCTACAGTTACCCTTAAAACAACATGTCAACTCAATGTCATTGTTGTAACTAAGATATCGATATAAATTCATAATTTTCTAATGTCATATTTAGCCATACGAGCGCAATATCCATAGCGTCCCTCCCAGCAGCAACAGCAATTCCATAGCCTGAAGTGACCTGGCTCGGCCAATAGAATGACAGGGGGAGGAGGGGTGAAGCTATTTGAATTCTGTGTACAAACACTGAAAACTTGTCTATATCACCTTTAATAAACCATGTGAAAAGGACATTCAGTGTGTCCTGGCTATTTACTCACTTTCATGCTTGGAGATCTGCCATTTGTCTCTATGCGAGACACAATGTCCAACCAAGTATAACTTCATGCTTGGAGATCTGCCATTTGTCTCTATGCGAGACACAATGTCCAACCAAGTATAACTTCATGCTTGGAGATCTGCCATTTGTCTCTATGCGAGACACAATGTCCAACCAAGTATAACTTCATGCTTGGAGATCTGCCATTTGTCTCTATGCGAGACACAATGTCCAACCAAGTATAACTTCATGCTTGGAGATCTGCCATTTGTCTCTATGCGAGACACAATGTCCAACCAAGTATAACTCAGGCTTAAATGGTGTACGTCTTAAAAGGGAAAGTAATACGGTGTTTCCGCCATATCGTTTGTTGTTAGGCGGGTGCTGCATACCTGTGTGTACAGTTAGACTTAGCAGATATACAAATAACAACACCACCAAAAACAACAACAGCAGCGGCAGCAGCAGCTGCAGCATAGTGGGCTGAGGCCTGAGGGGAGAAGGAAGGGGTGTGCGTGTCTGTATGTGTGCGTGTGTGTGTGTGTGTGTGTCTGTGTGTGTGTGTGTGTGTGTGTGCGTGTGCGCGCATGTGTGTGGGTGTGTATGTTGTTGTGACTGAACGCGAGTGAGGGGAAATGCCACGCATGCCTGAACACACAGACCAGCACATAGTTGTGTGAAAAACACAGCGCTGGTCTTTAGTGGGCACGGGAGTGGAAGATACCCAGAAACACTGGCGTTTGGGAGCAACGGGTTCATCCACACGCACACACACCTTTGTGTTGGCGAGTTTTAAGCCATGAAGCTCTCCTGAGCCAGCTGTCTGCGCGAGAAAAATCACCCCGCGCGAGACGCCATGCAATGTTTCTCCTTTCCAAAACACTCAGCAAAACAGCACCCTACACAGGCACGCACACACACACACACGCACACGCACACACACACACACACACACACACACACACACACACACACACACACACACACACACACACACACATACACACGCACACACACATTACGCTCTGCACAGACCCAGACCCGCTTTGTCTGAAAAGGTGAAAAGCAGCAGATGAGATCAGCAGAGCTGGGTTCCAGCAGAGCAGGAGACTCAGACTGCCGCAGCACTTATAGGACGACCGTATTGGATTCTTTCTGCGGTGCGGTTTGCCTTTGGCCGTGAGCGGAGGAAGCATCCTCTTCTCTTGGCCGTCTGGGGCTAGATGTGGTTTAAACAAGTGTCTGGAGTGATCAGCTGGCGGCTCCCGGGGACGATCGGGTTGCCGGAAGAGGATGTGGCCTGATAGAACCCTGGGGGGGGGGGGGGGGGGGGGGTTCGGCCCCCGCCATTGTGGGGCTGCGGTTGTTCCCTAGCCAGGATCCCCCCCACCCCCTGCCTGCTACCGTACTCCTGCTTTGCTACCTGAGCTTGACAGCCATAGTAGCTCCCCTGTCCTCTCTCTGCATACAGTACATCACCGCTATTTGAATGTCCAAATTAAAACTGTTACTTTTCAGGGAATGGAAAAGCAATTGTTTCAATGTGGATCCAATTCAGTTATGATCTAGTCACAACAAGCTCTTGTTAATACTTTGGTTTAATATTTAATATTAACGAGACACACTTAACCACTTTCACTTCAAAAAGAAAATGCTAAAATAGCCAATTTCTTGCTATTTTTGTGCGACACTGTAATATGACAAAGTAGGCCATTACTAATAAACAAAACCATAAAAAGGTGACATCTGGAGATACAAGGTGTCTGCCCGACAGCAACGATATAGAGTACAGTGTATTACGGGGAGGTATCCATATCCCTACACTACAGTTGAGTAGATTTATTTAGGTCAGTGGTTTTCAACCTTTTTCATACCAAGGCCCATTGTTTATCCAGCATTTGAGCCACAGGCCACCATTTGATGACATTTAGCCTCTCAGATCCAAAATTAAAGAATATTCTTTATGGACCCGTAACTGTCCATTTGGTTACCAACACTCCCCGGACCACTGATTTAGGTACAGTATATGGATGGAGTGAATGATTCAGTAACTGAAACTGAACTGGATCTGATGCTGGGATTAATGGAATCATTTGGTCTAACGGCTGCGTTTAGAGAGCGAACAGTATGACTGGCTGTCCGTTCCACAGCTACTGTACTGTAGGTTGTAAAGAGACATAAGAATATATGAATGTGGGTCTGTACTCTGTAGTGCCTGTATAACTTAGTGCACTTGATATAACACACGCACGCACACACACACACACACACACACACACACACACACACACACACACACACACACACACACACACACACACACACACACACACACACACACGCACACGCACTTAGATGGTGTAGCCTACAGGTCGTGGTATAGTTTATTCATTGTTCATAGTTAATTCGTATAGGTTTTGGTGTTTCAAATAAGAACCCGACATTTTCCATTCAAACGTAAAAGGTCAGCCTTGTTATTAGCAGCAGTATTTTTTGGTTGGTTACTCTTCACATCCGTTCAGCTTTTTTCCCTTTTAGAGTTACTATGTTTTTCTTTTTTTTTCTGAATCCGGGAAAAAGCCATGCTTAATTGCTATGGTTACAACTCCCCCTCTCCTCCATGTCTCTCTTCCTCTCTCTCTCCGCCTGTCTCTCTCTCTCTCTCTCTCTCTCTCCGTTTCTCTTTCTCTCGTCTGTCTCTCTCTCTCCTTCTCCGTCTCTCTCTCTCTCTCTCTCTCTCTCTCCCTCTCTCTCTCCCTCTCATTCTCTCCGTCTCTCTCCCTCTCTCTCTCCCCTCCCCTCCTGACGCCCTGCTCTCTCTCTCTCTCTCTCTCTCTCTCTCTCTCTCTCTCTCTCTCTCTCTCTCTCTCTCTCCTCTCTCTCTCCGTCTCTCTCTCCGTCTCTCTCTCTCTCTCTCTCTCCCTCTCATTCTCTCCGTCTCTCTCTCCGTCTCTCTCTCCCCTCCCCTCCCGACGCCCTGCTCTCTCTCTCTCTCCCTCTCATTCTCTCCGTCTCTCTCTCCGTCTCTCTCTCCCCTCCCCTCCCGACGCCCTGCTCTCTCTCTCTCTCTCCCTCTCATTCTCTCCGTCTCTCTCTCCGTCTCTCTCTCTCCCCTCCCCTCCCGACGCCCTGCTCTCTCTCTCTCTCTTCCTCTCATTCTCTCCGTCTCTCTCCCTCTCTCTCTCCCCTCCCCTCCCGACGCCCTGCTCTCTCCCTCCACAGAGGACTTGTTTACCGTCTCTGCTCCAGACTCAATAACATGTCAATCATCAGGATTAGAACCTCCCCTGCTCGCCTGCCACTGGTCCGCTGCAAATGTCCCAGTTTACCCCCTCCCCCTCCTTTCCCTCCCTCTCACACTCCTCCCCCTCACACACACCCCCCTCCCCTCCCCCACCACCACTGTGTATAATGAATGATATCCCTACTGTCTGTCACGCTTCCTATTCATCCTGAATGACACAGGGGGAAAAACATGCCGTGTTATGATACACAGCTGACATTAATGGGATTCAGTTTTTCTCCCCTTTCATTCGTCTTTTTTCCCGTATAGATATTGTTACGGGGTAAAACCCTGAGTGTTCATTTAACCACTGAGAGTGTGGATAACATGACCAAATGGACCCATAAAGCGGGAACCTCATACAGTATGTCCAAATACTGTTACTTTTCAGAATTCAAATTCAAGAACAGCAAGAATAGCATATCTACGAGCTGAAAACGCCTTATGTTTGTAGCTTGTAGATGGGTCTATTTTTGTTAGTTTCGTGTGACACTGTAGTGTAGCCTGGCAAAGTAGGCCATTAATTTACAAAACAAACCATAAAGAGATAAAATATGGAGAAAAGAGGCTTGCTGCCCGCGACCAGCCACGATTTACTGTGTGCCAATGTCTTTGTCATCTTTGTTTACAGAAACGTGTATTTGTTGTATATTGTATGATTTATTTATATTTCCCAGCGAGTGAGAGGCAGTGTAAACGTGTCTGTCACCATGTCTCCATGATGTAAACAGAGTAGTAGTAGTCTCAATATATACGCAGCATGCATGCACTCCCTAGCTGGAGGGACAGCACGTGCATTCAGATGAGGCAGCATTTGCTGCATTGCAATCCTCCTTTTCCAAAGCACAGTGTGTGTGCGTCGTGTGTGTGTGGCTGTCTGTTTTCTTTGCTCAATAATACAATAAAATACTTTTGTTCTAGCACTTGAATATATAACCCCACATTCTCACACGTCCGCATGCAGACGGTGTTGAAATCTGGCCATTGCCTTATCGGGTTGGAGCTGTGTGTGTGTGTGTGTGTGTGTGTGTGTGTGTGTGTGTGTGTGTGTGTGTGTGTGTGTGTGTGTGTGTGTGGTGTGTATGTGTGTGTGTGTGTGTGTGTGTGTGTGTGTGTGTGTGTGTGTGTGTGGTGTGTGTGTGTGTGTGTGTGTGTGTGTGTGTGTGTGTGTGTGTGTGTGTGTGTGTGTGTACAGCTTTTCTAAATTTCCCCATACACATAAGACAGAAGGGAGAGGCGAGGGGGGGAGGGCATGGCTGACTGGCTACCGGTCACATGACCCTGACCCCCCTCCCTCACACACACGCCTCCTTGTAAAGGCAGAGAGTCGGCGACTGAGCCATAGGTTCGCTTCTTCCAGTGGTAGAAAAAGTATATACTCTATTGTTTGACTTAAGTAGAAGTATCAATACTGCCATGTATAACTCCTATACTCCATTACAAGTAAATGGGTAAAAGTACAAAAGTAAAAAGGAGGAGGCTCCTGCATTTAAGCATTGGCTAAATGAAATGACTAGTACGCTTCATCTTGAGAGAATAAGGTATTTCTTGAGAAACAGGGAGAAACAATTTGATAAGGTTTGGCTGCCCCTTGTCCATTACTTGAGTAGAAACAATTCATAGACAGGATACCACTGATGTGGTTGACTGTACGACATTTTCTTTCAGATGTTTTCCATTTTTCAAATTACTATTTTATTCTACAGTGAGCAGTATGGGTGGGAGGGTTCAGGGTTTTCTTTCTCTTTTTTTTCTTTCATTTTTTGTTTTCTATAAAAGAAAAATGTAATTCATATCACAATGTTTAATCTACAACAATTTATAATCTGTTCTCAATAAACACTGTGACAATTTGACAAAAAAGAATGTACTTAAAGTACCTAAAGTAAAAGTACTCATTGTGCAGAATGGCCCATTTCAAGTTTTCAAATGTATAAAAAAATCATTTGGAAATAGCAGATTATGTAGAGCGGCTATTTTCAAATGGCCGAAATGTATATAGAGCTGAAGTGGTTGTGGTATGTCTTGTAATAATAATCTAAATCTACAAAGTAACTACTAACTAAAGTGTTCAAATAAATGTACTGGAGTAAAAGTACAATATTTGGATCCGAGATGTAGTGGAGTAGAAGTAAAAGTATTGGAAATAGGAAATACTCAAGTAAAGTATACAAATACCTCAAATTTGTATAGGCCTACTTAAGTACAGTACTTAAATAAATGTACTTAGTTACTTTCCAACACTGCTTTCTTCATATCGGTTTCTTCTCTCTTTTCTTGTTTTATGTGATCACCAAATACTATACTGTCTCTCCCAGAGAGCTATTGGCATTCCTTGTTCTGCTGCTGTTGTTGTTGTTTTGTTGCCTCATGCTTATGCCTTTATTCCAACCACAAGCATGGTTTAGACTGGGAAATGAACCGCACAAGAAAGCATGGGTAGAAACCCATGCTTTCTTTTTCGTCTTCTTTTTTTTCTTCTTTTTTTCTGCAGCAAAAGCTCCTAAAGTTGTTATTCTGTTGGGCGCAGGGGAATAAGGGATTA
Organism: Electrona antarctica; assembly: GCF_951216825.1. Taxonomy (NCBI): domain Eukaryota; kingdom Metazoa; phylum Chordata; class Actinopteri; order Myctophiformes; family Myctophidae; genus Electrona; species Electrona antarctica. Next base: position 36,647,575 of record NC_136810.1, read on the forward strand.
ACATTCTCCTCTGCGATTCCCTCCGCTGCCTAGAACATTCTAGAAATTCTTCACATAGTCCAGAGACCATGGGTATTACCTTTTTGACAGAAAACCGAAGCAGCCTCGTGCACTGCAGGCAGCAGTGCTTTCCCCTCAGCCTGCCTGTTTACCGGCACTTTCTGTTTATCGAACGGAGATTGCAGGAATGCACCTGGTGTTTGGGGAAGGGGGGGGGGACCACGCCACCCTGCACGTTGCAGTGATTCTGTGAACAGCCATGGGTGGACGACGGCCGCAGTGTCCGTGGCATCTGGGCCGACCATTTGTTGAGGGAAAAGAGGGGGTGGGTTAGGTGGGGGGTGGCCGGTTGTGTAACAACAGTGTGAGAGGAATAGCACTTTAAGCCCCACAGAGATTTAGTTCCTTCATTTATTGTACTTTTCCTTTTTCCCCCTTCTTTTTTTCTCTCACCATAAATATCTTGAGTGTCATTAGGTTTCATTCACGCTCTTCGTACTGTACAGGGGAGGCGTCCTCCCTTTTCTGCGTGTTAGAGCAGCTATAGCCACAGCCCACAGAGAGAGTGCTCTCGGACAGTGAGTAGAATGAGGACACTACATTCTCCGACGGAGGAGCCCCTTGTTACAGGAGGTAGTCCCTCGACGGAGGAGCCCCTTGTTACAGGAGGTAGTCCCTCGACGGAGGAGCCCCTTGTTACAGGAGGTAGTCCCTCGACGGAGGAGCCCCTTGTTACAGGAGGTAGTCCCTCGACGGAGGAGCCCCTTGTTACAGGAGGTAGTCCCTCGACGGAGGAGCCCCTTGTTACAGGAGGTAGTCCCTCGACGGAGGAGCCCCTTGTTACAGGAGGTAGTCCCTCGCCATGGAGGAGCCCCTTGTTACAGGAGGTAGTCCCTCGACGGAGGAGCCCCTTGTTACAGGAGGTAGTCCCTCGACGGAGGAGCCCCTTGTTACAGGAGGTAGTCCCTCGACGGAGGAGCCCCTTGTTACAGGAGGTAGTCCCTCGACGGAGGAGCCCCTTGTTACAGGAGGTAGTCCCTCGACGGAGGAGCCCCTTGTTACAGGAGGTAGTCCCTCGATGGAGGAGCCCCTTGTTACAGGAGGTAGTCCCTCGATGGAGGAGCCCCTTGTTACAGGAGGTAGTCCCTCGCCATGGAGGAGCCCCTTGTTACAGGAGGTAGTCCCTCGCCATTGATGTAGTAGAAACCTCACGATGCCATGGAGAGCAGCGGCGTGGAAATAGGGCCTCACATTAGGAGCATCTATAAATAGAGGACTGTATCCTTGATACCACGGGTTGGTTTGGTCACACAGGGAAAACCGGGTCGACTTATATGGATTGCGAGGCAGCAGGCCTCGCGAACCTCCTCTTTTCTCTTCCTTCCTCGCGGCGGAAGGTATGCATGTTTGGAATTTCTCTTCATTGAGGAATCTGTTAAAATGATGCGTAGCGAGACGGCCGCCTCCTTCCAACATGGCTCGTTAGAGTTTGCTTTGGCTGCCCCCTTTTGGTGGACATCCAGGCAATTGATGCTTTGCTGATTTCACACACACACACACACGCGCGCGCGCGCGCGCGCGCGCGCGCGCGCACACACACACACACACACACACACACACACACACACACACACACACACACACACACACACACACACACACACACACACACACACACACACACATACATACATACATATCTATACATAATTTACTCACCCCCTGTTATTTTTTATTATCATATGAACAATGTACTTGACATAACCGCTGAGTTTTGGGGCTCCAGAATACATTGGGCCCTATTATGCATGTCTTAAGTACCAGGTCTTATTACTTAACTTAAGACCTGGAGGCGTGATCAATGCCATTTGGCTATTCTGAGTGGCCAAACAGCATTGACCACGCCTCCAGGTCTTAAGTTAAGTCATAAGACCTGGTACTTAAGACACGCATAATAGGGCCCAATGTGTGGAGCATAGAGCCAATCAGCTCTCTGTGAGGTATAGGAATTGGAGCGAGGGTCCAGTGTATATACATAGCCCAGGAAAGGGCCATACAACTAATTATGGAAGTACAGCTCTCAAATGTTACTCATTTACAAATATACATGTGTTTTATATTGACCAATGAAGAATATTAATTCTTTCAGTGCCATTGCCGTACATCTAGGTCGGTTGGTTAATTGAAACCCAATCTGGGTACCCATTAGTAAAACAATGGAAAAACAGCGCGCTCATTTCACAGTCTGTCTCCAGAGAGACTAATTTAAACCAATTAAAGCCCTAACGCATGGAAACCAATTCAGAACCTGTGAAATGAATACGTTAGGCGGTGCAGCACTGTTTGTTCACATCCTAGCTCTTGTAGTGGAAAAAGAGCTGCAAGAAGAGCTCATTACAGTTAAAAGACGTCCTGCTCCAGGTGCTTTTCACTGGCGTGGACTCAAGAGTAGCTGGCAGAGGGACACTCCTTCATCACCGTTCTTCCTTGGGTATATGCACACTCTCTCTACTTTAGGGTTAACCAGATCCAAACTGTTCATTTGAGGGACAGAAGAAGGTGTTACCGATGATACTAATGAAGGCTCTGTTCCATTCTGGTCAAACAGAGTCAGGGTGCTGCTATCGTGCATGTTGGCTCACTGGAAACACTCTGCTACACCAGTGATCTGCTACACCTCAAAGTGTCCTTGCGGGGGTTCCAAATGGCCCCGGGCATCATACTACAGCGTTGCATCAAAAGTAGCAGATCCACAACCTCGTTTTGAACTTGTAGATCTGCTACTTTTGCTATTTTTGCATTTGAATCCTGAAAAGTAACAATCTTGGACACGTGAGGTTTCCATCCGACAAGAGACCATGGCATGCACAACAAAACAGTCACCTTAGTGTTCACTGGAAAATCTTCTTATCTCTCTGCAAGTCCGATGCAAGCGGTTATTACAACTGTGAGATAATACAACTTAACGTATGTCTTAATACCTGGATTAGGGATCATTGGTGATCACGGCCAGCCCAACAACCTATCATGTGTTGTTGTTAAGATCATTGGTGATCACGACCAGCCCAACAACCTATCATGTGTTGCTGTTAAGGCCTCCCGTGATACGGCACGGTGCCTGATTTCGTCAGAGTTGTTGATACTTGGACAAAATGGTCATTTTTCCATTTCATAAGGCGATAAAATATGGACGCAGAGGCTTTCAGGGTGAAAAGTTCAGTATTTCTCCTCTAAGCAGAGAACAGCACGTTCCTAGCCCCCCCCCCTCCCCCTGTATTGTAAGCAAAAGTGTACATATGTCCCAAGCGGCCGGAATGCGTTGTTATTGATAACACATTGCCATGTGGTCGGGGGCCCTTAAGTGAGGCTCAGTAAACACAGAGAGCATTCTGTTATTCATGTTCGCTAAAAGTTAATTTGAAACACCCCATCCGTTTCTCCACACAATCGTTTCGCTGTCGATTCTCTCACAGCCCCCCCCTTTGCAAGCATTGATCTCTCTCTCTCTTGGAAGCTGTAGTTCTTCGAGTCAGTTTTGTTCCCCCCCCCCCCCCCCTCTCTCCTTCCCCCACCGTTAAAACAGAATGTTGGTAAACCAATGGAAGACATTAATGCCCCCCTCCCCCCCTCATGTTCATATGTTTTTAATGATGAATTAGGCCTATAGTGTTGGTTCCAAAAGTGATAAATATCTCAGGGTGAGTTGCTAAGATCTTTGATTATGGGACAAAGCCCCCCCGTGCGACGCCCCGCTTTATAGATTACAGAGGTGAGGACCGTTGTGTTCCCCAGCAGTGGTTATGAGGTATAGTTACACTTTTAGACATTAGACATTAGTACCCATTTCTGTCCTGTCACAGTGTCACTCCTTCTCTCCCTTCCCAGTGGAGTCAACGGCAATCCATCACTGCTCGTTTGTCATCCCTCTCTCGGAGTCTCCAAAATGAATTCCCTCAACAGCTACAAGCGGCAATAAAGCCCGGCTTCATCCTTGCCGCGCATGGGAAATAGCAGATCGACAAGTTCACAACACGTCACACTGTACGGTGTGCTGTGAGCTTGAAGATCTGCTGTTGTTGGTGTGCGACACCAGCACACAACCAAGTATAATATTTATTTGTAGTGAGGCCAGCGTTGCCGTTTACTAACAAAGCTGGCATAGAGCGGAGAGAGGGGCCCTTGCGCAAACATTCTGCGTCCTGCCGGCCCGGCACACCAACTGGGTCTGTGAGGGAGTTATCCAACTCTTGCTGGCTCCTCAGCCCCTTCCTGGCTTCATGCTTTTACAGCTCGCTAGGCCTCAGTCACACATGAAAGACAGCGTGTCTTCTCGGTGTCTCCTGTGTCCTCTGTGTGTCGCATGGCTCGCAATTCATTTTCAATGGGAGTCACTGCAAAACTCACTGCAAAGTGCAAACTAAGAAATAAGGAAGGTAACAATACCACATAATCAAAAGAACACAACTGAAAAGTAAACTACTAACTTTGACAAGAAAACAAGGAACACATGAACAACACAGAACGGATCGTGACACACGCGCGTGCACACGCACGCACGCACGCACGCACGCACGCACGCACGCACGCACGCACGCACGCACACACACACACACACACACACACACACACACACACACATGCACCTCTTAATACACCCTGCTTATCCTCTCCGGTCTGTTGTCAGGCTAGTATCGCACTCACATAATCTATTGCTATTGCTCAGCGTGCCTCGCTACATTTTTTTGAAACAATGCCACGTTCGAACAAAAACAGGGTTTAATCTTTGCCAACCGTGGTGGCGTCAGTATGACCTTGTTGTGATCCAGATTTGCTGTGTTGGCCAGCAGTGCAGATTATTGCGCTCACCCCGAACTGACCTCTGCCCCTGTCTGTGTTTATCTCTTGTCTCCTCCAGTTTGCCCAGACAACTGCAAGCATGCGTGCACAGACGAGGGGGAGTGCTGCCACAGCCAGTGCCTGGGAAGCTGCACGGAGCCCGGCAACGACATGGCCTGCTCCGGCTGCCTCCACTACTACCACGAGGGCCGCTGCGTGTCCGACTGTCCCGCGGACACGTACAAGTTCGAGGGCTGGCGCTGCATCACCATGGACCTCTGCGCCCGCGTGCACCTGCCCAGCGACATCGACTTTGTCATCCACAGAGGAGAGTGTATGCCTGAGTGCCCCTCTGGCTTCACACGCAACGAGACCAACAGGTAAATAATACCATATACACCAGTGGTTCTCAAACGGTTTCATGCATTTGGCCACAGACCCCCATCTGAAAAGGTTTGGCCAGCTAGGGACCAACCGGAAGAGATTATCAACATTATTCAAACATTTGCTCTATTTTTCAAAAATAATATAAACAAAAACAAAGCAGATCTACAAGATCTACAAGCTCTAAATGCAGTTAAAGTTATACATTTTGCTGGGGACCCCCTGGTGCCCCCCCGCCCCCCCCCCCCCCCCCAGCGTTGATGGTGTGGCAGCAGATGACCGTTTCCGTTTAAATCAGCTGCCACACCAATATAGCTACATGGGAAGATGGAGTGGAAGTAGAAACAGAAACAAGGTGCTACCTTCGGGAGACTGGCGGGGAATACACTTATTATGCACAGAGCCTATTGCTGCCTGCAGGGGATAAGGGATGAAATCAGTAAGGGACCAATTGCTTTCACCCATGGTTTCACCCCAGAACTCTATTTCACTGAAGTAGCAGATGGTCCTAGAGTTATAAAAAACCCCAAAAAAACACTGAGTAGAGTCTATAGCTTCTCTTAAATATTCATAGAAAGAGTTGGTGTTACAGACTTTGTTTTGGTTCAGTGCGTACTTTTTGCTTTCCCGAATTAATTTGCATAAAGAATTCCTGTACCTGGAGCTGAACTTTACCTCACCTGGCCCGTAAACCATTCCATTCTACAAGAGAGCACTCAGAGCCCGAAGTGCCAGCAGGCTAGAAGGCATGCGAGGCTATTAATGATTGAAGGCCAGACTTTCCAGGCTTTTTTAGAAATAGTGGAAGATGCTGAACTTAATGCCCTGCACTATTTCCGTGGATTAGCATCGCTCTGAGAATTTCAGGAGGGATTCATCATCGGTGCTGTGCTTTTGACTTATCCCACCCAAACTGTTACGGTTTCGAACCCAGGTTCGAACCCTCCACCTCCACCTTCCACTTCTGGTGTTCCTGGGCACAACCCACTGCGCCGTCATCCCTCTTCCACCTAGTCAGGTCCACCTCTGTGTTCCCCTTCCCCTCTGACGAGCTGCCTGGGTGTGGCACTGCACACCTGTTTCCATTCTACAATGATCACCAGAGTCTTCAAAAACCCTGCCTTCCCCCCACTCCTCGCCAGATCTTCCCATAGAAACGCCTGGCAAGTATAGTTGCTCTCTACTCAGTTGCTGTTCGTACTCTGTAGAGCTGTTCTTGTGTTTTAGCTGCAGTATTAGCTGTTTAGCTAATTTGTTTCTCTCATCCTCCAGACCTGGCAATCTGCCGTGCCACTCCTGGATCTCGTCACCCCTTTGTTCTGGACTGTCTGTTTGGCTGCCGATCTACAAGCTCGTCTTCGACTACTCTCTTGGATTTCCCCTAAGTATAGTTTATATTATATATATCCTCATAGATACATATCTACCTAGTTATACTATAGAGTATTTATGTATTTATATGGATTTATATATATATCTATACATTGTCATTATCCTGCTTTATTTGGACATTAAACTGCTTAATAGTCTTCCTGTCTCTTGAGTGGTTGCATTTGAGTTCAGAACACAACTCAGTCTTAACAGAAGATCTGGCCAACATGAACTCAGCACCCTCAGGAGGTCAGGCTCCAGAGCAGGCCTCTTCTACTGAGCCTTCTCTTAACACTATGGCTGCTATCCAGCGCCAAGACTTTGTGCTTGCTGACCACGCCCGGTTGCTTCGTCAGGCCTCCACTATGATGCAGGGCATGGCTAGTGAGCAACAGACCCAGTCACAACAGCTGCAACAAGTAGCCAGCGAACAGCAGTCACTACTAACCCAGATGAAGAACATGTGTGACCAGTTAGCTGCTCTGTGTGCCGCAGCCCCACCATCCCATTCAGTTCAAGTAACTTCCGCTGCTATCTCACCCCCCACTCTTGGGCCTGTTGCCCAGCCTGGCCGGGAGCCTAACCTGGCTAGCCCCCAGCCTTTCGATGGGTCATTCACAGGCTACCGGGGATTCATGTTGCAGTGCAACTTTGTCTTTGACCTGCAGCCCAGCATGTTTTCTACTGACGCAGCCAAGGTAGCCTACATTGCCACCCACACCACCGGTGAGGCACTTCGTTGGGTCCAGTCTTTCTTGAGCTCCAACCTGGGGGCAAGGCACAACTATGCCAACTTCGAGGAGGAGTTCGAGAGAGTGTTTGACCACCCCGTCGCTGGTCAAGATGTAGGATCCCAGCTGCTACATATCAAGCAGGGCTCCCGCACTGTTGCCGCTTATGCAATCGAGTTCCGCACGCTTGCGGCCAGCACAAGGTGGGCCGATTCTACGCTGCGCTGCATCTTTAGAGAGGGTCTCACGGAGGCACTGAAAGACGAGCTGGTTAGAGACAAGCCCACCGACCTCAATAAGCTCATCAGTCTTGCCATTGATGTCGACGAACGTCTCCGTGAGCGCAAGAAGACCAAGGCACATCAAGGCTCCTCCCGCTTGACCCCCATTCAGAACAGCAGTACCTCTTGTTCCTATGAGACATTCGTTTCAGACTCTGTCCCAGGTGCAGAGCCAATGGAGGTGGGCAGAATGCGTCTGTCTGCTGCGGAGAAGGAACACCGCAGGACCCGCGGCCTCTGCATGTATTGTGGGCAGAGGGGCCACTCAAGGGACAGCTGTCCTAGGCTGCCAAAAGATTAGGCTCATCGGAGACCAGGGGACTCCAGGTGAGCCGAGTCTCTCGTTCCCCCTCATCCGTTAGCCCTGCCAAGTTTGAGGCCAATCTCTCCTGGCATGGAGGGACACTCTCAGTCAGCACCCTCATTGACTCTGGCGCCGATGAGAGTTTCATTGACCACCAATTGGCCTGTGAGGCTAACATTCCCCTCATCGCCTTGATTGAACCCATCCCTGCTTTTGCTCTGGATGGACACAGGATTGGCCTTATTACACACCAGACTCAACTCCTCAAAATGACCTTGTCCGGCAACCATGTCGAGGAGATCCGTTTCCATGTGTTACCGTCCCCTGGCACTCCTCTCATCCTAGGCCGACCCTGGTTGGAGTTGCATGTCCCCCATGTGGACTACGGTAGAGGCCGCATCCTCAGTTGGAGCACCACCTGCTATGCCCGGTGTCTCCGTGCTGCAACTTCCTCCACCCCAGGGCCTCCTTCTGAAACTCCCTCTCCTCCTGACTTGTCTACTGTTCCATCCGCTTACCATGACCTTGGTGAGGCGTTCAGTAAAGACAGAGCCCGTTCCCTCCCTCCCCATCGTCCTTACGATTGCGGCATTGATCTCCTTCCGGACGCAGCCTATCCCGCCAGTCGGCTGTACAATTTGTCACTCCCTGAGAAGGGAGCCATGGACAAATACATCTCGGAATGTTTGGCTGAGGGTCTCATCCGTCCTTCTCGGTCCCCGATGGCAGCTGGCTTCTTCTTTGTCAAGAAGAAGGGCGGAGACCTCAGGCCGTGTATCGACTACAGAGAACTTAACAGGATCACGGTCAAGAACAAGTACCCTCTCCCCCTCATCAGTTCCAACTTCGAACCCCTGCAGGGGGCTACCGTCTTCACGAAGTTGGACCTCCGGAATGCCTACCATCTCGTTCGGATACGTGAGGGGGATGAGTTCAAGACTGCGTTCAAGACTCCGCGGGGGCATTATGAATATCTCGTCATGCCTTTCGGCCTTACCAACGCCCCCGGAGTTTTTCAAGCATTGATGAACGATGTACTGAGGGACATGCTGGATATCTTTGTAGTTCTCTACCTCGACGACATCCTGATTTTCTCCAGGAGTGCTGAGGAACACGTCCAACACGTCCGTCAAGTCATCCAGCGCCTCCTGGAGAACCGCCTCTTCATCAAGGCCGAGAAGTGCACCTTCCATGCTCCCTCAGTGGAGTTTCTGGGATTCATCATAGAGGGTGGACAGACTCGGCCGGACCCACGAAAGGTCCAGACTGTTGTTGAGTGGCCTCAACCGGCCAACAGGAAGCAGCTACAGAGTTTTTTGGGCTTTTCAAACTTTTATCGTTGCTTCATTCGAGGCTACAGCAAGGTGGCAGCCCCCCTCACTGCTCTTACGTCGCCTCTGCGTCCTTTTGCCTGGACACCTGCAGCCAGCGCCGCCTTCGACGCCCTTAAGAGGCGATTCATATCTGCACCCATCCTGCTCCACCCTGATCCCTCTAAGCCCTTCGTAGTGGAGGTGGATGCCTCTGACACTGGCATGGGGGCAGTTCTCTCACAACAGTCTGACTCAGATGAGAAACTGCATCCCTGTGCTTTCTTGTCTCGCCGGTTCACCCCGGCTGAGGAGAATTACGACATCGGCAACAGGGAGCTCCTGGCTGTTGTGGAGGCCTTCGAGGAGTGGCGCCACTGGTTGGAGGGTGCAGAGCATCCCAGCACTGTCTGGTCCGACCACAAGAATCTCACTTACATCCGGTCGGCCAGGCGGCTGAACTCTCGGCAGGCACGCTGGGCCCTATTCCTCGGCCGGTTCAACTTCACTCTGACGTACCGGCCAGGTTCCAAGAACGCTAAGGCTGACGCACTGTCTCGGATTCACTCAGTGGAGAGAGTCCCCATTACCCCGGACACCATTCTCCCCGCTTCCCAAGTGATTGGAGTGATCACCACTAGTCTGGAGGCAGCGGTCAGGAGAGCTCAGCGCACGCAACCCGACCCAGGAACTGGACCCCCAAACCGACTGTACGTTCCTGATGCTGCCCGATCCCAGGTCCTCCAGTGGTGCCATGCCAGCCGGGTGGCTTGTCATCCAGGAGTCAACCGCACCCTCTCCTTCGTACGCCGGCGGTTCTGGTGGCCTACTTTGGCGGCTGATGTCCGTAGTTTTGTCACCGCCTGCACGGTGTGCGCCCGAGGCAAGTCATCCCATCAGTCCCCTGCTGGTCTCTTGCATCCCCTTCCTGTCCCTGGTCGACCTTGGTCGCATATCGCTTTGGATTTCGTCACCGGTCTTCCCCCCTCCATGGGCAACACCGTTATCCTCACGGTGGTAGACCGTTTCTCCAAGGCTGTGCACCTTGTAGCCCTCCCTAAGCTCCCTTCTTCCAAGGAGACGGCGGAGTTACTGATGGAACACGTTTACCGCCTTCATGGACTCCCAGCGGACATCGTCAGTGACCGTGGTCCCCAGTTCACCTCCCAGGCCTGGAGGGCTTTCTGTAAGGGCATCGGTGCCACCATCAGCCTCTCCTCTGGATATCACCCCCAGTCAAACGGACAAGCAGAGCGGGCCAATCAGAGTCTGGAGGGGGCCCTCCGTTGCGCCTCTGCTCTCCATCCATCCTCCTGGAGTAAGGATCTGCCCTGGGTTGAATACTCATTGAACACCCACGTCAGTGCTGCCACCGGTATGTCACCCTTTGAGTGCTACCTGGGGTACCAGCCTCCCCTGTTTCCGGCCCAGGAGACTGAGGTTGCAGTCCCTTCGGTTCAAGCCCATCTTCGACGTAGTCGCAAGGTGTGGAAGACTGTCCATGCAGCTCTACTGAGGTCCAACACCCGTGCTTGCCGGGGAGCCAACCGTCGGCGCACCAAGGCCCCGCAGTACAGAGTGGGTCAGCAGGTGTATCTCTCATCCTCTGACCTTCCGCTGCAGGTGGAGTCCCGGAAGCTGGCGCCCCGGTTTCTAGGACCATTCCCTATTGAGCACATTGTCAATCCGGTTGCAGTGCGCCTCCGACTCCCCTCCTCCATGCAGCGGGTCCATCCAGTTTTCCACGTCTCCAAGATAAAGCCCGTCTCCTCATGCCCCTTGACACCTCCACCCCCTACCCCCCCACCCCCACAGATGGTCGATGGGCATCCTCAATGGACGGTGCGGCGGCTCCTCAAGGTGCGCCGCCGGGGTCGTGGATTCCAATACCTCGTCGACTGGGAGGGGTATGGGCTGGAGGAGCGCAGTTGGGTTCCCCGGAAACTCATCATGGACCCCGAGCTTCTGCGGCAGTTCTACCGAGACAATCCGGATGCGCCTGGCAGGTCGCCAGGGGGCTCCCGTAGAGGGGGGGGTCCTGTTACGGTTTCGAACCCAGGTTCGAACCCTCCACCTCCACCTTCCACTTCTGGTGTTCCTGGGCACAACCCACTGCGCCGTCATCCCTCTTCCACCTAGTCAGGTCCACCTCTGTGTTCCCCTTCCCCTCTGACGAGCTGCCTGGGTGTGGCACTGCACACCTGTTTCCATTCTACAATGATCACCAGAGTCTTCAAAAACCCTGCCTTCCCCCCACTCCTCGCCAGATCTTCCCATAGAAACGCCTGGCAAGTATAGTTGCTCTCTACTCAGTTGCTGTTCGTACTCTGTAGAGCTGTTCTTGTGTTTTAGCTGCAGTATTAGCTGTTTAGCTAATTTGTTTCTCTCATCCTCCAGACCTGGCAATCTGCCGTGCCACTCCTGGATCTCGTCACCCCTTTGTTCTGGACTGTCTGTTTGGCTGCCGATCTACAAGCTCGTCTTCGACTACTCTCTTGGATTTCCCCTAAGTATAGTTTATATTATATATATCCTCATAGATACATATCTACCTAGTTATACTATAGAGTATTTATGTATTTATATGGATTTATATATATATCTATACATTGTCATTATCCTGCTTTATTTGGACATTAAACTGCTTAATAGTCTTCCTGTCTCTTGAGTGGTTGCATTTGAGTTCAGAACACAACTCAGTCTTAACACAAACACACACCCACCACAACATGATAAGAGAGCGTCTTTGTTTGTTACTCACAGCAACGTGCAGTACACTCCCTGTATTTAGTTGGTCATTTCGCCGAAATTTCCCATGTCTTCTCTCTCCCATATCACTTTTGGCCACGCCGTTGCTGCTCATGTTTTGTTGTCTTGGGGGGGGGTCAGCGCAATGAGTCACTCTCTCACGGAGCAGGGTTCAGCCGAGGCCCCATAAAAGATTCAGGCCTCCGTGTGAGTAGCCGACCTCGCATCACACGGTGAGAATTTATGCCTGAATGTGTTGTTGGAATGCTAGGGAGTCAGAGGAAGGGGGTGTGGACAAGGCACTCAGGGGTGACGTATGTTAGTCGGTGAAGTTTAGATTAGATTGTTAGATTCTCTGACAGTTCCTCCTTTCTTTCCCATGCACCCCCCCCCCCCCCCCCGCCCCCGTCCACCTTTTACACAATCACATGCCCCTCCTCTCTCTCTCTCTCTCTCTCTCTCTTTCTCTTTTCAGTATGTTCTGCAGTGCATGCGACGGCCTGTGTGATAAAATCTGCCCGACCTCCGTCATCGACTCGGTGGATGCCGCTCAGTCTTTAATGGGATGCACCATCATCAAGGGCAATCTTAACATCAACATCCGCCGTGGGAGTGAGTACAACTAGTGCGACAGACAAACAGCCTCCACGCTCTCCTCCCGTTTTGTACGGCATGACAACAACATGGCGACGTTGCTGCGTGGCGTAGCCCACTTTTTCCCAAACACTGGGTTCGGGACCCATTTGTGGGTCGTGGACACATTGTTATGGGTCCCCTTAGTTTTTGTTTCCTACATTTGGTTGTTAATTATTATTATTTGAAAACATTTTGAAAAAACATTCCCAGAAAAGCAAAAATGTCATGAATGAAATGAAAACACAAATTTGATGATATTTTTGCATTAATTTCCTGAAGAAATAAAAGAAAAATCTAAGACATTCCATAAATTAGAACAAATATTTAAGAAGTAATGAAAATATCCGATCTACAAGCTCACATAAAAATAGCAAGTCACCCATGTTCAAAAATAGCAGATGTACAAGCTCGCAGCGCAGCACTAAGTGACTCGCTGTGAGCTTGTAGGTCTGCTATTTTATGAAAAGCCAACGCAAAAATGTAAAATGACACTGATTTGTGGTGCACGACACTGTCACATGACTAAATCTAAATCAGGCTGTATGTATGCTAAATGATCACTTTATGTTCCACGCACCACACAGGAGTGGTGAGTTCTGGAATACAACATCAGCCAGCTCCAATAGACCTGTGTGTGTAAACCACAACGCCACTACAATACACCATGCATGCATGCAGACACTATGCTATAGTATGCTGCAGCCTTGACATTTACACCATTACTACGCACTACACTAAACCACACTATACAAATCCTCAGCCCATGTTAGCTGGCTGAAACTGCTACGTATACCTTAGTTGGTACTAATCCCATAGTATGACGATTATCTCTTGAGACTGAGAAAATAGGGACCCCCGGGGGGATTCGAAATGACATCAGCAGCCTGCACTCCAGCTCAATTATCAGTATCACATTATGCTATAATGCAATTTATTTACACAGTCGACGGGGGTGGCCTACGAGCTTATCTTCCGATATGATAAAGCTTATACACAAACTATTCACTGGGGTATTTCTTGTGCAGGGCGCTATGTTTGGGGGCTGATGGCAGCCGAGTAGAGGTCTCTGTGGATTTTGAATGTGTTCCTCAAAGCCCTGGTTCTCACACGTTGTGTGTGTGTGTGTGTGTGTGTGTGTGTGTGTGTGTGTGTGTGTGTGTGTGTGTGTGTGTGTGTGTGTGTGTGTGTGTGTGTGTGTGTGTGTGTGTGTGTGTGTGTGTGTGTGTGTGTGTGTGTGTGTGTGTGTGTGTGTGTGTGTGTGTGTGTGTGTGTGTGTGTGTTTATCTTCTCTCCCCAGATAACATAGCGTATGAGCTGGAGAGCTTCATGGGGTTGATCCAGACAGTGACGGGCTATGTGAGGATCCGCCACTCCCACACGCTTGGCTCGCTCTCCTTCCTCAAGAGCCTGCGTAACATCAACGGAGAGGAGCTGTTGGAGGGGTAGGGATTGTCTCGCTTCGCCTGCAAGTGTGTGAGTGTGCGTGTGCTTGCATGCGTGTGTGCGTGCGTGCAACACACCAGGATGGTCAGAATTACTTTGTAATCATCACATCTGCATTCAATTGAATTGTAAACTAATATAATTGGAATCAAACGATCCATGTTCATGGGATTATTTTCAATGGACCAAACAAAGGTTTTCTAGGTTGGGCTGTCTGGAGAGATTGTGGTACCATTAATATTTATGGCAGTGGCTCAGGAGGTAGAGCCTTGGAATCCAAAGGTCCCAGGTTTGGCTCCTCCTGGCTACATGTCAAAGTGTCCTTGAGCAAGACACTGAACCCCTAAATGCTCCCGATGAGCAGGTTGGGTTCCTCCGCCATGGGTGTGTGAATGTGAAATACAATGTAAAACGCTTTGGAGAAGATCACTATATAAATGCAGTCCATTTACCATGATATAATGCAGTCCATTTACCTTTTAAAAAAAAGTGTTGCCTGCAAACAAAGTTGACTCTGTATCTGTTTCCCAGTAGGTTAACTAACAAATGTGGCACGGTGGATGAGTGTACTCAGGTTAGCCTATCGCATGACATTGCCACCACTCAAGCCCCTCTTTAGAGAGAAAAGGTCTCTGGTGATGGCCTGGGGGGGCGTGGGAAAGCCTGTAGGCCCTCTTGTTGTCACTCTCCCAGAGTAGGGTTTCAGCTGCTGGAATGCTGTGGCTGAGGGCAGGCATTCCCCTCGTTGTTGAGGTGTTCTGCCGGGGATATAGGGATGACAGGGGCAGTGCCCTGTTTAATGTCCGTCTCAGCGCCGCACTCGACACACCCGCACACTCGCAGAAATCCGAGCTCCCCTTGACGTCTGGCCCTGTTAGCACTCACAAAAAGTGCTCGCTCTTCTCGACAACGTTCACTCTTCTTAATCTCCTGTGATTGCGACCGCAGGTCGCAGTTACTATAAAAACGTGCAGGAAGCCTGTCACGCTCAAGCCTGTCACACTAGCCTGTCACACTTCCTGTACTTGCTTTGCCTGTAGTCCTTGCATAGCTTTCTATGGGCCAACCATAGAGAGTGCTTGCCTGTAATGCACTTCCGTTACGCTACGCTCACTAAGCTCAAGCCTGTCACGCTTCATGTAATGCTTCCGTCACACGCTCTTCATGTAATGCTTAAGTTTCAGCTCCGGAGTAACAGCAGAGCGCTAAGCGACCGCCCGCATTAAACCAGGAAATGTCGCATCAGGACTTTTGCTTATTCCTTCTTAATCTGTGTATATAAAATATAGCTAACTCGTCGAATATCTTAGTTACATAATGCTTCCGTCACACGCTCTCCATGTAAGGCTTTGTCACGCTCTTCATGTCATGCTGCTTTCCCCACACACACACACACACACACACACACACACACACACACACACACACACACACACACACACACACACACACACACACACACACAACACACACACACACACACACACACACACACACACACACACACACACACACGCCCATTCAGATCTGATGGGACATTGTCCAGCAGCTACCCGAAGATGGGGTACCCATCGGCTTGGAGGAGATTGCGGACAAGGATCAGGATCTGGATGCCTAGCCGCAGGTTGACGAGGCACGCCAGGTGGAACAGGGAGACACTGTCGTCAGTGTCGTTTGGCTGACGAGGTTGATCCGCAGCAGGAAGCGCAGAAGGTCCAAATGGCCATTCACTGGCCGGCACAGGAACAGCAGCCCGCATCCGAGTACAACACCACTGGCCTCTGGACCATGTCATATCCAACGTTATTCCCTGCTGGCGCAGCTGACATAAGCAACGTGGGTGCCAATGGCGTGATCCGTGACGTCTCATTGGCTGATTGGGCACAGTTCCTCATGCGGTGGAAGGACCCTTGATTCGCAAAGCATCCACGATGGCGCTATCACATCTTTAACATGCTGCAGAGGTGTCGCACGCACATGACCGGCAGGGTCTTTGTGAACCATGACCGGCAGGGTCTTTGTGAACCATGACTGGCAGGGTCTTTGTGAACCATGACCGGCAGGTTCTTTGTGAACCATGAACGGCAGGGTCTTTGTGAACCATGACCGGCAGGGTCTTTGTGAACCATGACCGGCAGGGTCTTTGTGAACTATGACCGGCAGGGTCTTTTTGAACTATGACCGGCAGGGTCTTTGTGAACTATGACCGGCAGGGCCAACATGACATTGTGATCCGAAGTGGAATAAGCGCTTGCAGGTGGCTGTGTCAGCTCCGTGACACAGCCACCTGCAAGCGCTTATTCCACTTCGGATCACAACTGCACGGCACAGCCACGTGGAAATGAGCACGGCGTGCAGAGCTGCTGGACATGATGGACGCCAAGGGGCTCCTGCCTTTTCTTCATCACTTGGAGTTCAGCTGACATGCAGTGGAACCTGCTCCAGCTGGTACTACAGCAGTCTGAGGGGATGGCGCCCCAGCACGACATTGACAACAGCGGCCGAAATCGCCGTGTCAACGAAAACCCTGCCTTGGTAGGCGAATGGTTCGTTTTGCGCTTGCAGAGTTTCATGGACACCATCGGTGCGGAAGGCATGCACGTCGAGGAACATTGGCTCATCTTTGAGTGGCAAGGCTCCATTCACTCTCATGGCGTGATCTGGCTAAAGCCTGGCGTATGGCCGTTTGAGGACGTCCAGGCCGTGATCAACGACCCTGCCCGCCAGACTGACCAGCAGGTGCTCCTACAGTTCTATGACCAGTTTTGCAGTGCCTGGAACCCCATCTCTTGGACGCACGAGCAGCTCCGGGCCATGCTGCTGGAATAAGGCAAACACCCACAGCTTGCCAACCCCCACCCGCCGTTGCCACCCAATCTGGAACACCCCTGCCGCAAGCAGTTTTAACGTGTGGATACCCCTGAGGAGTCCGACAGCTCCAACGACGAGGCGGACTTCACACAAGACCTGCAGGATGATTGGATGCACGCCCGCACTGTTCACGCCCAATTCGCTGACGCAGAGAAAGAGGACAGCGGCCTACACTTTGATCCCTCAGAGTTCTGGGAGGAGCTGCGTGCCCAAGGATCATCCAACCTGAAGGATGCTGAAGGAAGCCGGGGAATTTGTGAAGCAACAGCTGACAGGGTGCAGTTCCGCCTGTCCCCTGTCAATTACGATGACACACACCAAGCCCGCCTGAACGCAACACAGCGATTGGCTTTTCACACCCTATGCAAAGCCACCCAGGCTGCCATGCTTGATGGACCACTGCGGTGCACTACACGCATCATCATCTCGGGCCCCGCAGGCACAGGGAAGAGCTACATCATAAAATGCTTGGTGCAGCATTGTCGCTCTGTCTATGGTGACGAACATGCCACGACAGCTATCAGACTCGCATCTCCCACTGGCACAGCTGCTTTCAACATCACTGGAACCACTCACTATTGTCCCTGCCGGTGCCCCTGCCCAGCACTCTGCCATACATGCAACCCGAGGCCCTCAGGAACCTCCAGGCACGGATCCAGGGCCTCAAGGTCCTGGTGGTGGATGAAATGAGCACTGTCGGGAATGGTTTGGCAGCGTTTCCGTTGTGCTTATGGGGGACTTTGGCCAGTTACCGCCTGTCCTCGATCTACCCATGTATTCAAAGGTGCCAAAGCAGGGATTGAGCGATGCAGGGAGGAGAGCTTTCGCAGCGTTTAAGCAGGGTGTCGTTCTTCACACTGTGGAACGCATCGCGGGCGACACACCACTATCCAAAGACTTCACAGCCCTTCTTGCACGGATTAGAAATGGTGAGGTCACACATGCAGATTGGCAGTACCTCATGCAATGATCATACCACATGCTCAACGCAGAGGAACAGACCAGCTTCAAAGATGCCCAGGTGCTCGTCAGCACACACCAGGCTGAGGAAAACCACAACCGTGCAGAACTTCACAGATTGGACACACCAAAAGCCAGGCTACAGGCTGTCAACGCAGGTCCTGGGGCACAGTCTGTCAAGGCAGATGATGCCTAGCCAACTTCTTACATGTGGCAAAGGGTGCACGTGTCATGCTCCACCAAAATCTTTGGGTGGATGCAGGCTTGACCAACGGAGCCTTGGAAACAGTACACGGGGTCCTTTACGATCCCAACGGTGCGCAGCCACCTGCCCTACCTGTGGCGGTCTTTGTGCAATTTGACCTCTACAAAGGGCCAACCTTTCTCCACCATTACGCACGCACCGTGCCCATCGGGACAAGTTAACAAGGTGTGCTCACGCACTCAGATTCCCCTGTCTCTATCCTTCGCCATCACAATACACAAGAGTCAGGGCTGGACTCGGCAAAAGATGCGCCTCGACACAGGACCTTCGTAGCACAGTCTGGGGATGGCTTACATTGGATGTTCCAGGGCCACATCGCCGCAAGGCTTGTGTCTGCAACCTGAAGATAAACAACGCCAAGGGCCACCAGGACCGCAGGGCCATGGACAAGGCCTTGCAGCGGATGCATGACACCCTGGAGCAAAATAACCAGCTAGCCTCATGGTAAATGCAATGTTTGTTTATGCGTTTCTGTGGGACTGACTCGGTGCAGTCCCACACTCGATTTCTGACAGTGAAACAACCAAACTACGTCTGACTCCCATGTGTGTCTCTCTCTCTCTGTCTGTGTGTGTTCCAGATTGTGTATGTGACACAAGCATCCACTACTGCAACCCATGTGTCTCTGTGTGTTACGACTGTATCGCTAAAAATCCACGCATCAACAACTCAGTCCCCTGCAGTCGACGCCAATTGTTGTACTGCTGCCGTCGGTGGTCTTTATATTTTATAGCTCCAGTTACTGCTGCGCTGCGGTAAACACCACTGGAGTAGGATGTCATGTACTTCTAATAGTCCATCTTACATCCTACTAATTATAAGTTGCCTTTAAAATGAAACCTGTCTACGTGACTTGAAAGTTCACTTGATCATATACTACAGGAAGGTCTTCTTTTGAAGTTTACCATTTTGAGAGGAAATACTACAACTTTCAAAGTAGCCAGCGCCATCCGCTTTCACTTTTACGCTGTGTGGTGGTAATGGTCTCATTCAAAGAAATATAGAAATAGACGAACTGACAATATACAACCTGCAGAAATAATAAACAACATGCATTTGTGTTGTCAAAGACATACATATTTCTCATCTCTGTTCTTTCTACTCTTCTCCATGATTGACTCAACTGCACACAAACTTTCTTGTCATTTAATGTCCACCCCCACCATGTCTCATATGCACGGCTGTCTGTATTTATGTTGAAAACCCCCCACCCCACTTCCACTTGCTACATCCTGAGTCAAAGACAGCCCTAGTCTTTGTGTGTGTGTGTGTGTGTGTGTGTGTGTGTGTGTGTGTGTGTGTGTGTGTGTGTGTGTGTACATTGCCAGATTTTTTTAAAGTCTGTTGTTTCCCCACGGCTTCGCTTCTCGCCCTCAAGGCGTCTTACTACATGTTTGCCAAAGTAAAATGACCATATTGTGTTCTCTATAAAAGATGACCCGATCTGTTGATATGTTGCATGTTTGTTTTTTTGCGCTTAGTCGTGTAAATGACCTGATATGTGTTTGCCGCCGACCACCATCTCAAAATATTTTGTTCCAGGCAAGAACCCCCGGAAGCAAAGATTTGAGTTAAAAACGTTTATTTATATATTCAAAGCAACCCCATCTCACAGAGAACACCTAGAAACCTAGAAAACCCAAAGATCCGTACATATTACACAGCTACTGTTTTGACCGTGACGGAGACGTGGCTTCCATTGTATGAAAGTGCTATTCACTTGGGTCGGGCTGGGTGACTTTGGGTTTGACATTATTTATTATTCTGTCCATATCAGGTTACAACTCGGACAGGGCTGAGTCGGCTCTACCGAACTCCGCAACGTTCGACACAACAGGTTTTCTAGACGTGTATGTACGGAATTGCAATTCCGTGCTACTGTATTTCACCGTGTTTGGGTGAGACTGGGTAGATTCAAAGATATGGCTGGTGAAGATTTGATCTCTCCCCCTCATCAGGATGTATGCGTTCTCGGCTATTGACAACCAGCACCTGCTGCTCCTGTGGGACTGGAACCAGCACAACCTGACCATCAGGGCCGGGCGGCTCTTCTTCCGCCAGAACCCCAAGCTGTGCATGTCGGAGATCCACAAGATGTGGGAGAAGACAGGCATCGCCGAGAAGCCGCAGGAGGGCGATTTCCGCAACAATGGCGACAGAGCGAGCTGTGAGTACAGCTCTATCTATAGTGGTTCCCAAAACGTTTCAGCCCCGTGACCCAAAACTGAAATTAGATATTCGCCCCGGGGACCCGAACTAGTGAAAATAGATGATCTACAAGCTCACAACATGGCGCGAAGCGACACGTTGTGAGCTATTTTCACCACTTCTTCTTTTCAAAATCTTTTTATTTTCCATATACACAGTATGGGTGTCAAGTCACAGGTTCATAGAAAAAATAAAAATAAAATATCAGATTTTAGTATCAGTGACTGAGGTAAACAAACGTAGCCTATTGTATGAATCACAGAGATCGTGGGCAGACATAATGAAAAGAATGTTATTGTGCAAAACATGCCCCTTCAAGACAAATGAAAAACAAATATTTGTTCTAATTTATAACATTTTGTAGATTTGTCTTTAATTTCTTCATGACATTACTGAAAAAAAAATCTTTGGATTTTTTATTATTAATTCATGAATAGTTTAGCTTTTTTTGCGAATGTTTTTTTTTTAATGCTTTGAAATAATAATAATAATAATAAAAACAGCCGTGTACATGTTTATCTTAGCAGTGTTCTCGCTCTGTTCACGGCAGGTGAAAGCCACATACTCAAGTTCAAGTCCAACAGCACCACGAGCAACCTGATCAAGCTGACCTGGGAGCGCTACCGACCGCCGGACTACAGGGATCTGATCAGCTTCGTGGTTTACTACAAGGAGTCGTGAGTACAGTGCATTGTTGTTAAGCTCACAGCGCCTCGCATCTATGATCACTATTTTACCCAACAGCGACGATATATATTTCTAAGGAGATCTGTGTGCTTCTGTGATCACAATAACTGACTTTGTGGCGTTAGGTTATGATAATCGTGGCACAATGATTTGACTCCCATCTTGTCCATACCACCGCAGCCCCTTCCAGAACATCACAGAGTTCGACGGCCAGGATGGCTGCGGCTCCAACAGCTGGAATATGGTGGACGTAGACCTTCCCCCGGACAAGACCACGGACAAGAGCACGGACCCCCGCGTGCTCCTCAAGCACCTGAAGCCCTGGACGCAGTACGCCGTGTTCGTCAGGGCCATCACGCTGCGCGTGGAGGACAAGCACACCGTCGGCGCCAAGAGCGACGTGGTCTACATCCGGACCAGTCCGTCACGTAAGACTGATTGACTGACCTGACCGCGTGCAATATAGTGCCACTCAAGGTTCAAGGTTGTACTTTATTGTTACATCGTGTGTACAGTGTACATAAGAGTACAATGTATTTTAGTTTGGCTTCCTTCAGACAATGCAGCAGCATAGATAACATAATATTCAATATTCAAACACAGTAAGCACAGCAAACAAAGGTATAAAATAAAGTGTGCTGCAAGAAAGAGCAAACAAAGAGTAAAACAAGAATGACTAACGAATCGCTAACGTTACCCTAACATGTGCCTTTCCTGCAGAGCCATCGATGCCAAAGGACACCCGCGTGTACGCCAACTCCTCCACCAAGCTGGTGGTGAAATGGGCGCCTCCGCTCTCTCCCAATGGCAACCTGACCTTCTACCTGGTCCGCTGGCAGCAGCAGCCGGAGGACCGGGAGCTCTACCTACACAACTACTGTTCCAAAGGTCTCCGTTGAATCATAACCTCTTCTCCATAATGTCTTTGTTTCACAAACTCTCTCTCTCTCTCTCTCTCTCTCACACACACACACACACACACACACACACACACACACACACACACACACACACACACACACACACACACACACACACACACACACACACACACACACACACACACACACATTGGCTTAATGATAACATTTACAGGAAGCTCCTCATTTACAGTGGAGCTTCTCATCTTAGTTGTGAGAGCGTGTTGTCAGATCTCTCTATTCTGAATTTCTGACAGGTAGTTGAAGGGGATTTCCACTCATTTCCAACTGTTGTTCAGAACAGGACCATCCATCTTTTGGGGGTCATGTGGTCAAGAGATGTTTGGACGATGTACTGTTACTCTCCGGCACGCCCTCTAGGCGGCCCCGGCATAGACAACCAATGGTGAATCTCAACTCCAGCTGAATACAATTAAGGCTTGTTTGAGCTTTTTCCAGCCAATGTAATTATATTATACTATGTGCTATGTCTTGGGAAAGATATATTATAACCAAATGCCATTATAAACTACCAAGATTTACTTGCATAGCGAGTTTTCCTTCCTTTGCTCGGAACTGCAGGAGGTGGAAAGCCTTTGCGTCATACAGTAGATCTTATACTGACTGAGTGGATCCCCTTATATACTGACTGAGTGGATCCCCTTATATACTGACTGAGTGGATCCCCTTATATACTGACTGAGTGGATGCCCTTATATACTGACTGAGGGGATCCACTCATTCCCAAACTAACTACACACATGTACTGTACATATGCAGGTAGGGAAGGGACACATTGAACACGAATATAACTAAGACAGTGATGAAAATTAGCAGATATAGTAATGACTTTTTTAACACTGAAACTGCGTAGTATTAAATCCATTTAATTGCATTCGCCTGGTGTCCCAGCCAGATCTAAACGAGTCGAGTAGTTTACTCAGCTAGAATAATAAAGCTGCAGTGCTCCGGTTCCCCAGGAACCGACTTGAGCACCGGTATGTGCGTATGTTAGTAACTAGGGTAGGACTTAGGCGAGAACTCATGAGGCGGCCAGGACCACCAGTAGTTAGGCCTCTGAGCACATAAGGTGGCTTAGGCTCAC
Source organism: Electrona antarctica (assembly GCF_951216825.1). Lineage (NCBI taxonomy): Eukaryota > Metazoa > Chordata > Actinopteri > Myctophiformes > Myctophidae > Electrona > Electrona antarctica. The sequence continues at coordinate 36,670,635 of NC_136810.1, forward strand.
CATGCAGCTCCTTAGATAGGGACGGGACCATATTGGTCCCACCTCTTCCATAAGGCATTAGGTCGGTAACCTATTGACCTCTACCTTCGTCCTGTGAGGGGCGTGGCTGTCATGTATGTGAAGTCACGGCCCTGAGGGACACATGAGGATGGGTGTAATACCAGGTATTCACACCTGTTGAATGAGTATGACGTGCTGACTCCCCTGTTCTGTTCTTTTCTTTTTTACAAACAGAACTGAAGATGCCTATCCGTATCTCAGCCACGGGCCTCTCAGAGATGGAGGAGAACACCAAGCCCACCAAGTCGGACATGGCCGGGGGCGAGAAGGGTCCGTGCTGCGTCTGTCCCAAGACCCCCGAGGAGAAGGACCGGGAGAAGGACGAACGAGTCTTCCTGAAAGTCTTCGAGAACTTCCTTCACAACGCCATCTTCCTGCCCAGGTACGGCCCGCGAGCTGCCAATGCTTTGCCACGATCCCACAAGCGACCTCCTTCACCAACGTTTAACAGCTCCCCGTTTCCTAAACCTCCTCTCGGCCTGCGGAGGATATCATCAATGGGGTTAAGCTCCTTGGTGTGATTTATTTAGCTTAGGAGCAGAGGTTGGTGGAAAACGTTAAGTGTAGTGGAGTAAATGTACAATATTTGCCACTGTAGTGTAGAAGTAAGGCAGGCAGGTATGCTGATGAGGACACCTGCTGAGCGGGGGTTGCCCAGCGTTCTCGCAACCTCAATTGCCATGGCAACGTCGGCACAGAGATATGTCGTGACCTGGAGCGAGCAGGCAGCAATTTAGACGCAAACAAACCCAAGAGAGAGAGATGTGATTAAGGGGTCTGAAAGGGCCCTGTGTTGTGTCTTACCTTTTCTTGTGTGGTTGTGGATGTTTTACCGTTTCAAAGTCTCATGGCCCCATTTCTTTCTTCTCCCACACACTCACTTATTTTCTTATATACACAATCCCTTACACGCACGCACGCACGCACGCACGCACGTACACACACACACACGCATGTAAGTGTGTGTGCGCGGTTGAGAGTGTGTTTGTGTATTGGTGCTGTGCCGCTCACTGCCTCACCAAACCATTAATTTGAGGACAATTTGGAGTGTTGACGTACTTGTTAGTTTCAGCTGTGAGGCCTCAGCAGGTACCTGATGAATCCATATCTTAATGCGCCACACCAGTGTCTCTAGTGGATTCAGCTGGTACTGTGCAGCAAAATCAAGTTTATCATGTTAAAAAATGTGTGTACACCTGCCAATTCTTTAGTATATGTTCCAAACAAATAGAAATGTGTTTTTGTAGGGCAAAAGTGTGGCTATTGCGTCCTTCTCCTTTCCTTCTTCAAGTTCTTGTTGAGTTGGGTCAACAAGAACAGACATTAATACAATAATAATAAAAACACATTCTATTCCATCCTCCTATGGCAGCCTGTGTTGGCTTGTTATAGCAGAGCAGTGGTTCTCAAACCAAGTTTTAGCACATGACCCAAAAGAGAAATTAGCTTGTGTTGCGAAAAAGTTTGGATTTCATTTATGAAATACTTTTTTAATGAACACAAGTTGAGACCTTTTGTTCCAACATTTGAAATTATATATATATATATTGAATTTATATTAAATGTAGGAAACGAAAAAAGGGGATATTTACTCCATAATAATATGTCTGCGACCGGAAGCAGTGTGTTTTAGTATAGCTGTCCAGGAGACAGGCGGGTGGAAGCTCCCTAATGGATTGCATTTTTATAGCGCTTTTCTATGCACTACGTGCTTACTCAAAGCGCTTTTCCATTCATTCATACATTGGGAGGTGAAGCGGCGAACAGTCGACGCCAGCGTCCTCACTTTCCACATTCACACACCAATGGTGGCAACCACTGGAGGCAAGGTGGGGTTCAGTGTCTTGCCCAAGGACACTTCGACATGTGGACCGGAGGAGCCCGGATTCGAACCGCCGCCCATGGATCATTGGACGACCTGCTCTACCTCCTGAGCCACAGTCTTCATCACGGGGGTTCAGGCTGTGTGTGTATGCAAGCTCTCCACTGTAACAGAGCCGGCATTATTACACACACTGCTCCGCCGAAAGGCCTTTGTGGAATCGGGGAGGGTTTTTTCAAAAGTTCAGGGTTTAGAGAGCCGGGGTGAGGGAAGAAAACAGAAACAGAAAAAGAAAAGGAAATGTTTTCCATTTCTGTACCCCCTCCACTCTGCTCTCCTCCTCTCCTCACACGCTCCCTTTGTCTACGGGCTTTGGTTTTTTGGAGTGCGCCAGCTGCCAGGAAATGTACAGCGAAGCCATCTGGAATTTAAATGAATGAGGGAAGAAGGGAAGATCCCCATCGAGGCGGCCAGGGAGCCCCGACAGACGTGTGGAAAGAAAGGAAGGCAGACTGATTGACTGGAGGAGAGAATAGTCACGCACACGCACACACACACACGCACACGCACACGCACACGCACACACACACACACACACACACACACACACACACACACACACACACACACACACACACACAGTGAGGAAGGTTATCCGTATGCCTAGGGGACCTTCTGGCATATTCAGTCAGTCTGCAACAGCTGACTGACTGGTCAATTACAGCCCTTATTACCTGCTGCTGTAATGTGCGATGATACAGACACAGGACGGAACGATAGATTGAATTAGGACATTGTTTTATTAATAATCACAAAAAGCTTGACACATTTTAGCTCACCGTCCATGCCGTGCATGCGATCCAATCCCTTCCAGATGTTTTTTCTATAGACAATTTAGGCATTTAGCAGACACCCAGAGCGACTTACAGTAAGCATATGCTATTAGTATACTGTACTGTACAGTATGTACAAGTTTGAGGTTTAGTAAAATGGTGTTCTGTTCTGGCCAAAGACATTGACCAGATTCACTCAAGTGTCATTTTGCTCTTATGTCGCACTTAGGACCCACTTTTTGTTTGTCTTGTGAGTGTGGTCGAGCATCATGGGCCTTTGTTCTGGATTCCACAGTGCAAAGGTGAAGAGATGGGCTATATTTTAATAGGGCGTGAACACCGGCTTGTGCTGTGTGGACACTGGATGCTGCGTGTATGGAATGGCAGGCAGAGAAATCAGAGCCCCAGAGTTTCCCCATGTTCCGTCTGGCTCAGGCCACCTTCTGTATGCTCAGCCGGTTCCGTCTGGCTCGGCCCACCTTCTGTATGCTCAGCCGGGTCTAGCCATCTCCCTTTGTCCTCTTTAACACCACTTTTTTCCATAGACCTGCCCAGGATTTACATTTCAGTGCCAGGCGGACTCATGCTTGCCTCCATGTGCTCAATGTGGGTCATTATTACAGCCAGCCTTCATAACATAACAGTTTGGCGCATTGTTTAACAGTAACTGATAGTTTTGGACTCGGATTCTACTGCGCCAGACAAAACTGCTGGAATGGAATGTTGACAGGGGTGTGCGATTGCTACTGGTCTTTCCCACAGATTTGTGCACGTCTCGCTTTTTCAGAAGTGCATTCAATCCTCTCTCGGGTGTCTGCGTGCTCGAAAGATGTCGATGTCGAAAGAGACTCTCGAGATCGGCTCTTGCTCAGCAATGTTAGAATTTGAGCACTTTGTCAAAATCAACATGTAGTTTGAATCCTTTGCTGCATTCCTCAGCTCATTCTCATCTGTCGGCCAGTTCAAAACATCTACTGAACGGATCATTGTGGTGTTCCATAAACGTGTGTATCACCTCTTAGGCTGTTACAGTTTCCTTGCCACTCCTTTGGATCAATAAGGCCTTTCATTTTCCCACTCAGTCGGAGCCAGCGCAACCCCCCCCCCCCCTCTCTCCCTCTCTTGCTCTCTCTCTGTCTCACCCCTCCACCTCAGTCGACCGCCCCAGCTGTCGGTTCGATTGTTGACTTCTTTCAAAGACACACACAGTGAGCCAATCGTTATTACGCTGCCAGAGTTAATCGTTGTGTCTGCTAAACGTAAGTCTAAAGGCGTGCCTTCAGCAGCGTCCCATAACAGCCTTTCTTGGCGAGGTCGTGCAGGGGCATCTGTGGCCTTGTAGCGTCTTTATGAGCTGCTGCCGCCCGCCTGTCCTACCAGCGTCCAGCCACAGCCAGCTCCACATCTCTGCCATCATCTGTCCGGCGTCGACCTTACTGTCGACCTCACTGTCCTCACCCTCTCCCATTAAGCTGTGAAAAACAGCCGTGGTCATCATGACTCAGGTTTATGTGTTTGCTGTCATCCCAGTTGTGTGGTGTCACTGCTAGTGACTTTTATACAGGTGCCCTGCAGGATGCGCCGGCTTTCTATGGCTTTATTCCCCTGGGCAGACCCTGTTATTGTGCAGTGGTCAATGGATGGTACATTTCAGTCTCTCTCTCTCTCTCTCTCTCTCTCTCTCTCTCTCTCTCTCTCTTACTCTCACTCTCGCCATTTTTCTCGGTCCATCTCACTAGGATCTCTCTGACCTAATTTCTCTCCATAGGGAGCCGCGCACTGCAGCTGCACACACGAAACACACTCACACACGCACGCACGGACGCACACACTCACGCACGCACGCACACACACACATACGCACACGCGCGCACACACGTACGCACACGCACACATACGCACACTCGCACACACACACACGCGCACGCACACACGCACACGCACACATACACATACACATACACATACACATACACATACACATACACATACACATACACATACACACAATCCTACGCACACACTTAAGGAATTCAGCATACTGTAGGCCTAACTGTACTGATACTTGAATCCTGCCAACTCCACCTGTTCCAGTGAGTTCTCTTCAGCTTTGCAGAAGTTGCGATTGCCGGCTGTAAAAACAAATATAAACTAATAATCCTAACAAATATACTGTATATGCATAGTTATCTATTATTACAATTGTGTGCGCAAAACTTTGTGCGCAGTTCGGGTGGCCAAGTCATAGACAGTGACGTATTTGATGACTTTACCTCTGCGTTTAACACAGCTTTGTGGCTGTTCGCAGTTTCCCACAGCGGGGTAAACATTTTGCCGTTTCCCTTTCCGTGATGCGATGGAGCGATTGCGGTGAGCACGGAAAATACGCGGTCAGTGTCTCACTTGGACACACGATATTCACGGAGAAACAACAACAATACAGACGCGTGGTGTTAGACGTGATGCTCCCGCCCAAGTTTCTAGTGTTTGTACAAGAACACAGTCTTGTCCCCTTGCTGTCTTTTACCTTCACAATGAAGTCACTATTCTTACGATTGTTCCGTGCCGCCACTTCTTCTTCCAGACCACCGGACCGCCGCCGCAGAGACATTTTCGGCGTGGCTAACGGTACCCTGTCGTCGCGCGAGGCTCGGGGAAACACCTCCACCCCCGGTGGAGGCGAGGGGAACAGCACAGACGGGGTCCCTCCTCTCATCGACTTCCCCTTCGCGGAGGACCGGAGCACGACGGAACACATGGAGGTCGACCACCTGCGTCCCTTCACGGTCTACCGCATCGACATCCACGCCTGCAACCAGGAGGTGCGCCGATGCAGCGCCGCAGCCTTCGTCTTCTCCAGGACCAAACCTGCAGGTGAGGAATAAAATAAACACAACAAAGCTGGATGGTAAATGGTGCATTGACGTCGTTCATCAGAGAGAAAAGGAGCACAGAATGCTTGAGCATTCTTCTTGATAGGAAGAATATTTTTAAATGTTTGTTTTATTATTCGAGCCAGACCAATATATATATATATATACCAGCCAGACTGAGATAGCGGTTATTTGAGGTTAGATGACATTGGTATCTTCTATTTAGCAGATTAACCTGGGCTAAATAGGGGCCATTTTTCTAAAGTCTTCACTCTACAGACTCACAAATGTGGTATTGGTTTGGCTCTGTTTACGATAAGAAACTAGTTGTAATGTGTTCTGCAAAACATGCTCCCTCAGACAAAGCAGATGACATCCCTGGAAAGGTGATCTATGAGAGGGATGAGAAGGTGCAGGGTTGTGTTGTGCTGCACTGGCCAGAGCCCGCCAAGCCCAACGCCCTCATCCTAATGTATGAGATCAAGTTCCGTCTGGCCAATGAGGTATGTTTCTGTTTTTTTAGTTGATGATTCGACCATGGATTAAAGTTCTCAGTCGCCAAGACTGATTTCAGTCATTTGGATTCCATAGAAAGCCACGCATGTCTTCCATGGAAGCACGGCATTCACCGAAAACAGATCTATAAGCTCACAACATGTTGCACTGCAACGTGTAGTGAGCTTATAGATGGACTATTTTCAATTGTTAGTTATTTTAAGATTAGGTTTAGTTATTTAAGTTATATAAGATTATTGAAAGTATTTGAACTGATCAAACTAGCAAAAGAATACATTAAGCATCTTCCATAGACATGAGTGGTCTCAGAAATGTGATAAAAGCAAAGGTTTAAACTAAAGCCTCAAATCTGTGATTTCTTCAACTGGTTGTCTGTTATGTGGAGCAGCAGCAGCAACACAGAATGATAATACCGTCATGATAATGATAATACAGAATGATAATACCGTCATGAGGTTTTATTGTGTCTTTATTCAATGTGATTCGACATAGATGGCCCCTCCCACACGCACAGAGATCACTATATTGTTTGAAGCTATATATATATATATCAAAAAGAAGCGAGTGGTTTCTTTTCTCCTTTGTCTGGTCAAACTAAAAGCCCTGCAGAATATTTAACAGACCGACGACACCTGACACCTGACACTTGACCTTGAACCCTCTGTGGTGGCCGCGCAGCATTAACCTGAGTGCGTTTGTTTGTTTGTTTGTTTGTTTGTTTGTTTGTTTGTTTGTTTGTTTGTTTGTTTGTTTGTTTGTTGTTCCCCCCACAGCCGGATAAACATGAGTGTGTGTCGCGGCAGCAGTACCGCGAGCACCGAGGAGCGCGACTGACCAACTTAGGCTCTGGGAATTATTCTGCGCGTGTGCGCGCCACCTCTCTGGCAGGGAATGGCTCCTGGACCGAGACCATATCCTTCTACGTGCCCCAACCCCCACGTACGTACGGAGAAAAGATATGTCTTCCACTCCCTGTATCAAATATTTATATAAATAAATAAATGTTTAATAATTTTCTTATTTGACAAAAGTATTTATACAGCAATTATTAATCTATATTTTCCCCCCATACATATAATGGCAGTGCAAATATTGAATTAAAATCTTTAAAGAAATAACAATTATCAATATTGGATATGTCCATGAATACAAAAAAAAAGAGACAAAAGGAGATGAGAAAAAAATTAAAAATAAACAATGTCCACATTACAGTTCCTTACCCTAACCCAACAGCTGACAATTCAACCTATTATTCATCTAAAGCTTCTTCACTGTCACCATGTTTAATGAACTCCAAGAACCTCTCCCATATCTTATGGAATTCAGCAGGGTTTCTCATGTGCTAAACTGGACGTTAAAGTCCTCAACCAAAAGCCAATCGTCGGGGCTTTGCCTTTTTTCCAACATAGAGCAATTGAGTGCCTGGCCTGTAACAGGCAGAGGTCATCAAATCAATTTTCTGAACTTTTCACCTTTCAAATCAGACCGGTCTGAAGTGTTGCTGTACTGTACTGTACTGTACTGTACTGTACTGTACTGTACTGTACTGTACTGTACTGTACTGTACTGTACTGTACTGTACTGTACTGTACTGTACTGTACAGTACAGCAACACTTCAGACCGGTCTGATTTGAAAGGTGAAAAGTTCAGAAAAGTGATTTGATGACCTCTACCTACAGTTGGAGGCCATCGATATTGTCCTTTTCTTTTTGCTGAGGTTTGCGTGATCTGCGCAAAAGGACAGTTAACCCATTTTGGGCGGGAACCCCTTTTGGTGTTTTAAATGTTATAATTTAGCTATTGAAAAATAGCAGATCTACAAGCTCGTAGGTCTGCTATTTTTGAAAAATCGTGAAAATATTTATTTCAGAAAACTGGAGGATTTAGAAGGATTTTTTAAAATTTTGAGGTCAGGCCTAAATGGGTCAAATGATAAGGGACAATATCGGTGGCACCCAACTGTATAGATACTCATCATCAGTTGTGTTGTCCCTTTTGTGTCTGACAGGAGAACTGGATGTTACGTTCTACGTGATCATCGTGGTGCCCATCATAGTTATCCTCCTCATCGCCAGCCTCATCACTGCTCTTTTCTTTGTCAACAAAAAGAGGCAAGTATATGTTTTTCCCACCAAGGAGATTTCCACATCGTCAGACAATTATATTATTATATTGTTAGCCATAAAACATAACGACCACTATAACGTTAATAATCTGAATTAAACATGATCATCAGGTACTATGATTATACTAGGAGGCTTTTTTGTTTCTCAAAAAGTGTACAGAAAGTGTTAAAATTATGTTTTTATGTGGCCACACTCACCAGTTCATTAAGTATACCTGGTTTTCACCTTAGCACCACCCACCTGAACTTAAGCCTCGCCCACAGCTGTTGTTGTATGATAATGGGGGAGGGGTTAGGGGAGGGGTTAGGGTTATGATGTCACTAACGTGCTGTAATTGTGATTGGGGCTTTTGACTCAAAGGCTTTCAGCTTTCAGGAAGAAACCAAAAATACACAGGGAAGACATATTTGAATATTCTAACCACACCTTGTGGTCTATTAGAGTAATCTCCACAGACACACTCAAAACAGAAAAAGTACAAAAATCACGGTGACGGCATCTTTAACTCTCCCTTGTGAACGGTCAGTGGGCTTTATAGCCAACGATCTGTGCTATGCGCGGGTCGTCTGATCAATTGGTCTGATCAATCTGTTCCCACAGGAACAGTGACAGGTTGGGGAATGGAGTCCTCTACGCGTCCGTCAACCCAGAGTACTTCAGTGCTGCCGAAAGTAAGAACCACCTCTGGGACGTCACGCATGTCTTGCCTTTGTTTCAGCGGACTTGTATTGTGTGTGTGTGTGTGTGTGTGTGTGTGTGTGTGTGTGTGTGTGTGTGTGTGCGTGCGTGCGTGCGTGCGTGCGTGCGTGCGTGCGTGCGTGCGCGCGCGCAGTGGTGGACTAACTAAGTACTTTTACTTAAGTACTGTACTTAAGTACAATTTTGAGTTATTTGTACTTGAGTGTTTACTTGAGTGTTTCCAATTTCCAATATTTTTACTTCTACTCTACATTTCAGAGGCGATGCGACGCATTGTGAGCTTGCATGTAGATCTGCTATTTTCAAAAGATTTGTAGACATTAGCGAGTACTTTCTACTTTTGGGTGCGTGCGTGCGTGCGTGCGTGCGTGCGTGCGTGCGTGCGTGCGTGCGTGCGTGCGTGCGTGCGTGCGTGCGTGCGTGCGTGCGTGCGTGCGTGCGTGCATGTGGCGCTGACCAGTGGTCTTTTGTGTCGCCAGTGTACGTCCCAGACGAGTGGGAGGTGGCCCGGGAGAAGATCGCCATGAGCAGGGAGCTGGGCCAGGGCTCGTTCGGCATGGTGTACGAGGGCGTGGCCAAGGGCGTGGTCAAGGACGAGCCCGATACGCGCGTGGCCATCAAGACGGTCAACGAGTCGGCCAGCATGCGCGAGCGCATCGAGTTCCTGAACGAGGCCTCCGTCATGAAGGAATTCAACTGTCACCACGTGGTAAGGAACGACGGGAAGACTTTGATTGAATAGTTTATTGAACATGAATGTAAAAACAGCAACAGAGTACAGTCAAACACTCAGTTCAACAGAGTACCGTCAAACACTCAGTTCAACAGAGTACAGTCAAACACTCAGTTCAACAGAGTACAGTCAAACAATCAGTTCAACAGAGTACAGTCAAACACTCAGTTCAACAGAGTACCGTCAAACACTCAGTTCAACAGAGTACAGTCAAACACTCAGTTCAACAGAGTACAGTCAAACACTCAGTTCAACAGAGTACAGTCAAACACTCAGTTCAACAGAGTACAGTCAAACAATCAGTTCAACAGAGTACAGTCAAACACTCAGTTCAACAGAGTACAGTCAAACACTCAGTTCAACAGAGTACAGTCAAACACTCAGTTCAACAGAGTACAGTCAAACACTCAGTTCAACAGAGTACAGTCAAACACTCAGTTCAACAGAGTACAGTCAAACACTCAGTTCAACAGAGTACAGTCAAACACTCAGTTCTAAAGGGATAGCACCAAGAAAAAGTCCATGTGGTCTTGTTTCCATTTAGGCCCTATGCAATCAATTCAATAGACATGACATGAAGAATAACAACAAAATTCAAATCATCAATAACAACAAAAAATCTAAACAAGACGCTGACTTCCACCATGCCATTCCTGTCCTGTTAATTACATTCAACTGATTGGACGTTTCGAATGCAAGCCAGGGGTACTCTAGAGTCTACATGCCCTGGACTGGAGTTGAAAGCCATTGTTCTGCGTGTAATTATTATGACACTTGTGTGAGGAACATATTTGACATGAGTGATTCATTAGAAGTGGAAAATCAGTTCCACACACACACACACACACACACACACACACACACACACACACACACACACACACACACACACACACACACACACACACACACACACACACTCACACTCACACTCACACTCACACACACTCTGTAAACATTACGACACAACATTAGAAGGACATTTCTGATATCGGGTCACGTTCCCTTTTCTACACTATGCCTCAATGTTTAAACATTTCTATGTCACCACAGTGTCTTAACGTTAATGGATTTGAATCTGTATATTTCCAGTGTTGGGAAAGTTCTTTTTTTTAAATCAACTAGTTCAGTTCACAGTTAATTTTTTTTTAAATGAACTAGTTCCGTTCATAGTTCATCATTCAAAATTTTGAACTAAAGTTCATCGTTCCAAAAACTATTATAGTATTATAGTTATTTTTATTGTCTCCACCAGGCCTTAGGCATGGGGAGAGAGTATGTTTTGCACTCCGTCCGTGTGTGTGTGTGCGTCCGTCCGTCCGTCCTTCCTTCCTTCCTTCCGTCCGTCTGTTTCCAGCTAATCTCCGGCACCGTTGGCCTGATCCATGCCAAACTTTGCACACACACTCCCTGGATGCCAACGACGAACCTCTGCCCCAAATATTCCTCAACGGCCTGTTATAGCGCCACCATGAGGCCGATTTAGGCAAAACACATTATGTAGATTACTCGTACACATTTTATCCATACATCACACAATTCGGTATACACTATCTCCATAGTCATGTGATCAACACGGATTTGCACCATTTCCCATCTTCCTTCCTGATTGGCTAAGATTCGCTTCCAAAGCTCACATGATTGGTCCGTTTCGAACAAAATGCCACAAATCACAAACACAGTGTGCAATTTCCGTGAAATTATACACGCACATTTCCACTAGGCTGAGGACGACACAATTTATTTTCCAAACCAGCCTCATGGTGGCGCTATAACAGGGCAATTCCTGTTTTTACCTATAACTGCATCGTTCTGTGTACAACTTTGTATGCGCACTCCCTAGAGGCATGGAAAAACATTTTCCCTGCATCCCTCCACATCTGCCGGTTATAGCGCCACCATGAGGCCGATTTCTGCAAAACACATTGTTTATATTGGTCGCCCAGATTTCATCCAAATCTCATGCAAATCGGTATACATGATCTCTGTAGTCATGTGATCAAGACGAGTCTGTTTGATTTCTCAGATTCTACACTGATTGGCTAAGATTGCCTTCCAAAGTCTTCAGGAGTGGCCCGTTTTGTACACAATGCTGCACATGTCCTGCTCATCCAGAATTCTATCCTCAGAGATGCTATGAGTGACCTGACTCTGCATTTCCTCAACACAATGAAGAAAATTGTTGCAAAAAACAAACAAACATGTTTATATCACTCCTAAACATTTTGTATTATTGCCACAGCCCATAGCCATATCAAACTTTAGACTTTATTCCAAATGAAGTCCAAACCTTAAAAAACAACTTTGGGATTAATAAAGTGACAACTTTTACAATACCTCCATTACCATTATCCAAATTAATTCCTTATCATTTTTTTTATTTTTTTACATTTTACAAAAAATGCTCTTTTGCAATGTGAAATGCCACAGAATTCTTAATTGACTCTGAATGTTCTCAGAGCCTGCATCTCCGCATGATGAAAATAGCTGATCTACAAGCTCACAACTCGTCGCGGACGCGACGCGTTGTGAGCTTGTATATCAGCTATTTTCAGCACGGAACACATTGTACGACGAAGAATAAATCAGGCATCACTGCGCTTCACTCACTTCACTTTTGTTGGCCGTTAGTGCCGATATTATGGACACATACCTCCTCGACACGATAATAACCAACTAAGCTATTGGAAACTATTTTTCCTGGCACATTATGTTTAATCAAACAACAACAAGTTTCCTCAGTGTTTGTTTTTGGAGTTGAGACAGTGTATCCCGTCTGTCTGCGTGCTGCGTGTGTTTGTTTTGGGAGTTGAGACAGTGTATCCCGTCTGTCTGCGTGCTGCGTGTGTTTGTTTTGGGAGTTGAGACAGTGTATCCCGTCTGTCTGCGTGCTGCGTGCATGAGTGCATGGGTCATCATGCAGTAGATGCGCGCTCCAGTGACGGCTGAGAAAGATTAGTTAATTTGTGTCGGATAAGGACTTATTGGTGGGTTTTTCACTAGATATTAAGGCATGTTTAGGGTGTGTGTTTTAGCGCCGGGGATTTAGCCTGGAAGGCTCTATGGAAACAGTAACACTCACTCTTGAACGAAGTTGAATGTGTGAAAGTGATGTTCACACACGCCAGAAAAGAACACGTTCACAATGACGTTCATCAAGTAGAAATGCAGTACGTTCCGTTCACGTTCACCCGAAATATGAACGAGTTCGTGAACGATCGTTCTTTGAACGCGTTCGGGTACAACACTGTATATTTCATGTAACTATGTCATACGCTACATCTGTTTATTCCATTTGTTGTTTGCACTCAGTGAAGTAAATAGGGGAAAGTTGAGTAGATGTGTTGCTTGGCACGGTCACAAATGAGAAATCACCCAGTACATTTCTATGTTACAGTTGTAATCATTGCCTGATTGTCCTGCTTGGCTATACAGCGTAAACCTTGCTGCTGCTGCTGGGTTAAACTTACTCACTGATTGTCTTCAGCATCATCACAGCCATGCCCCTCATTAGTTAAGCTAAACGGAAGTGTTAAAGGTTTCCCCTTTGGAAAGCCACCGTTACAACATTTTACAATGTCTGGCTGCTTAAAAGCCAAGCACTTAATTATTAACTTCAATTTGAATAATTTAATGGATTTCTTTACATGCTTCAAAGCTCCACATTTAAAGATTTTCCAAAGCCCAGTAAATCCTCATTACCTCACTTACAGGCCTTGTGAAATATGAACGCCTATAAAAACACATGTCCCCATAGTACTTTCGTGGGAATATTAAGTCGAGTTTAGCCAATGGGAGAGGAGTGGCGTCCCCACCTAGCTGACCTATGCTATGTGATGATTGGTCTGTAGGTGCGGCTGCTGGGTGTGGTCTCACAGGGACAGCCAACCCTGGTGATAATGGAGCTGATGACCCGTGGAGACCTGAAGAGCCACCTGCGCTCTTTGCGCAAAGAAGTAAGCATGCTTTTTCCTTCCAGTTCAGCCCTGCATGGGCCCTAAGGAGCAAAACAGTTCAGCCAGAATCAGTCTCACAGAGTTTGGATTCTGACCAGGAGGACAGAATCAAAGACACAAACACATTCTCGTTCCATCTCTTTCTTTCTTTCCGCTCACTCACACTCCCTCTCACTTCATCACTCACACGCACGCACGCGCGCACGCACGCACGCACGCACGCACGCACGCACGCACGCACGCACGCACGCACGCACGCACGCACGCACGCACGCACGCATCCCGCACTTTATAGTGCGCAGCCTGAGCTTTGGTTAAGTTCCAGTTCTGCAGAGAGACAGCAGCAGAAGAAGACAAGTGAGATGCTCAATATGGCGCTTGTTGTGCTACCCCGGCTTCTCTCCCTCCTCTACCACAGAACTCCAACGCCCAGGTTCTGCCCCCGCTGAAGAAGATGATCCAGATGGCGGGGGAGATTGCGGACGGCATGTCGTATCTAAATGCCAACAAGTTTGTCCACCGCGACCTGGCCGCCAGGAACTGCATGGTGGCGGAGGACTACACAGTCAAGATCGGAGGTAAGATGTCCGACTCACGCAGAGCCGTCTGGGTGCATAAGTTGGTTAGACATACTAACAGTCCGACAGGCATTAGTCCGACAACACCGTCGCTCTCGACAACTAACCCGTGGCAGGTTAAAACTAACCCGTGGCTTCCTGTGAGGTTAGGTTTAGGGTCTGGGTTTTGAGTAGGGTGTCAGACTAATGCTATTTAGTGTCTTCACTGCGTCTTCACTGACCTCTGTTATGTTGTCCTCTCCCCTGCCTCACTTCAGACTTTGGCATGACCAGAGACATTTATGAGACAGATTATTATCGGAAAGGAGGGAAAGGCCTGCTCCCGGTCCGCTGGATGTCCCCGGAGTCTCTGAAAGACGGAGTTTTCACCACCATGTCTGATGTCTGGTATGACATTATTGCACACACACACACACACACACACACACACACACACACACACACACACACACACACACACACACAAACACAAACACACACACACACACACACACACACACACACACACACACACACACACACACACACACACACACACACACACACACGCACGTATATGTATTATGCAAACTACTTTGTACAAATTCAAGGCCATTCCAGAGGGGGCTTGCATAGTATCTCAGAGTGTGTGTATGTGTGAATGTGTGTGTATGTGTGAATGTGTTGGTGTTTGCACGTGTAACAGTACTGTGGGACTATACCGCTGTTTCATGCTATCCGTGTAAGTGGGTTTTTTTATGATATCGATGATATTTATGTTCTCTGTTGACACCTGTGTGTCTCGGCTCTCGGCGTGGCCTCAGTTCAATGCTCGACGACCACCAGATTCTATCAACTAAAGTATAAGGTTTTAGAGAGATGTAGCTGTTTACGAGCTCCCTAGCAAGTGTTTGTTTCCTAACTGAGAGTCTCCCACGGGTCTGTCCCTACGCAAGGAGGACCTAAACTGATCCAGATGTTCCCAAATGAGAGGTTGCGGTGCCAGCACAAACCCACCTCCACGCATTATAACTTCCTCTTTGATGTCACATAGACCAAGTCCACTATTGCGAGAGTCCATTCTGGGCCTCCGAGACAAAATGCATCTACCAGTGGATGCCTTTCTATTTCGTTGATCAAGAAAAGCTGCCTCCATGCGTCTTTGTCTTTCAACGCGGGACCCTTTTAGCCAATTAGATACAAGTCGGTGTTGTAATAGTCTGTTTTTAAAGAGCGCTGAGTGCACTCTCAGATGCCTCGCCAGCGGTGAGAATGTGACTGCCGAGAGCTAACAAACAGTGACAACACTGTGTTCTTTGTTTTTAGCATGTCAAGGTTCCTTACAGTAGTTTCCTGCTCCATTCATTCAGTTTCGTAGAGGTTTCCATGCAATGTGGCACGCACACTTGTTTGCGTCGCTGACTGTGCGGCGCAGGGTTAAAGTGAGGTTACCCATAATATAAATTTACCCATACGTCCTCCACACCGCAGCTTGTCTCGGAGCAATGGATTCAGCCGTGATTCATCGCCTGGGCTTCACATACCATCTGCCTGACTGGCTACACACACAACAGCAATACTTAATGCTGCTGTATCATTTGAAACCATGGTATATGTTTCATGGAGCTAATAATGTAACTTGATGAGCAGTATAGCAGAGTAGACCTCAGTCCATTGTCTCGTATCTCTAAACAAAAACAAGACTTTCTACAGTGTGTGTGTGTGTGTGTGTGTGTGTGTGTGTGTGTGTGTGTGTGTGTGTGTGTGTGTGTGTGTGTGTGTGTGTGTGTGTGTGTGTGTGCGCGCGCGCATGCATTTATTTTAAGTCCATTATCCTGTGTGTTTCCCGCTTCAGGTCATTTGGTGTGGTTCTGTGGGAGATCGCCACCTTAGCGGAACAACCCTACCAGGGCATGTCCAACGAACAAGTGCTACGCTTCGTCATGGAGGGAGGCCTCCTAGACAAACCTGACAACTGCCCCGACATGCTGTAAGTCCCTCTGTGTTTGGTTCTGTGAGCACACTCTCTAACCCACAGGTTCCCAAATATGTGTGGGTCACGGAGTAAAAATCCCATTTTCTTTTACCTACAGACAGTTGAATATAGGCTATAATTTTAAAACAACCAAACAAACAAATCTAAGAAATTCTATAAATGAAAATGATAATAAGAAGTAGTGAAAAATAGCCTATCTACAAGCTCATAACGCGGCGCGAACATCTAATCTCTCTTTTGGGTCACGGGCTATAAAGTTTGGGAACCATAGTACCGTTGCTTCCTTAAAGCAAATAAATAAATCATCATGTCACTCTTTTCCGGGGCCTTCCAGCCCCGCTGTGTTGTAATATACCCTTGAAGGATGTATTGTTTCGTCCTCTGCTACCGTCTCATAGGTCCCTCTGTCCCATAAACGTATTATTAACCCCTTGCCGGTCAATATGCCCCAGCTTCTATTTTGAGTTGTGGTGTCTGGACGACGTGCGTAGGACATCATGTGATAATGTTTATACAGTATGCCAGTGTTGGAGCCAAGCCGCAGGCCTGCATGGCTGCTGACATTAACGTCACAGGTTAAATGCAGCCCACTGACCACATGGCCCCAGTGCCCAACTGGCAGCCGGGTTGTACTGGGGGACCCTCCTCCTCGTCCACTGCAGTCAGACGATAGGCCCATAGAAGGGTAGCCATGACTCGTGTGTGAAAGATGCCATTTGGGAAGGGTCAACGGTGTCCACCCGTCAGCCAAGGGACAGAGATGGGGGGTCGGGGGGGATCGGGGGTGGCTTAGAGAGGCAGCCATTAATTAATTGACCAGGCTGTTTTAGGGGATAAAACACCACAGCCTGCCTGTCTGGCTGGTCTGCGACTTATACAGTACATGCGTTTCTCTTCTGCTCCTCTGACCTCAATGAGAAGGCATTCTGCCCCCCCCCCCCCCCCCCCCCCCCCCATCCCCCTCCTCTCTTCATGGCTGACCTCACCTTAGGAAGAGAGTGCATGTAAAAAGAAAGAAAGAAAGAAAGAAAGAAAGAAAGAAAGAAAGAAAGAAAGAAAGAAGTGAAGGCTGTGTGTTATGCAGACACAAACCTACGGTTGCCATGGCAGCCTGAGTGTTTTGTCCTGATTGCAGGGGTGTGTGGATTGTGTTACGGAGGTGGGTGGGGGAGGTGAATGGGGGGGGGGGGGGGGGGGGGGGCTGTGTCCTGGTCTGCAAGCAGCACACACAGGGAAACGAGGCTCCCGCCACTGTTTGCCTGGCCTGTAGTGAGTGACTCAGTGGAGAGACTTCCAAGCGAGCCGTGACCTAGCTAGCTATACTCACAGGTTCTG
This sequence comes from Electrona antarctica, assembly GCF_951216825.1. Taxonomy (NCBI): domain Eukaryota; kingdom Metazoa; phylum Chordata; class Actinopteri; order Myctophiformes; family Myctophidae; genus Electrona; species Electrona antarctica. The sequence continues at coordinate 36,688,142 of NC_136810.1, forward strand.
GACAGAATCGACGACTGGCGGGAAAAGGACAAGGGCAAGATTCTGGAGAAAGAAAGGGATGAGTCATAATTATTTGGAAAGCTTTGAATGTCTTCCCTCCTTGTTTTCTGTCTTTCCCATGGTCAGGTACAGCTCTGGGTCACGGATTGGATTTCCCATGAGTCCTGTCTTGTGTTTCATGTGGACAAAAGAGCACTCTCTTTCACAGGGAAGGGCAGAAATGAAAGACAGAATAATACCATTACATTACATGATGAGATATCGTCTCTAAAATGGTATCGTGGACAACGCTATGCAGTCATTTAGTTGAGCCGTGAAGAGATTGTGAAGCTATTGTAATAACTTAATAACGCCGTCCGTCCGTCCATCCGCCTGTCTGTCTGTAGGATATCATCTGACAATTCACGATTCATGGTGAAATTGATGTTCAAAGTTCAGATTTAAAGGTCAAAGTAGGTCAGTTATTAAACATTATGTCATACACAGTAAAATCCTGGCAGATGTGACTTATATGCCGTGGAATGTGTTCTGAATGTGTTCTGAGGGCTCCTCGTCTAAATTTAACTCTTGAGATTGGATGACATTTGAACATTCTCTGAGTTACAAATGGACTGAGGAATCTACAGTGTACATAACTTCTGAATGTGTGTGTGTGTGTGTGTGTGTGTGTGTGTGTGCGTGCGTGCGTGCGTGCATGCGTGCGTGCGTGCGTGCGTGCGTGTGTGCGTGCGTGCGTGCGTGCGTGCGTGCGTGCGTGTGTGCGTGCGTGCGTGCGTGCGTGCATGCGTGCGTCTACATTGATACATAGTCATAACATTGGTATGCTTGTGAATAGCATGACAAAAAAAACTGGCCTGATTTTCAGTTTTTTGTAAAGCATACATTTAACTCATGATGTTAACATGTTATATAATATGTACACTTGGGTAACACCTGTTCAATGTCTATAATGCCTTGTAACATACTGCCTTGTAACATACTGTACTATGCAGTAGTATAGTTATAAGAATTCAGAAATAATCATAAAAATAACATAAAACATTATAAAGCCTTTTTATAATGACTTATAAACAAGGTCAATTATAAAAGCATTGTAATCGGCTTAAAAGTTAAAAGCACTTATAACGCAATCATAACACATTATAATGCCTTTTATAATGACTTCAATGACTTTGTTTAAATCTGGATGCGGTAGCTGCTATTGGTATCAAAGTAGAGATCGTTATACAGTAGAAACAATACTTACTGTATTAAACCATTTGTAACATGTGGAATATCACCATGAGGTTTTCACTGGACATGAGATGTTAATGGGTTCAGATCTGAGCCAAGTCTCCTGAGGAGACGCGTCTGAAGCCTGTCCTGGACGGGTTATCCGGACGTAAAAACAAATCCATGAGATGTTAGTGCATCCTGCTGATCAACTTATCTATCCATCATAGGATGTGGGTTACAATTTTGATGCCCGGTCCTAAATAATTAATGTTGTGAGTCGTGACTCCAAATTGTTCTGCATCCTAACGTCTTTGTTTCAATCTGCGTCCACGTTACTAGTTCTCTGTTTATATTCACTTTGCTCACAATAAGTGACAGTGTGGCATTGTGGTTGGTTGGGCAGTGTCCACTATACTTTAGTTTCTATCACAGTGCAAGCCTGACCACCTCCAAGCCTGATGGTAAATCCAGATTTGTTTTCATCTACACAGATTATTGAATTACTACCGGCGTGGTCGAAAGGCAAACATTGCATGCAAGTATCAGGTGTAATCACAGAGAACACACTGAACTCGTTGACCCTACTAGTTTTGTGAAGAAGAGCCATGGGCTGGATGTGGATGTGTGGATTCCCACTGAATGTGTCTCGAGCGTTATTCATGACATGCCCTAAAAGGTGATTGCATGTGTCTCTGTGAGATGGGCAAGATGCTGACAAGCAGGCAGGATTTATTGCAGTGTTTTTGTTTTTCGTTCCTCTCTAACATCACATCATCCGGTCTTCTACGCAGCGACAGATGGCAGTGTGTGAGAGCACCAAGCAGACAGGTTACTCTGAGCCGCATTCAGGGCCTGGCTCCAAACATTACACTGCTTTTCATGGCAGGTCTCATAGCCCGGGCTTTTGACATGTGAATGTCAGCTCTAAAGGGAGCTCACTGCAAAAACAAGCCAACATGCTTCAGAGTTCTAAGTGAGACGCATGCTTAGGAAAGCACTACCCACAATTCCTTGCTGTGGAGTAGAGTTGGCACGCAGCTGAACACAGGCTGTTGCAGAGGCAGGCAAAAGCTGAGAGAGAGAGAGAGAGAGAGAGAGAGAGAGCGCAAGAGGAAGCTCAGACAGAAGGAGTGAGAGAGATGATGACTGAGGTGTTAGTACTAGTAGTCCTTGAAGGGTATTCTTAGCTTGTTTGTGTATAATTGAAGTTGTGGTGTGTGGTGTAGCACCACACCAAACTGTAATAATTCTCTCTTTTATGATGTTGTTTTGACGTTCCCCGAGTTCTGCTGCCGACCTGGCACGGTATGTGCTTATGTATGATTTATTGTGCCGCTGTATACAAAGTCCATTACTGAACTCAAAGTGACCAGTTTAGTGAAAATACTATCTATCTATCTATCTATCTATCTATCTATCTATCTATCTATCTATCTATCTATCTATCTATCTATCTATCTATCTATCTATACATACATAAACTGTAACACAAATGTGATAAAACTATTTTAACAGAAAGTTTGATCATACAAGACTTGGCTTTAAAGGGTTAGTTCAGATTTTTGGACTTAAAGTTGTAGCCAGGAAATACTTGCCATTAATATTGTGGTTGCAAAGATATTAATTGATTCCATGAGTTCTTGTCTGATTTTGGTGAATATTAAGTAGTTCTGGTCATTTGGTGGGGGTCTGGGGGCCACGTATTAAAAATACATTAATCCACAAAACTAGCATCATTTTGTATTGTTGACCTATTTCTAGCAAGCATATAAAACAACTTTCGTTCAACTTAGAACCCTCTGTGACAACTATGTGTTGTGTCCAGTATCACTATACGCCAGCAGCAGCAGCAGCACAAAACCATAGTTCCATGTGACAGAGGGGTCAAAATAGGTGAACAATACAAATGACGCTAGTTTTGTGGATTCATTTATTTTTTATTATTTTTTTAGGAGCCTCCGCTCCTCCAACACCCATCTTCTCCCCGTCCCCCACACCATGGGCGACCGGGCCTTCTGCCACACAGCCCCTTGTCTGTGGAACTCTCTCCCTATTCACCTGAGAGCACCACAGTCCACTGACTCTTTTAAGAATGGACTTAAGACCCACCTTTTTAAGAAAGCTTTTCCCCAAAAGATTCGTAAGAATGTAAAGCGCTTTATAAATAAAATGCATTATTATTATTTTATGCGTGGTCCCCACGCATAAAATGACCGGAACTACTGAATATTCACCAACACCAGACCAGAACTCCCACCATGGGTTTCAGGGAATCAATTAATATCTTTGCAACCACTAAATTAATGGCAAGTATTTCCTACAGCTTTAAGTCCAAAAATCTGAACTATCCTTTTAATGGAATGTATGTGCAAGGCTACAAGTGCGTTTCCTATATTAATTTGTGTACACTTTCTGCATGTCAGGGTGATATGTTTGTAGATATAGCATTCTGGAGCTTTGGCCCTAGACAATGACATACTGACAAACTGGTGTGCACTGCCACCTGCTGGTGTGAAACAGACAGCAGATTTAAACTGAACAGAAAGATTTGGTCTTACATTTTTTCCAAGTCTATTGTAAGGGAATAGAAACTGAAAATAAAAGATCAAATATGTACTTGTACTGTACATTGACAATAAATTGAATCTCATCTCATCTCCTCAGGGGTCAACACCATGTTGGCTTATGGTGGACGTTTTAGTCAACATTCTATTTTTGCCATGGACATACAAAATGAGTGGACAATAATATTACCAAAAACACATATAGCCCTGAATGACATAACAGATCTGTAACTCTGAGAGTGTTCAAATGAAAGCAAATGGACCCTTGTTTCCATTTGAACACTCTCAGAGTTAAGGGGGTCTTTTCAAATAAAACATTTGAGAAGTACTAGTGGAGTACTAGTCCTAATGTGCCATAGTGTCATAGTAAATAATTGCCATACAAATTCTGAAGAAAACCTGGAGACTTGACATTCAATAAGTGGGTGTTATGATCAAAATAAGAACATTATAATGGTGTGTAAAACAGAAAAGCTAAAATTTGCCGCGGACAAGACCAAGTCTTTGCCACGGACACATTTTGTCCGTGTACGGACATGTTGGTGACCCCTGAAGATGACACGTGTGTGTGTGTGTGTGTGTGTGTGTGTGTGTGTGTGTGTGTGTGTGTGTGTGTGTGTGTGTGTGTGTGTGTGTGTGCTGTGTGCAGATTCGAGCTGATGCGGATGTGCTGGCAGTACAATCCCAAGATGCGTCCGTCCTTCCTGGAGATCATCAACAGCATCAAGGAGGACCTGGAGCCTCCCTTCCGGGAGATGAGCTTCTTCTTCAGCGATGAGAACAAGCCGCCGGACACCGAGGAGCTGGACATGGAGGTGGAGAACATGGAGAACTTTCCCCTGGACCCCACGTCCATGACCCGGCAGCCCTCTGCCGTCCCCGCCCCCTCTCTGGTGAGTGTCGGCGCCGTCGGAGGCACGCCGCCTCCCCAGGCGCTGACGCAGCAGCAGTTATCCCCCGTGCAAGGCCCCGTCGCTCCTTTACTGGGACCCGGCTCGCCTTCCACGGCCCCGGCGGCTGCATCAGCCATGGTGGGGGGCCAAGCCTTGGACAACAAGCACTCAGGACAGGTCTCGGCCAACGGGCCCATGGTGCTGCTGCGGCCCAACTTTGACGAGATGCAGCCCTATGCACATATGAACGGCGGCAGGAAGAATGAACGCGCTCTGCCACTGCCCCAGTCTTCGGCCTGCTGATATCAGCCCCCCCGGCGGGCCAGCCCAGCCCCCTCCTCCTCCTCTCACACAGGGTAGCACCCCCCCCCCCCCCCCAGTCTCTTAATGGAGGGATGGATGAGGTAAGAGATGTCTGCTACTGTAAAGCAGTAGGCTGATCTCTGCACTTCTTTATGGTTGCAGTACTAAGGTCAACGATTAACTCTATGGAGACTGATACAGCACAGAAACCTTGCTAAAGCGGAGTATTGTGGCTTTAAGACTCAACACTGGGGAGCGCTGCAGTCTCCTTCCTGTGTGGCCTTTAAGACTCAACACTGGGGGGCGCTGCAGTCTCCTTCCTGTGTGGCCTTTAAGACTCAACACTGGGGGGCGCTGCAGTCTCCTTCCTGTGTGGAGTATTGTGGCTTTAAGGCTCAACACTGGGGAGCGCTGCAGTCTCCTTCCTGTGTGGCCTGTATTGTACGTTTGTTACAAAATTCCTTCACGAAGAAGGACATTGACACAGGCATTTATCCTAACGTACAAGTTATTTGTAAGACATGAACTGAAGAAAATAATTTCCTAGCATATCTGCCAGCAAATCCAACAGAAGAGCACTTTTTTGATGATGATTTTAGAGAGGATGTTGTGGATATCTGAGTGTGTATTTATACCAACACATGATTCTCTCTATAATATGATATAGCTCCATTTCCAAAATGTCTTTCCATTGATATGACTTTATTTCCATGAGCGTGAGACTAGCTCATGCCGTGTGAGGACGCCTCAACCATGAATTTTTGGACTACGATCATTGTGCGATTTTCCTGTTGATATTTCTATGTTTTTTAGATCCTTTCAGGAGTGGGTGAAAATGGAAGAGAAGGGGCTATTGTGTATCTGCCAAACATTTGCCAAATTAAGTTTTTCTTAAAACATTGTATATGTCTCCCTTCTTGCAATACGGCTATGGTTCAGAGTTGAGACAAGAGTCTATGCTACTGGCAATAATATAATACCAACACATTATCACTTACACAAAACTACACATAAAGGTAGACCATCATTCTACTGTGAATCTAATTTTAATTTGGAAAACCTGGTAGCTAACTACATGGAGATGACAAAACAAAGTTGTTGGCCTCCATCATATTGAGTAGGTTTCAAGCCTCGGTCATTTCCTCAATTTAAACCCAAGAAAGGGCCACTGATAACGCTCTTCCCTACAGTACTGTGTAGACATGTTTTAGTATATTTCTGATGGATTACCCCAGGTCTGAAATTAATGAATTACTTTTTTCCCCCACACATTTCTTTGTATTATCTGAAGGAATTGTATGCATGTGATCTATAAGTCAGCCAACTCTGAATCAAAGCCATAGCTCGACATTGTAAAAAAGAAAGAAAGAAAGAAAGAAAGAAAGAAAGAAAGAAAGAAAGAAAGAAAGAAAGAAAGAAAAAATTCTCACAATGCTAATCGGTGAGTTTCACAGATTTTTAGGATTTCCCCTATTTTGTCTCCAGTTCTCCAAACTTTCAAATCAGAGCATTAATGTGTCATTTTTAACTTTAAGTTTCATCCTAGAGATCAACATCTCTCAATGAGACTGTTTAAACAGACATAGCACCAAATACACAACATTAAACAGATAACGATCTGGTAGTAGAGATTAGATAAATTATTGGATCTGTGAAGATTCTTCTATTCTGTAGCCTAGTCAGGTTTTCCACAACAGGTCTCTTTTAGACTAGTCATAGGACTCTCTACAATTACATACATATACGTATATAAATAAATATTAATAATAATTATATATATACCATAAAGAGAGGTCTTACAGTGTATGTTAGATGCAGAATCACTTTTATACCCATCATTGGTCTGTCACTTTTATAGCCTTTTTACGGTTCAGATGTCCGCCTCTGTGTCTGTACAGAACAAAGCTGCTATTTTATTCTTTTTCTCTTTTTGTCTATGTCTATACACACACACACACACACACACACACACACACACACACACACACACACACACACACACACACACACACACTTATATTATATCCTTCAGGTTTGATATTATATGGTTTCCACTACAGTCCATTTCGAAAATACGAAAATTACAAAGTCCGACACAAAAAACAAGTTACCCCAAAAGTTCTTCTTTATCACTACATTGTTTTCATTGCCTTTTATTTTTTTATGAAATGTTTCCTTCTGTCTTCTTTTTGTAGATGTCTTTATATTATTATTATACTTATTATTATTATCATAATAATAATAATGATTAGGAATGGACACCTTAGCTCCATGTCTGAGCGTGTACTTCCTGCACCCTCCATGTCTGAGCGTGTACTTCCTGCACCCTTCCTTCTTTATGTTTCTAGATGTCTAGCACTGCGCCTAGTGTTGTCCTCTGGGTGCGTCTCAATCTCAGGTCAAAGTAAAGGCTTTGCTTTCTCCATACATTCTCATGATTGTCCTCTACTTTTCTCACCTTTTTTGTTGTTGTTGTTGTTGTTGTTGTTGTAGTAGTACAATCCTCGTGCTTCATGGGAGTCCAAGGGTGCCCCACCCTCCCTCCCCACCCCTCTCTGAACCTCCATGACATGTACAGTACACATACCTACATGTCACATACCTACATACCTACGCCTAGCCTCCTCCTACCTGCTAGTCTGGTTTCCAGCCTGATTCGCTGCGTTCAGTGGATTTGTAATTGTCACTCCGCTACCTTTGTACTTTCCTTGTGTATGTATGTTTTTAAATGCTTTGTTTCCTAATGTAAGGTACTGTTTGCTTGTTTTGTTTTATGTTTTACTGTGGGGAGTCGGGACTGCGGATGAACATTTGCATTTTTGCTAAATCCGGTGTATTTACATTGCATTTATGGAATTAAGTTCATTGTCCCGTCTAAATAGACAAATAAAGTAAAGTAAAGTAAAGCTACGGAGTGACAATTACAAATCCACGGAACGCACCACCCCCACCCTCCATGACGTGTACAGAACGTCAGTGGTTGTCAGAAGGTTTAAAGGGTGGTCCCCAGCAGAATTGGGTCAATGCAGCATCAAAATCAAGTTAAACTACGGCTATTTGAAAATGGCTGATCTACGGTGACGGTGGTCCACGGCCAAATACATGTCAATTCATGGGTCCTAAATAAAGTGAGCACCACTGTCTTACTGTACACGTAGGCCCTCCCCGGTGGCTCCTTTTGAAGTCAGGACAAGTTCAAGCATGCAGGATGTTTTCCCCACGCCAGAGTCTGGTATTTTAACCCATCCCATTTCCTGTTAATAGGGCTAATTGGGTTGTCTCATTTGCCTTAATTATCCCAACCACTTGGAACAACCATTCAGTCATTTTAACTTTTTTTTTCCTTGTTTGTTTCCTGCGTTAAATCTCCTCAAGCGCAATATTATGCCACTTCTGCTGCATTCTGTTGACTTGCTAATTCCGGTTAAAACAGGTCTTATTGTTTGTCATCATCATCCTATCTGTGAACCAAAAGAAAAACAACACAAACAAAAATGATGGGTTAATGTCCAGCGACGGGATGACATGTCGATGTCATTCATGGAATAGGTCTTACATGGAGGCTGAGTGGTTTCAAAAAAGAAAAAGTGTTTTTGAAGGATTCTTCCTCATCTTTTGAAATGTTGCTTGGTGATTTTATTTTCTTCCTTCTTTGAATTATTTTCCTTTTCCTGTAGGAGTGTTATTTATTTATTTTTTTAATTTTTCCTTTTTTTGTGATATCAGTTTAAATCACTGTATAAAATGCCCCATGATTCAGTATAAAGTTGGACTTTCTTTTGTATGTATTTTCTTTGGTGTCATGACTGGGGGACTTTTACTTTATTTTATTTTTCCTTCAAGTATGTATCTACCTCACTCTTTTTGAATATATGTATGCATATGAAAAAGAAAAAAAAAGAAAAAAAAAAGAAAAAGAAAAAAAGAAAACATTTCACCCTCTCTCTTAGTTTTCATAGAAAACCCTTGTCTCTAAACCCTCATGTTCTGGATACATCCCCGCAGGGATCTCGATAAAACCTCACACCTTGGAATAGGACAGGAGATGGAATCTCTCTTGGTGGTGGTTTGAATTGTTGTCCTGTGCCCAAGATTGTTCAGCTTCTGGTCTAATGGTCCTTTAGGAAGGCAAGTGTACAGTATAGGTGTATGAGTTAAAAGGGAACAGTGTATGTGATACTAGTAGGGGTACTGTACTGATAGGCCAACAGAGGCCTGTGGTGCGGTGCCATGCAGAGGCTGTACTGATAGGCCAACAGAGGCCTGTGGTGCGGTGCCATGCAGAGGCTGTACTGATAGGCCAACAGAGGCCTGTGGTGCGGTGCCATGCAGAGGCTGTACTGATAGGCCAACAGAGGCCTGTGGTGCGGTGCCATGCAGAGGCTGTACTGATAGGCCAACAGAGGCCTGTGGTGCGGTGCCATGCAGAGGCTTGGTCTGTGAGGAAACAATGCAGATTGTCTGCATGAGAACAGATTCAAACATTTATTGTTGCGTTTATTTTTGACCGGATGGTTTGCAGTGTTGTAACTTAAGGCTTTGGAACTGTGCAATATGTAGTATCAAAAAGAGGCCAGGACACAACGTCAACACCATCAGACATTCCATCTCATGCACCAACTCTGCAACACAATCAATTTCACAACCTGGAATCCTCAGACTACCAAAACAGGTTATTATTTTCTCTTACATAACACATAATATAAATAACACATCAGTTATGGAGATTATTATTATTATAAAAGAAAGGGAAAACATATTTTTTACCTCCACAGTACATTTATATGAGGAGTATATCATTTGTCAGTTCAAATCCACATTACAACAAACTATTCCACACTTTGAAATGTCTCTGCCATGTTCTCACACAACAACCTTTTATATGATCCTATCCTGTATATGCGTCTGTACTGTGAAGTCTAGCAAGGATTTCTCTTTGCCTCTACAATACGAGATAGCAGTGACTCCAACTCCAATGTGGTTGAACACTTGGAACTCCACAATGCACATCCGCCCTGAGAGTTTCAAGTGGTTTCTAGGTCAATGTTGGAACCAAAGCCTCAGCACAAACTGTGCTTTTGTTGGCAGTGTGATTTGAATGTCGCCAAGAACATGCAACTCTCTTTACTTCTGCCCCAAAACACTGTGGTCACATGTGCACCATCATTTCTCCTGTACGCCTGCCGATTCTTCAGTGAGGTCTAGACTCATGTCCAGCATAAGCCGGATTCATACTCGGTTGTTGCGCACACTGGAAATAGCCAATCTACAAGCGCTCAATGCATCGCGTGTGAGCTTGCAGATCTATTTTCGGTACACGACAACATCACACATGCAACAAAGTATGTCAAGCCCTATAGCCAGGCTGTGTTCTGTAAACACCAATTTTGTAACCATTCTGGAACTTGTGTGGACTCACTTTGGGTCATCCTTTTGATGAATTACAAGTAATACACTTGTTCTACTGCTGCTTACAATAATGCTGCTGGTTCCAAGAATCACCTGACGGAATCCAAATCCTCTCCAGTGTCAAGTGCAATGACGGCACAGTAGCTTTTAGATCCCCAAGCTTCTCATGAGGTCTTTTTCACTAGACTGCAGGGGGCATACAGAGGGCACTGTCTCAGGGCAATATGCATAAAATGGCATTTGATTTCAAAACAAATGACGTGTTGAAATTACACCCCAAATGCAATAAAAGAAAACAAAATCGGAGTCATACTGTAGATAGCCAGGTCACTAGTATACACTTCTGATGTGAGGTTTGAGGTAAAATCTCGGGCGCATGTAGTTGTACTGGGTTCCTCTTAAACATTGTATTACTGTGCAATCGAAAAGAGTGGAGATCTTGGGGGGAAATGATCACAGTTGGATTGTAAGTGGGCATCATAGAGTGTGGCATAAAGATTACCACTCACAAACGCCAACTGTGTTTATGTTGCTACTTATTACATTTCTTTAATGGCATTTCAGTTTGGGTGTATGTGATGACAAAATATACGGACATCTGTGACCTATTTCTGGTCTTTCAGTTTTGCCAACAGACACAAAGTTAGTCTTGTGAATATCTATGTCAAAGCTCTTTAGTTACCAGTCATAAACCTGTTATGACAACAACTTACGGAAATATGTGGATGTGAATCAGACACGGATGTCTAGTAGATTACGGGTAGCCATGATGAAGAGTACACAACATGAGTAGAGTCAGATCATAGGCCTATGTTTACAATAGGATAGTTGCTTTTCGCATTGCCAGATTGTAAGGATAAATATACAAAGTATGCTGACTGAAAAGAATACATGTCAATAATAATAATAATAATTTTTTATCTAAATTTGGTTTATCTTCTTCAGAATGTTCTTAATGCAAACCTCAGGTTTAATGGAGGATGCAAAAACGCAATAATTAGTTTGAGGTTTATCACTACCATGCTTCTAATTCTATGATTTGCATTCCTACAACTTCAGAAGGGGCCCTTGATCTGCTATTGTTTTATTCACTTTAACAACATTTGACAGTCTGTGGGGGGGGGGGGGGGGGGGGGAATCAAAAAGCTCTGCTAGCCTTTATCTTCTTCCTAGTTCTGTATCTGAGGCCTCAAAGTGTTTTCACATCTATAGTTGAGATGGTGTATTTTTGACATGCCATCTCCAAATGTATATCTGAGAAATTCTTGTATTTTCTTTTTTTTCCTGAAATTTTGAATAAAAAAATGGATGAGAAATATCCCTTTTTTGTGACTGATTCTTTAAATGGAGTCAACCGTGTTTCTCAACCTTTTTTAGGCCAGTGGTCCCTATCCAATATCCCACATAGTCTAGTTAAAACGTAAACTTTATTTTTGTATTGTTGTGATTGAAGGTCACAGTTAACTATGGAATCGAGCATTTCCTGTCAGTTAGTGTCGGGCACCATATATGGTGCCCAGGTCTCGTGACATCATCAGGGATGGAGATGTGGAGACCCTGATGTCATAGTAAATGCGATCCGCTGTCGCAGTTAAGCCCATATATGGAGATCCCTGATGTCATCACTATTGGCCAGTAACTCTACATCTGACCTCAAACCCCAAACCCTTAGATCTCCATATATGGATTGGATATATTTCAGAACCTGTTCTGACATTCCATATGTTGATCCTTCCCCATCCATCCTTCCTCTTCGATGTCTCCCTTTTGACTTATACATGTCCATTCAAATTTCAAACTCTAGACGGGCCTGCCCCAAAGTTATTAGTGCAGCCGCGCCCGGCAGTTTTCAACAGGCCCACCTGTCCATTCAAACTCTAGACGGGCCTGCCCCAAAGTTATCAGAAAGCAACAAGAACACATCGAAATGTTAATAAAGACAATATAAATAAATAAGGTGTCTTTGCACAGACAGTTGCAGCATTACAGATAAGGCGAACATGACGCCAGCACAAATGAGTGATTCATTGACAGCATTAACAGCAAAATCAAATAGTGTTCACGCTTAGTGATGTCTCAGAACATGAGACGGCGGGGGGACTTTCGCCTGAAAATCTCTATAACAGAATCGTAGTTCAGACCTTCGGTTAAACCTCTCTCAAACGCTACGAGACACAGACCATTTAGGCGAGAGGTTTTCGTTGTACTTCTGCGTGCACATTTAATCTTTGTACACTAGTAAACAGGCAGTTCAGTACATGTGGTTATTGGAAGGGTAATTAGTGCCCTGGACAATCCCCCACCTCCTCCCCTTGGCTTGAACACAAAGGCGTGTACATTTGCACATCTATGGGAGGGTCGCGCCACGGAATGGACACGTCCGTGAATGGGCGAGGGGCCAATGGAATGGTTTTCAAGGAGAGGCTAGATCGAGACTTGGACAGACAGCGGCCTGGCTTCGCCTTATTGTGAATACGCCACTGCTCAACAGGACCGTAAATTAAGGCCAGGCCCTACCTGGGCCCTCATCAAACCCTGTACACTCAAGAGAATGTCCCCGCTACCACCCTTAGATATACTGTATGTAGCTGACCTGTTCTGACATTCCATATGTTGATCTGACCTCATCAAACCCTGTACACTCAAGACATGCTCCTTATATGGCCAGTATAGAATTAATTCCATGTTGATCTGACCTAGCCTGGTTTAACCACTTTCCCTGTTGGACAACATTTAATTCTGCCAGAATGAAAATCTGGCGAGGGGGGGGGGGGTTACCCAGGCTAGATCTGACCCCCCATGCCAAAGCGCCAGCGCTCGCCCAGCAGTCTGCCATCAACGAGGCGGATGCGTGCACACGACCTCGCCCTCAGGCGTCTTGGTGTATTATTTTATCACGATACGTTATTTATCACCATATCGCCCACCCCTAGGTGACCCTGATGAAGCCAACAATGGCCGAAACTTTGTGAATCTGTAGTGTTTTTTTAAAATAATAAACGAAACACTGAGGAGTAAAGCTGTGTGCTGACTTTTATCCTTTCATAGTCTTTTCGTGTCCAGCACCAGCAAGGAACTGGATGTGCGCAACCCACCTGTTCTGAATCAGTCAGTATCAATCAGCATCTGGGTTCAATCAGCCACTTCACACTCAATCAGCAGTGCACCACACTTCTCTCATTCACCTCCATTCGCTACCTTACAGAAACACAAAATGAAAGGAGTTCAAAACTTTTAATCTGGATTGGGATCACTCTGATTTCTGATCAGATCAGGACATCCAATCCAAGATGTAATAAAAAACAGGATTACTTTGATCGAACAGGATTGATTGATTGATTGAAATATTTATTAACAGTTTGCAGAATTACAGTACATTCCAAGCACAACTCAATACAAAGACTGTTAACTGTGAGTGGACGACCCAATAAAGCATTACACTTGTTTACAAGAGGGTCCACCTTGTTCAATTCATCAAAACATTTAGAGACATACAAATAGACACTTCTACAGTATATGGGCCATTCAGATTTTAGGGGGGGCAGTTTCAAATTGCAGCCGTACTTAATTATGTTCTGTTGTAAGTAGGATAGGCATGTATAAGCTTTCAGCTTCTGCCTATTCCCTTTGATCACCTTCATGTAACAGCTTCCATTCATTGTTGTAAAATTTGTATTTGAAACCGAAAGATGATCAAATAAGCTAAACTAAACTAAAATGAATGCGTCCCAGTGCATCTGCAGCATGTATCTTTCATGATCTGCTGTCCAGGAGAAAGCAATTGAACATAGAAGTTGTCACTTTGTGGTCATGGAATTTCTTTGCTAAATTGTAGTATTCCATTGTTTTTACAACATTAATAATACATTTCAACTCCTTGAAAATGAATGCCACTCATTTTCAACATTTTACGTCATGTCATTAATATACCTTAGAGCTGTTGTGTGGAAATAATAAAAAACATCCCCCCGTTCTGTGTTTCCTAGAACTGTAAGTATGAAAAAAACATTAACATGGTGAAACACATCTTGATCACATCATCAAGATGTGTTTCACCATGTTAATGATTTTTTTCAGATCTCCAGTTCTAGGAAACACAGAATGGGGGGACATTTTTATTATTTCCACACAACAGCTCTAAGGTATATTAATGACATAGTAAAATGTTGAAAATGAGTGGAATGCCCCTTTAAGAAGAACCACACCAAGAACAAATTATTAACCCATTCTCAGAGAACCCACATTTATTGACATATTTACAGTATATTAAAAAAAGAAAAAGATTTTTTGTTTTGTTCTATAGGTCTATTACTCTGCCATGTTTGCACAGGCATTAGTGTGGAATGGATCCCACAGGCTTACATGCTAGGTTCTGTGAGTGGGAGCTCTTCAGCTTTGTCTGACGTTTGTGGACGGTCAAGAAGCAAAAGCCCCTCGCCTGCAGGGTCACATGTTGATACCATCCAGTGGTTGTTGTCCTGTTCGGCTCTGTGGGAGTCCAGGAAAGTGTGGGCTGTCACCTCGTACTCGTTGCCATACGTGGTCCTGCAGAAAGAACTGTCAGCTGCAGCACTACTCTGCTGGTTTTTTTTTTAGGTTATTTTAAATCGAAAAAGGATAAATTACCATAGCTTCTGGTCATTGAGAACAGCAAGAGCCTGGTTTGTCTTGCAATGCATGATCAGTACTTTGGCATTCGCCTGTAGGGATACAAAGAGGGAGTTACAAAATATGTGTTAAAATAATATACTGGTGTTTAATTGCTATGCATTGTACGCTATCTCTGAATAATAGCAAATAGTAATGGGTATATGTCCTTGACCCCCTCCAAAACACAACATTCCAAGACTATAAAGCACTTATCTAGGTTTACTTTTGTGAATAATAAAACATTAAAATATGATGACATTATTTTATTTATGACCTAAATGGGTTAGGGTTAGACGTATATCTGTATCGTATGTTATGTACATACACTTTTTGTGACATAATGATTGGAGAGTAGAGAAAAGATGTGACAAGTGAGAGAATCGGACTTACAGGGACGGGCAGACCCTCATATTCAAGCCTCTCCTGGGGGTCAAAGTGCACAATCTTCCACCATGAAATGAAAGAACTATCCTCATCCAAACTCACTTCCTGGAGACGAGACACCTTAGCACACTTTGAATCAGATCACAGTATTTAGGTTTGACTGCTACATAAATGCTCCTAAAGCGATAAATAAGTAGGGAGGTAAAATACATTGGCATTAATACATTGAATTGTAATTATTTAAAGAGGTTTGTGGTCAACTATTGCTATCCACAAACCCAACATATATGTTGTCCATGTGATGATAATTACAAAATAAATCCGTAAGAAAATAATTAAAATGTATTATTAAATGTATTCATTCACCTTCTGAAAGGTCCGGTGGTCACTGGTCAGATACAGCTGAAGAACGAGGGGAAACAATTTTACCACCACACAGTGTTTTATTTATGAATCCCTGTGGATAAATGTCTCTTCTTGACCCATCATCAGGAACCAGCTCCATCTCTGATGGTCAAGAGCACTGGCAGGAGTATATATGTCCCTAACCCTGATGACTGAGAATGTGATCTATTTAGGTACTGTTCTGTTATAGCCTAGTTAATGATGTGCAAATTCCAGTGCCTCATATTTAGAAGTCCATGATGAGTGTGTTTACTATGTACTGAGGTGACTCACCCCTCCAGCAAAGCCACTGGTTGTTTTCAGAGCAAAGCTTTGCTCAAAATGTAGAGTTGATCCCTCCGGACCGCCATCTACACTGAACACAGAGAAGCACTGTTACACATATATATTAACGTGTGCTGTGAATGCAAAGTTAAAGGGATATTTCACTTCACAAAAAAGAAAAAAAAAAATTTTTATCATCTACTCAGGCTTATGTGAACACCCCAGACAGTTTTTACATTGCATGATTCAGTATTTCGATATTTGATATTAATTTTAGATGCCCCGCCCCCTTCCTATACAAACCCATTGTAACTTCAAACTCCATTTTAACCACTAGACCTGTACGTGCCCGTCGGCCACCAGCCTACTTGGGAACGATGCAACTTGGGAACCTAATAATACCCGTTGTCATAGCACCCGTTTTAACTATCTGTCTGTCCCTTTTGTGCCCATACTGTATATGGAGATCTAGTATGTTGTCATACCACCCATTTTAACTGTCTGTCTGTGTCCCACATGGAGATCTCTGTATCTGTCTGTCTGCCTGTGTCTGAGTGCATACTGACTGAGAAAACTGGACTGGTTAAGTAGTGAGGTTGACATGGCAATCAATTGGCTGAGGCAGAGGCTGGAAATTGCACAGGTGAGGGGATTTAGGCTCATTAGGTCCACTGGCAGAGCCTGACCAGAGCCTTTTGTGGCAGTTCTGGAGAACCGTGGGTCCGACCGACTCGATACCGGGCACTGCACTCCCTGCGGGGGTGTGGAACACGTGTGTCGGTGGGGCAAACTGTTCTCGAGTTACGACACACAGCGCATTTTTAGTAGGACTAGACCTGGCTGTACGTGCCCGTCGGCCACTGGCCTACTTGAGAGCGATGCAACTTGAGAACCTAATAATACCCGTTGTCAACTTGTCATAGCACCTGTTTTAACTATCTGTCTGTGTCCCTTTTGTGCCTGGAGATATCTGTAGTATGCAATACCTGTTGTCATAGCACCCGTTTTAACTATCTGTCTGTGTCCCTTTTGTGCCTGGAGATATCTGTAGTATGCAATACCTGTTGTCATAAAAACCCGTTTTAACTATCTGTCTGTGTCCCACATGGAGATATCTGTATCTGCCTGTCATGGAGATCTCTGTATCTGTCTGTCTGCCTGTGTCTAAAGAGTGCAAACTGACTGTGAAAAGTGGAGTGGTTAAGTAATCAATTTGCAGGCAGAGCCTGACCAGAGCCTTTATGGTGGTTCTGGACAACTGTGGGTCCGACCGACTCGATACCGGGCTGCACTGCGGGGGTGTCGAATATGAAGTCGGTGGGGCAAACGGTTCTTGAGTTACGTGCATTACAACCGTACACACACACACACGCACGCACGCATGCAGACACACAGAGACGTGGCACATTTATAGTAGGATGATAGATTCATCGAAAACACCCAACCTTTTTTCTGGTGACTGATATTGTCCTTCTAATATGTGAGCGGTCCATGTTTTTGAGTGGTGTAAACCACTCCTACAACTGGCTTTGTTAGTCTGTCTGTCTGTCTGTCTGTCTGTGCGCAAAAAATGAGCATGGTTGCTGGTGTTCAACCGCCCCAAGTTCTCCCACACAACCATCCTTCTCCGTTCTCTACACTGGCTCCCCGTAGCGGCCCGCATCCAGTTCAAAACCCTGGTGTTAGCCTATAGGGCAGTGAAAGGAACAGCTCCTTCCTACCTCCGGGCTATGGTCGATGCCTACACCCCTGCCCGACCACTTCGGTCTGCCACCTCGGGGCGACTGATTGCCTCGTCACTCAAGGGTCCTTCTGGCCGATCCACACGGTCACGACTCTTTTCTGTTCTGGCCCCACAGTGGTGGAATGAACTCCCCACTGATGTTAGGACAGCAGAGTCACTGCCCATATTTCGCCGCAGGTTGAAAACCCACCTCTTCAGGAAACACTACCCTTCCTCTCTGCCTGACCTACTTGTTGTTAACTAGTTGTACGAACGCTTGTTTTCTATTGTTGTATTGTTTATTGGATCTTGTTTAGTCGATACACTTAATTGTTTTAGCTCATGCTCATTTGATTTAGCTATTTTGCCTCATCTGTTTAAGGAAATAGGTAGCTGATATATTGCACTTTTACCTTAGCGCTAGGTATACTCTTGGTTGCTTGTTTTTGCAGAAAATGCACTAAAGACTTCTGGTGATTAGTAGTTTTTGTTCCCTACCTATGTTGAATACACTTATTGTAAGTCGCTTTGGATAAAAGCGTCTGCTAAATGACTGTAATGTAATGTAATGTAATGTTGCTACGGTCACCCAGTTCACCCGGGTGTGATTTCATTACGTCAGACATTACGTCAGATTAGAGCTGATCAGGCTATATAATACCTTACACCACTCAGTTCACACGGGTGTGATTTTTACTGTTTATATTTATTTAGTCTCAAGACAAAAAAGTCTAAAATAATTATTACAAATAAATGCAAACAGTCAATGAAAAAGCACTGCCTCACGCATTAGAAGGACAATATCAACCTAAAAACTGTCTGGGGGGCCTGAGCCATGGCTCAGTGGTCCATGCAGGCATGCACCCTGGCTGGCAGCCCAGTCTGGCAGTGTGCCGCGGGCTCGGCTCCCGTTCCCGACGGCCTACATGCGTGTCACCCCCCCCATCTCTCTCCCCATTTTCTGTCAGCCTACTATCTATCCCTCTATCAATATAAAATAAAGGCGAAAGCCACAAAAACAAACGGAAGGAAAAGAAAATGCCTGGGGTGTTCACATAAGCCTGAGTAGACGATAAAATATATATATATTTTTAAAGTGAAATATCCTTTTAAAGTGATGGTTACCATATACACACATTCAGTAGCCTATATACTTCACTAGATAAGCAAGTAAATATTAAGTGGAAAGCCCAAACACTACAATCTACAATCTTCATGAGGTCAGGTGCCTCTGTGTAAGCATATTACTGCGTGCGTGTGTGTGTGTGTGTGTGTGTGTGTGTGTGTACCTGGTGATAATGAAGGCAGTACGTGTGCAGGGCTGTACACTTCTTCCCGCAGTGAGTCCACACGGAGCTTGAATGAGAGGATTATGAGCCTTTGACAAGTTATTGATGTCTGCATTGATACTGATTGCACTGCGCTCCCTACTTGGTCCTCCTGTATTCACCAGCATCACAACATCCCCAATGTGCAACCCACCGTCCTTTGAAGCAGACAGATTCACCTGCAGCACAAGGACACGACAGGGATACTGTCACCAGTGCAATTATGTAATAAATAATATAATAATTATATTTTTTGCATGGCATGGATGACTTTATTATCTAAATATTGGAAATACTGTATGAAAGCTCTTGACTGAGGAGTGGACTAAATACTAATAAGTCTAAATAGGTATTGGCCAGACTTTACCTGTCTGAGAATGTTCTGTTTGAGGAAGTCTATTTTCTGCACTGTGAGCTCTCCCCTGGCTTTCTTCTGCAAAAACTCTTTCAATGAATCCTGCATAAGATAAAAAATGTTACAAGTATGTTTACATAGGATTCTGCTTTGGCATGCTGCAGACACAGTGGCAGCCCAATATACTGTACAGTAGCAAGTTTCTCAGAGTGGGGTCCAGGGACCCCCAGGAGGCTCCTTGAGAGGGTTCCAGCAGGTCTCCAGCTAAATTGTTACAAAAATAATCTATTTAACCACTTTAACACTATTTTATCTACTTATTGGGCTATTCCATGTAGATGCTCACATCATGCTGCATTATGACGTGTTGTGAGCTATAGGCCTATATATATTTTTAAATCTAGATTAATCGTGAATTATTTCAAAAATGTTTAAACAAATCTTCTCTTATGGGACTCCTGCATGGTCCCTAGCTGCCTGGCACAAAATATTTTCGTCTATCAAACAATTAAATCTATGAAAAGGTTTAACTTGCAGTTGTAGCACAATTTAAAACATTTCTGAAAATGTGAAAAACGTTGAAGACGTTAGCCTAGTCTGAATTCTTAACAAACCTCTTCCAAGTGTAGGTCTTCGTTCCAGTTCCCGAGGCGCACCTTATGGTGGTAGGTTCTGGTATAAGTCATATCGGATATCAGATAATATGTAATACTAAAACAAAATTATGGTAGCTTTACTTATAGTGTTGCTTTTACCACACACGCATAGTTTGTGTAATCGTATCTATGGTAACACTAATGAATGCTAGCTTGATCCTCATGGAGAAATGAGGTTTCCGCTGATGATCACTAGAGGGCGTTCTAGTCGAGGCCAGTGCTGGAAGTGTTGAATCAGTATTCAGACTGAGGTCAGGTGGCGACACCCAGAGGTCCATGAGGGTTTTACACGAGGTCCCAGCTAGGTCCCAACCTATATTTTAGGCGAGTGGGTAACATTTGAGCCACGGCACGGACCTCTCCATTCAATGAGATTTAGCCACTCAGACCCAAAACTTCGAATATTTTGTTATCGTCAGATACGATTTTATTGATGTGGTACATTAGGATAGATAACAGGCAAACATTAATCAAAATAACAATTATTCTACATTCTCTAATTGTGTAGACTTCTTGTAAATTGAGTAATGTAGATGTTTAAAGGACCACTTCTCCACTTTTCAACCTATCTTCATATAATAGGTCCTCACTAATAATCATGATAAAATGGCATGATTTTTTTCTACTCAGTCTGTGTCTCATAGGAGGGCTGTGGGCATTTTAGAAACCGTCTTCCAGTGACATCATCATTAGGCAGATTGTTTTTTATTATCATAAATGAGAACGATAGCTTCCATTTTCGCATTGCAACTTTTCAGGACTAGTAAGCCTGCAGTTTCTATTAGCTTGTATTCCCCATCGATGATGTCACTGGAAGACGGTTTCTGAACTGCCCACAGACCTCCCATGGGACACAGACAGAGTAGAAAAGAATTGCGCCATTTTTTCATGATTATTTGTGAAAAGTGGTCCTTTAACAATAATGTAACTCTTGAGAGCATAAAATTAAACTCATATTACACTCTCAAGAGTTAAAAGATCTATAAGGGTCCATGTGGTTACCAACTGTTCATCATTTAGCTGGGGACCACCTGGAACTTGAAGAAAGGAAGAGGAGCAAGCACTCAGTTGAGTAGCCCAAAGAAATAGTGGCAGGTGCACGGTTCTAGTGGCAGGTGCACGGTTCTAGTGGCAGGTGCACGGTTCTAGTGGCACCGTGCACGGTTCTAGTGGCAGGTGCACGGTTCTAGTGGCAGGTGCACGGTTCAGGGCAGTTCATGTAAAAGAATACCAGCACTCACGTTATATCCAGTAGGATTCTTGTTTATTATTGAAATAATAAACAAGAAATCTACTGGATATAACGTGAGTGCTGGTATTCTTTTCCGTGACCACCTGGAACTCAATCAAGGACTGGTGGTCTGTTTTAGGCTATGGTCCCAACTCCCCAGCCAAAATGAGGTTTAATTTAATTTAATTCCATTAACTTGAAATTGACTATTCTAAAAATAGGGTATATTTTAATATCACCCACTCTTGATCAATTTATAAAATTATGATATACATTTTAAGGAATGCCTTTAGGAAGAGCATTGTGGGGTCTAGCAGCCAGACAATGTAAATATGTTTCTTAAATCTTATATAGTTATTCATATTAAATATATAAACAATTAAAATATAAACAAGTAAAAAATGTTTCCTAATGGCAAAGACGACCAAATATTCATATGTACGATTTATTGAAAAACCATGCAATTATGACTCAAACAACATCCTTCAAAGTTTATCTCAACATCATTCTGGTCAAGTGTCTTGGCTCCTCTGATGTCAGTGGGTAATTTAAGGTCAGCACTTGACTCTTGCCAACTGCTGGCATTTGGGTGTGTGGTTCTCAGACTTCATTAGTCTCTCAGTTTGTCTTTCGCTGTCTGTCCATTGGCACGACTTCTGACTCCATAGGCATTTTTGTCACTCAGCCCATTGTTGCGCTTCTCCAGGGCGTCGCTCTCATGTTCCTCCTCTTCACTCTCATCTTCCTCCTCGTCACTCCTCTCATCCCCTTCCAGCTACGAAACCGAGGCGAGACAAAAGAGAGACATGGACAAAATGTGAAGGAGTACGAAGAAGGAATGTTGAAAAGACATGTTGCTGGGACAATAAAAGACATGTGTAACGTATATTTTTGCTGCAAGAGTATGCACACAAACAACACAATACCTTGCCGCAGAAGGACTTATACAACATTTGTGCTATAAGAACAGCCCAGTAGAGGTGAAGAATTTGCAGCAAAAACAGCATGGCGTTGAAGAAGTAGTAGCCAAAGAAGGGAGGATAAAACTCCGGAGGATAAACCCATGTACAGTGAATCAACCTGGGGAAGATGACATTAAACAGACACATATTACCTTTATTTGCATAGTATTTTTTAATAACAGAGCTTTTGCAATAAAATATAAGGCAACACCATGCATAAAATAAAGTAAAGCAAGTCTAAATGAAATAAGATGTAGTGTATGCAGTGTAGAAGGGAGTACATTTACACTCTGCTCGTTGGAAATGAAAAGTCTTACTATTTACTTCATTAAGACGTCATGTAAAAAGAAAAGTGGGCTAAATGTATTGCAACTTGCAAGTATAGAAAGCTTCTACAATAGGTTTTTTATTAAATATTTTGTTGTTAATGTAACTCACCAGAAAGGCAAAATGACAAGTCTTGTCAGTATAAACAGGAGTGTGAACACCATGAAGATGACATTGGCAGACAACTTCCACTTGAGATAGAATAACATTTTTGAACCCTGTCGATGATGAGGGAAAAGTGGTTATTCCTTGATGTATACATTTTGAGGCATTTCACTTTAGCTTAGAGGAGAGAAGGACTTGCAAATCAGATCCTTGACCCAGATTTCCGCTCAAGACATGGGCACAAGGATTTCTTGAAAATGCAAAGACCACCCACACAGTTATCACAAGCACCAACCACCACCTTTACTGGAGTGGGTGTGTGTGGTCTAGCGTTCAACAAGCCCGGCTGCCCCCGAACAAAGTTATTTTATGCGGATATTAGTTGTAGGCAATGAATCCCCCCCACACATGTCTGTGTTTTGTCACTACTGTTCTACCGTACTGGCACATCTGCCAGTGCGGAGCCCCCAATGGGAAGACATTGCTCGTAGAGCATTCAACATTCCAAATCAACAGGCTCCGAGTCCGCCCCAGCCCATAGGAGCTGCTGGACTGCCCTCAATGCCTGGCTTCCCTCACCTGAACATGGCCAACATGTTCCCAAGTTACCTGTCTGACAGTTCATAAAATGTTTGCGGACCGGCTTGCATCATCATCATCATACAAAAACAAAGTTGACTGGCCTATGTCTTTTTCAGAAATAACTGGGAAGACTTTAGGTAAACATGCAGAGTGACGCATTACTTTACCTGGATTAAATCATCTTCTGATACTTGTCTTGAATGTTTTGACATGAAATAATAATCCCGTAGTGTTTTGTTTAATCAGTGCGAGCGTGACAAAATTCTTCTGCCTACACATGCGTCAAACATGACGTTTCATTCAGGACGTGGTCTACACCATGAAGAAGGACGAAGAAAAAACATAAAATGTAACAACATGTAGGTTCTGTAATGCAATTCCAATAGTCTTTAGCCCTATCCTCAACAACTATGGCACATTTGGCCACGCCGAACCTGTATGTGTGTCTCAAAAAGAACAGACTACAGCTTGTTGTCGTTATGCTGCTGCTCACTGAACACAGGTGAATGGTAAAGACACCAATGATTTGACAGCGATGTCACTCGTTATGCTACACAACACAGAAGTAACACAGACTCTAAGCCTCGCTGACGAATCCTTGGCATCTTCATTTTAGAGTCAACTTTTCAACCTTCTTGCGTACCGTTCTAACCACTAGGCCGCGGTAGTGAACAGTTACTCCCCCCGCACGCCACTCGAGCGCCCATGATGATGATGCCAGTATTGTCCCGAATATAAGGCGACTCAATGTCAAATAGTCAAGTCCCCGATTATAATACGACTCTTTTGTTTAAGGATATTTCCATTGGTCTTATATTCAGGCCAATAGGGTAAGTCACTGCGAAATTGGGCTTTACCTCCAGAAATATGTCCGCAGAGTCATGTGTTGCCATGACAAGGGTTCCAACGCGGATATAATTAGAAATCCAGGAGAAACCCAGCAGGGTCAGTGTGGCTAAATGGTGGAGAACCTGCTCCATGAAGTCCTATACACAGACAAACAAAAACACGCATGGAATCAGATGATATGTATGTACTGTACATTATTTGAACGAGTGACATTGAGGGATTCATTACTTTCTGCTTAAAATATTGGTCAATGAATGAGTATATGAAACCTGTATTTCATATACTGTATTTGAATCGGACCCAGGAAACCAAATAATGCAAATAATTTGAGTGCTTTAAAATTAAACTCTTTCATTGTTGTCTCTGTTTGAGATACATACAGTAACAGTGCACTGACCTTCCGTTTCACATCACATGTGAGGCTTAGGAGCAGAGAGAGATAGAAGCCCATTTCGATGAGGTAATACCAGTACTGAGATGGCAGCATAGACTACATGACAACACAGACATATAGAGAGACACACACGTCAGCACTAGATGAAATCACACTTGAAATACTGTGCGACCTTTTTATGAGAGGAATTCAGTCTTACCTGTTTAGGGAAGCCTACCCAAACCTCCCTCAGATTATAAAACCAAGGCTTCTAAAAACACACACAGAAGAACAGTATGAGGGAGGTGATGATGAAACACATTTAAAAGCAGTGCTGAAAATCGACATGCTCATACATGTTAGAATGTACAGTGAGTACACTTCATCAACTGTCAGAGAAAGTGTGAGAAAACCCTGCAGTATGAGAGGGGGGGGGGGTAGAGAGTACACTCATTTTCATATGTGCAATGAAGTAGATGAAGAGTATCACCCCAAAGTATTCTAGAGCAGTGGTTCTTAAACTTTTTCGACTCAGAGCACCCTTGTAAATAACTTTTTCATCCACGGCAGCCCTAAATTACACTGATAATTTTTAGAATCTTATCCAATCTTTCCCCCCTAAGATACAGTATGTCACAGAGGACAACTTTAGAGAATGTCAGTTTCCATTAAAGGGCAGACCGAAAATAACTTCATACTTGATATTTAACCAATTGAACCCCAGGATATTCCTATTCTGGGGAGGAACGTTCTCCAATACTAGCCACAAAAAAAAGTCACAAAAAAGAACTGAAGTAGAGTGCAACTCAGGTCTAACTAAGTGATTTGAGAAACCCTGTTTCTCAAATACACCTTGGTATTTTAGCGTTGATGAGGAAGTAAAACATTCAGTACTAGTGGCAGTGATACTCACATCATAGACAGCTAAGATTCCCCCGATGAATGCAAAAAAGTAGAATGCACATCTCCAACTGTGAACAGGCAGACACAATGTGGGCACACAGCAACAGATGCTCACACTAATGTACAGCACACATGCATATAATTATGCACAAACAAACATGCACAACATGCTGACCTGGCTTCACGGAACTTTTTGCGGAGGCCTGGTCGCCCCTGGTTCCTCCTTCGCCTAAACCATATTTGAACTTTTCTTTCTGACCAGCTGGTCTTCTTACAGAGAGAACTCACATCAGCCTGAGACACAAGAAGTGAAGGGATTTACTGGTACCTGCCAGGCTGGCCACATTGTTTCCACCTACCATTACATGGCTGTATTGCCCTGAAACAGCACTTCACTAGAAGATATAGTGGCAGTGGCATATCCTAATGTTGCATGATCAGAGATTTCTGCCGGATTGGAGGAAATCGGCATCCATCAACGTCCCAATATGAGAAGAGTACAACGGCAAAGTATTCTTGGCTTCTGAATGAAGTGTCTGTTGCTGGGAGTCTGGTGCAACGCACAGGTCCTGGCGGTACTCCTGGTGAGAGCAGGAGTGGACCTGGTGAGACGTAGGAGGGGCCCGGACAGGAGGCAACCCACAGAGCCTAGTCCCTCCACATACCAGAATTGTACCTCTCAGTCCCGGCACAGTAGTTCCGGAGTGGTTCCAACGGATTGTGCGGCCCCGTCTTTCCCTAGTGGGTCTGATCGAGGGTAGCTACTGGGTAAGTAGTCGGGACGTAAGTCGGGACTTGATCACCCCGGCTGGGTCACCCGAGTGAGGGGTATGATGTTCGAGAGACCCGAAACCCCGATGACCTTGGGATACATCACTGAGGATATGTCCCAGTTGCATCCAGGCGATGTATTTTCGTTCTGAGGCACTTACTGGATGCCACTACTAACAAACTTTTACATTACTATGATTGCCTTTTTGTACTGCATTGGATTGATGCCAACAGATTCATTTCGTTGTACACTTGTGTGTCCAATGACAAAATAAAATTCATCCATCCATCCATGCATCCATCCATCCATCCATGATCCATGCATCCAACTGAATGTCCAGTTTAGAGGGCTTAACAGTGGTAGAATAAAGTGGTTAACATACTTGTGACGGGGCTCGTGTCTGGTGGTGGAAGTATTGTTCTAGGACGTGGTTGGGCTCAGCTGGGAGACGCACTGCATCCCGGATTCCCAAAACATTAGCCAGAAGATCGCCCACATACCTAGAACATCCAACAGAAGAGGGGTGAGAATTAAACTCATTTAGACCTGTGATTTTCAAGGAGTCCGAGTATGATATGCATTAGGGCACAGACCCACATTTGATATAATTTCTTAACTCTGAGACCTGACACGGTTAGGCTTAGATATGGCCTCTTCATTCCCCGACCTTTAATGACCCCGGGGCAGCCGAGTGGTCTTGCTGAGCAACACACTCTGCTGAAGCGGAGACACAAGAGGGGCAGGCGACAAAGGAGATGTTGGAAAGGCAGTCGACCTGCCGTTGCTATCTCTGCTCCCTGATGCTGCAACAACTTCCTCTTGCTCAATGACTTGCTACTGGAAATAGCCTTGTGCAAGAGCTTCTCCCATTTAGTTCCTCTTGGTGACCTTTGACCTGACTGCAGCGAAGTTGCAGGGAGCGATATTGAACATTGCTGTATTTAGCTGTAAATCTAGTAAATCTAGTAAAATAAACAGAGAATTCTGTCAGGTCTTAGCATTATCGATTGCTCGGTCACATTATCTTAAGGTAGCCCATTGCATGGCAATGAAAAGATGGATATTTTCCAGATTTAAAATCTAACCAAAACTTCTGGCAGGCACGTCTTTTGGTTAAATTATTGTCTGGGGATATTTTCTCTATGACCGTGCAGGACGCAGCAATTGAGAAATATTGACCGATTTAACATTCAATCAAGAATTCTTGGCAAGCCCGTATCTTGGTTGAATGTCCAACACTTTTATTCAGTGTTGAATACGAGACTAAGGTCACTGGCGAATTAGCGACGCGATGCGAATAAGCGATCCGAAAATGCGAAATATTTGCCTGGCGAATTTATTCGCGTTTGCCTATACAGTGTACACATCTAAATGCGACGCGTATTGTGCGATTATATTCGCCGCCCCTCCACTCCAGTCTCCTCTCCTCTCCTCTCCTCTCCTGCGTTGTCATAATTGGTATCCTTTCTTTCATACCCTGAAGAGAAGGCACTCAGGTGCCGAAACGTTGGTCTTTAATAGAAGTTTTTTGTATCGTGATTCGTGACTACGAGCTGTGCTGCGTGCAACCTCTCCTTCCTTTACAAGTTTGTCTCCCGTCCCGTGGTCAGCACCTCCTCACTATTGGTGTGCAGCGTGCGCGAATACCTATTTTGTTTATTGGTATATCCTACTATCCTTTCCAGTTTCCACCACTTCTTGTCTTCTTCACTACCGTGATGTGGTCCAGAGTCATTTGGGATCGACGGCCGGTCGGCTGCTCACCCGTGCCGTCGATAAAATTATAAATAGGGGGATGTCAGCCAATTTGGGCCACGTTTTGGTAATTAGCCTGGGAAACTGAGAAAAAGCAATGCATGACACTAAATTGGGTTTATATGATTATAATTGACTGTTTAATATGTTTAAAGGACAACTTTAGTGTTTTTCAACCAAGGTTCATGTTTTAGGTTGTTATTAGAGAAAGTAAAAGATGAGTGTTAATTTTTCTTCATTTGCTGCTTTCTTTCGTTTTAGGGATTTTAGCGGTTTTTGACACAGGGGCGGGGGCATTCGAGCATGGGGCTAAATATGTATTTTTTTACAAAACTTTAGAGCGATTTATTTTTTTATTATTTACTATAGTCCTACTAAACCCCAAGAAATTACATCTGGCCACAAAAGATCACGAGATCTACTGAATGTGTCAAACTGCATATTGAGCCTATAACACACAGTGTGGCTTCCCCCCAGTAGGCTACCTTCACATTCAGTAGATCCTGTGATCTTCTGTGGCCAGATGTAATTTCCTGGGGTATATTAGGACTATAGTAAATAATAAAATAATAAATCGCCATAATATTTTGTAAAGAAATACATATTTAGCCCCATGCTCGAATGCCCCCGCCCCCCTGTCAAAAGCCGCTAAAATCCCTAAAACGAAAGAAAGCAGCAAATGAAGAAAAATTAACACTCATCTTATGCTTTCTCTAATAACAACCTAAAACATGAACCTTGGTTGAAAAAAACTAAAGTTGTCCTTTAAGTTAAATGTATTTAACATTTAACATAAATGTATTTAATTATAATAGTTTAGTCCCTACAGCTTCTGAAACAAGCGGTCACATATTTTTAAGATGTAGCATTTTCATGTAAAATAAGCCACCTGATCAGCTTGATCAGCTAAGATGGGCCACCGTTTTTTTTAGCCTATTAGCTCCTTGCTTTTCAAAGTTGAACAGCCAATGGATGCACATGATTCTCGCTACAAGTGTACTTGACATAAAACAGTCTATGGTTGTTATGGCGGGACTCATATATGACTACTCAGGGTAAATGCCAGGTGAAAGCAATCTCAGTTGTCAATGATAAGGTTGACAAATCAATAAAAAAAAACAATGGTGGCCTTCATCACGTATAATGCTGATGATCACGTATACTGCTTAGCCGACTTATTTTTTTTATGTTCAGCTAAAATGGGCCACTCAAGCTGCAAATAAAAACAGTCATTTCTGATTTAAAATAAATCACACCCGTGTGAAGTGAGGGGCGCTCTTTTCATCGTACATTATCCATTTATTGTCAATGGGAATTTAGTCTTTGCTCAGACACATGACTTAAATTCTCCTTTCATTGTGAATGGCATTTAATGTTTGTGTTAGGACAAAAATCGACACTATAGCTGAATATAGGAGGGGCTACCCTCAATAATGTCATTAGCCCTACATTGTATTAATACAACCAGTAAGACGCCCTGAGGGCGAGAAGCGAGCGTGCATGCATCCGCCTGGGTGACAGCAGACTGCTGGGTGAGCGCTGGCGCTTTGGCATGGGGGGGATCAGATCAACATATGGAATGAATTCTGTACTGGCCATAAATGGAGCGTGTCTTTCTTGAGTGTACAGGGTTTGATGAGGTCAGATCAACATATGGAATTTCAGAACAGGTCAGCTCCATATATGGAGATCTACGGGTGGCAGCGGGGGCAGTGTCTTGAGCGTACAGGGTGTGATGAGGGCCCAAGTAGGGCCAGCCCTTACTTTTTGGGCCCATTGAGAACTTTTTGCTGGCTGCCGGGTGTGGCTGCACTAATAACTTACCCAGGGGGCAAAGGGGGTTGACCTGCATTTGTCATAACATACAAAGTTGTCCACCAGAAATAATATCTATGACCCACTAGGATCACAACCTATATGGACAACCTGGTCAATTGTTGGGCGAAAGTCCAATATGGCCGCCCCAATATTAGCCCCTATTAGTTATAATGGGGGGTGAATAGGGCAATTTTTTTAACAGAGATATTTCCACGAAACTTCACAGGTTGATCAATAATATGAATATGAACATTTTTTGCATTGAAAGTTTCCATGAAATCCAATATGGCCGCCACAGAAAATAGGTTTGGCTCGAACTTCTGAACCAGATGAGCTAGAAACGCAAACTTGGTATCTATTTAGGGGTTTCTGACCATGAGATACTCAATGGAATACCTATTCTTATTATTGGGTGTGTCTGGACCCTTATTGTGCATATTTACAAGATGGTGGCTACCCGAAGTAGTGCTTTTCCATGATTTCTACCATTACTAAATAGCTCGAACTAGTGCTGGTTGTCTAGGCTAGGACCCGCTGCAGTGGTGTCCGATCCGAACTTAAACCGGGATGTTTAACGACGCTAATTGGAATGGTGGTCTTCGTAAAGCTATGCAAGGTATTTGGGTTGTAAAGCCAGACACCTTGGTTCGTATGTGTTGACGTGTTCTTGATCTTGGATCTTGTGTCTTGAGTCTTGTCCTATGTGCTGTATCCTGAATCCTGCGTCTTGCTTGACTGCTGTAGATTCTGAGGATTTGGGATCGTTGGAGATACCATGTGCGTTGCTTGGTAACTGAGGTTTAGAAGCTGGGAGCCGCCTTTTATGTTGTGCAAGTCTAGTGTCACGATGATGTCACCACTGTGTATATCCATCTTTGGAGTTTCTACATTAATCTGATGTCAGCTCTGGATATCGCCATATATGGGACTATAGGTTATCCCATATATGGAGCTCTAAGTGAAAGCCTTAGCAACAACCATGATTGTTGACTGTTTTAGCAAACACAAGCAATTGGCTAAGATTCATGGCACAGAAGCGACATATTTTCTTGAGTTTGCATATTGTCAAAATGGCTGCAAACATGAGACATTACATTTCCTGTCAGATCCTATTACACAGGGGGCAAACCACGCCTTGTTTTGGATACCTCATTTGCCATAACGTCAAAGGTTGTCCACCAGAAATAATATCTATGACCCAATAGAATCACAACCTATATGGACACACCGGTCAATTTATTTGCTGGAAATCTAATATGGCCGCCACAATATTATCCCCCATTAGCCTAATGCGGGTGAATAGGACAACATTTTTAACTGAGGGATATTTCCACGAAACTTCACAGGTTGATCAATGATATGAATACAAACAGTTTTTGTATTGCAAGTTTCCATGATATCCAATATGGCCACCACAATACTAGCACCCAGAAATGGGTTTGGCTCTAAATTCTGAACCAGATGAGCTAGAAATACAAACTCATGGTTTCTTCTAACCACGAGAGATATATAAATATTTTAGCCATAATTTCCCTCTATTAAGTATATTATTGTTCTGGGGTGTTTCTTTGCAGAAAGACATCACTCTGGCTGTATTTTGGTTTTGTTCTGCTGTTTCTGTTGGCATTTCCTCTGTTTATGTTGACATTCATCCCTGGCAGGGACGTGCATTGCCAAGCGGGACATCCCTTCCTTCACTAAGTATGGATGGTCTCTCAGTGACGGGAATGCAGTCCCCTGTCCATCTACAGAGCCAGCCTGGCCTATGTCAATGAACAAGACAATGGCTGGGTTTCCCAAACAAGAAGAGGTGTAAGAAGTGGTTCTACACATGCTCAGTTGCTCCTCTAGGCCGCACACAGAAGCCTGTGAACATAGACATTTTGTGCATAGATGTGCCACGCAATGGTAGGCCTCAGGCCTGGTATAGGCCTCAGGCTTGAGGCCTGGTATGGTAGGCCTACCATTCTGAAATTTAATTTAATAATATTTGGACTGCTGGACAGCTGACAGTAGGCTCGCTTTACTCTTAGGCAAGCGGAGACAGTGCCCGCTTTTAAAAACACATCTATATGTCAAGTGTTTTTCCTAATTTCAGTTTTATATGTATGTGTGTATGGATGTATGTACACATGTATATGTATGTATGTATGTATGTATGTATGTATGTAGATATGCTTATATGGAGGTGTGATATATAAATAAAATTCATTCATTCATTAAATAAAAATGAATTTTTGGTCAACAAAAAACCATACCAAACCATACCAGGCAGGCCTGGTATGGTATGGTAGGCCTCAGGTCTACCATTCTGTATGTATGATGTATGTATGTATGTATGTATGTATGTATGTATGTATGTGTTCAAGTTTATTGGTCATTTAAAATAAACACACCTTATACAATGTATTCGGTTTTTTGTTGACCAAAAGGGAGTGTTGGCAGAAGCCTCAGCTTATAATGCCTGCCCTTTTAATATTCAAAAAAGCTATAAAGTATGAAAATACAACAGAAAAACAAAGAACAAACAAAAGCAAAACAAGACAAAACATAACAAACCTGTAAAAACTATTGCCCGTGTACGCAGTGGTTATTCCCAAGTGCGAGGAACTACAGGGCTGACAAGAGCCGTACAGCCTAGTACACCCTATTCTAGCCTATTCCAGCCTAGTACAGCCACAAATCCCCCCCTACAGGGCTGACAAGAGCCTAGTACAGCCTATTAGAGTCCAGTACAGCGTAGTACACCCTATTCTAGCCTTCTCCAGCCAGATCCAGCCTAGTATAGCCTAGTGCGTGCGTGCGTGCGTGTGAAGGCTAGAATAGGGTCTGTCTGTCTGTGTGTCACGCTTCCCGCGTTCGCGCGTCTTACTTGTGTAAAATCTATCTATCTATCTATCTATCTATCTATCTATCACTTCCTGCTTCTCAAGACAGATAGCCTACCAATAAAATTAAAAAAAATAAAGTGGTCAATGTTGGATTTAACTTTGACTACCAAATACAGTTCTGACTCTTCAAATGAACATCATTTTTCAATTAATTTAAGTTCTATGACACGGTTTTTCTCCCTGATCCACAGACCTCCTCCTCAGCTCTGATCAAGGTTGGGCACCCTAATCAAACTACTATTGTGACACTGCATTCCTTTAAATCCTGACATGGCCTTCATGAATCACTCATCATGTACTTAATTATCTGTTTTGAATCTCAGGTACGTTTCTATTGCATTGTTTTCTCTTCAACATAGAGTACAGTACCACACCTTAATGGACTGACACAAACTATTTAAGCTACGTTGACAAACTAGTTTAGCTTGTACAACTTAAGTACAAGTAACACTGTCCTCTGAATATGAAGTATACTGCACACCCATTCACCTTTGCAGCTAAGTGTCCCTTTCTCGGACTGCAACTGTACTTACTGTATAAGACCATTTTATTGAAATCCCAAACATGGAATATACTTGGACCATGCATTATGCCACATATAATGCCTGTCTCAGGATGGCCACCTGCCAGTATACAGTGGATAAGAAAGGACAATTGCTGATCTACAAGGTCACAACATGCCGTAATGTGTTGTGAGCTTGTAGATCGTCTTTTCCCCAAAAATAAGTTTTGATAAGTGACTTATTTTAAAATGTGTAGCGCAGTGGAATAGAGTAGACAATATATGACACGTCAAGAGTCTATTAGTACTGTAGGCTATACATTTGTGTTCTGGTAATATCATTGATCACTTGTTTTGCATGTCCGTGGCAAAAATAAAACATTAATGCAAATGTCGATCACATTCACAAGCTGGCATAGTGAAGTTATTGGTGGTGGCGGCAATACTAATAATGTTAGTCTGGATATATCAAATCCTGTGTTGAGGATCACACAAGAATAGCATGCACTTTATGAACAAAATAACACCCAAACCAGACAATTAATTAAAAGGTTTCATAATTACAGTCTGCTTGAGGTGTAATGCAGCTTTAAACGAAATAGCAGACAGTGGCACTGGTACATATCTGAACTCATCTTCTCCTCCTACAGTGCGTGTCAACCACATTAATCCCCATAGCCGACACTGGCATGGCCCTTCTCAGCTTCAATGATGTTTTTCATACCAATCGTTGCATAGAAGCATCATGGTTTTGTTATGCGTACACACCCATGGTACTGTGCCAAGAGAACTCACAAATCAAAACAAACGCACGCACGCACACGCAGTCAAGTTGTCTACCGATGTTAATTATCAATAAATGCAGACCAGCCTCTCCTCTGTTGCAGAAATATAAAGAAAGTTTGACCAACTCACCAATGCAAAGGCGGCTTGTGCATTCGCACATTCGCCACTGATGTGGAAGCTTCCATTGACTTCAATTGGTTTTTAAAAAAGGCGAATTATTCGCACGAATAAATCGCGTCGCTAATTCGCCAGTGTGTAATGACCTTAAGGATTCATTTATTTCTTATTTTCATACAGACCTTTGGGTCTGGTCTGATCTCATCACCGGACAAATTGGTGAGTGAAAGATTATGCATTATAAATGTAATTCAATGTGATCTTCCTCATCTGAGACAGTGTACAAATCGAACCAAATGGACCTGTATGGGCCCCACTTGGTTCCATGTGTACACCATTTGTTGGACCTGTACGTAAGTCTCAATATGGTTCCCAATCCCAACTATAAATCAAATTAAACCACAAATCAATGTGAGCACACACACACACACACACACGCTCCTCACCTCTCAAACAGGTATCTGGCGACGAGCAGACCCAGGGCACAGGGCAGAGCAGCATAGAGATGAGAAGGTTTCGCATAGACCAGTCCATCATGGTCCTCTAGATGAGACCAGGTAAGGTTACCTGGTAGCCATAGACGATCCCACCAGAACCACTCAGTGACTGACTCCAACATGCTGCCATCAAACATGGAACACAAAGAGAGGGTCTTCAATCTATCTTACCCTTTGAACCCATGAGGGATGTTGTTGATAGCAGAGGCCAGAGGGAGTACGCGTGTTAACATGCCTCACAGACACAGACAGTCGGTTTCTGTGTTTGTGGCGGTTGTAAAGCGGACTAGCCTATAAGTAACACACTAAACTTTGCTGCTATTAAACTTCCATGTGGACTGGAGCAGACGGAGGTTTAATTCGACTTATGCCGCCTGGGGTCCCTCTCTGTCGGCACGGAACTTGCATTTTCCCCGGGCACGGCAGGCAGGCATGCAGAATTCGGCACAACACCTAATTGTTATCATCACTGATCCCGTATCCACAGTTGTTTGGCATTTAATCAATTTCCAAAATCACTAAGCTTAAAAAAAATAAACATTATACATCACAGTTATGCAGTTTTGTTTTTCAGAAGAGCCTTTAACAAACTAGTAGCCAATACTTTTTCTCGTCAAGTCTGAAAAAAGATGTTAAAGAACACATACTGTATCGGGAGGTTGAAGATAAATCAGAAATGAGAGACGGTACTTTGTTGAAATGACTGGCGGTCACTGCAAACGTCAGTTGTTATGCTCTTGTGATTCGCCGGAGATCAGCAAGGATTGTGGGTATTGTAGTAGACTGTAGATAATCATGGAAGCGTGCTATATAGCGTCATGGCGGAACTTCTTTGCTACATTTACAAAGTTAACGTGTAGTCATGTACATAAACGTTCAGTTTTCAAACATAAAGTGCTGCTGCTCACCCCCGGGGCCACGGTGCACGGGCGGGTATTAGCAGCCGTGCAGTCCGTATTATTTAATAAAAAGCATTTTCATCCGATCGGTGGCAATTTTCTGAAAATGTTATAATGTATCAGGGTGCAATACACCTCCCAACCGATAGAGGAGCGTATTGAAAGCATACAAAAGAACTGAGAATGTGGCCGGCGGTCGGATACAAATGCTTTTAATTGAACAATACGGAATGCAGTGGTGCTAATTCCCACCCACGCAAAGTTCTAACATCCGTGGCACCGGGAGTGAGCACGTTATATTTGAAATCTGAACGTTTATGTACACGTTACATTTGTAAATGTAACAAGGCGCTCAAAACAGGGGAAGCCGCATCATGACTGTCATGATTATGACAGGGCTATATAAGCGTGCGACGGTGCGAACTTTACGAAACTGGTCAGGCTCCTACTTGGCCTCGCCCCCCGAACCCACCTCACCCCGGGCCCTGCCCACTTCGACAGGCTGGAATGGCTAAAGGGTCGACGACAGAGTACAGCATCTTGCAATGGGTCTGGTCCACAAGATTCGATACACCACCAAGATACCCATGTACCTGTCTAGATACTTAATGTTAATGAAGTCCACACCCACAACACCAGAGGGAGTGCAACGAACCATGTACAACCCAGATTCGGCAAAAACAAGGGACTAAATTCTTTTCGCTCCTATGCCACCAAAATGTGGAACGCCCTACCAACAGTCATTAAGACTTGTGAATCCCTTGACTCCTTCAAAACCGCTCTCAAAGGGCACCTACAGATGGCTGCAATTCGAAACGGCCCCCGTAAAATCTGAATCCCCCCCCACCGCCCCCCCCCCCTTTTTCCCTCACTGTATATTTTCCCTTTTTACCTCCATTATGATGAATTCCTGTTCTGTTCTTTGTCTATATAGAAGTGTCTATATTTGTACGAAATGTTTTGATGAATTGAACATGGTGGACCCTGTTGGAAACAAGTGTAATGCTTAATTGGGTCGTCCACTCACAGTTAACAGCCTTTGTATTGAGTTTGTGCTCGAAATGTACTGTAATTCTGCAAACTGTTAATAAATATTTCAATCAATCAATCAAACTCAGGGGCGCAGATAGCATTTTATAACGGGGGGGGGTAGATTTGGGGGTATTTGCGCGCGCAGGGGGGGATATCCCCTCCACTTTTGCGCTGAGGAGGGGGGGACATCCCCTCCACTTTTGAGCAAAATTACACAGATGTGTTATGTTTTCCACAGATTTCAAGGCAAAACACTGCTAACACAGACTCAGCAAAGCCAGCAATCCTTACCCGATTATTAAGTCTACTACAGATGGATTATTAAAACGAAATACAGATCTATTAGATTGATCATGAAGTCTATCTCAAATAGATTGTATTCAATCAACTGCATGACTTTTTCACAGCACCTTTAGTGTGCCTTTGCCTTTTGAGAACCAGTACAGTTGTGGTGTGTCTATAAGTCTATTACAAGTCTGTGACCAGTGACATGGTGTGGATGCCCTGTCTGCCCAGCTGCCGTCTTGCTGTTGTTGTTGTTATCAGTACGACATAAACCATGGGGAAAGTAATCTTTAAAAATGCAGCCCACTACAATTTGTTCTACAATCTGTGCAGGGCTGTAGCTGATGTTTTTGTTGCCCTACTCACAACTATCTTCTGCATGGTTGCACCGTGGTGTAGTGGAGCCACGCAACTTACGCAAGTAGCGTTGCAGGAGCAACGAGTGAACAAGGGCGTTTTCTGCTGCGCAAAAGGTGGAGGGGACGATCCCCCCACCTCATAAAACTGAGGGTGATTATCCCCCCCCAACTGTGCGCCTGAAGATTATGAACCTTCACCATATGGTTTGACAAATGATGTTCAAAAGTGATCAGGATAGGTGGGCAGGAAGAGTGAGCACCTTGCCACCTTCTGTTCTTTCCAAAATGTTAAAGGACCACTTCACCACTTTTCAACCTGTTCATGATAAAATAGTACTTTTTTCCCTTGGTCTGTGAGGTCCGTGGGGCAGTTCAGAAACCTGTCCACCTGTGACATCATCGTTAGACAGATTCTTTTTAAACAAGATTTAAAAATATATATATATTTCTTTTACATTTTGGATAAATTAGCCAAATGTACGCCATTTCATGTCATTTTTCTAAATATAAATGGGCAAATATATATTGGGATTTCTTTATTTTACCTAGCTAGTCGGGAACCCATGCCCATAGACACTATACACTATTCACT
The DNA here is from genome assembly GCF_951216825.1 of Electrona antarctica. Classification (NCBI taxonomy): domain Eukaryota; kingdom Metazoa; phylum Chordata; class Actinopteri; order Myctophiformes; family Myctophidae; genus Electrona; species Electrona antarctica. The sequence goes on from NC_136810.1 coordinate 36,725,928, forward strand.
ACACTGTCTTTTTATATTGATAGTGATACTTTTAGTTTTTGGCACACTTTTTTGGTTTATCTATACACTTTATCAGCCATTACTACTAGTAGCCTACCACACCTGCATTATAACCTTTATTACCCTTGTATCATTAAATGTTGGACAATGTTTGCACAGACCGCTGCACCATTTCTCACAAATTCTAATCTTGAGTGAATAACAGAGAGATAGTATTTCAAAGGGCAAGAGATAACAAAAGGTTGAGGTGACATTAGAGTTGGCAATGATTAAAGAGAGCTTAACGCCCCTCTTCCTATAAAAGGTAAATGGTGTATTTATATAGCGTCTTTATCCAAAGCGCTTTGCATAGATTATACACCAATGCCACATACATCCATACACCAATGCCGGAGGAAACCATGCAAGGCCCCAACCTGCACATCGGGAGAAATTGGGGGTTCAGCGTCTTGCTCAGGGACACTTCGACACTGGTGGTTGCCCAGAATCGAACTGGGAACCTCACGGTTTTCCCATCCAGCTGTTCTACCGGCTACTCTAACCCTGAGCCAGTGCCGCCTCAAAGGGCAAGAGATAAAAAAAAGGTTGAGGTGACATTAGATTTGGCAATGATTAAAGAGAGCGTAATGCCCCTCCTGTGGACTCTGCCCATTATCTACAATGCAGAAAACATTTCAATAACTATTTGCAAACTGCAATTCTCATGAGGTCAACATGGACATATTAGGATTGTAACTAATATTCAAGTCAATTACAACCACATGGAAACAACCAACATACATACCTGGAAGCAATGTTGCCTTTGGGACAGACAAGTTTCAACAAGGGGCACAGAAGAAAAACAAGAGGTAGTTTATTATGTGTAAAGAAACTGTGCCAGCGTCATTAAAATACGCAGTCTCGCCCTTTGCCTTCACCAAGAGCTCTGAATAGGCTAATATTCTACAAAATCACTCTTATCACTTTTACCATGCCAACATGCCTTTACAAACAAGCACACACATACCCACACTCACCTTCAGAGCAGTGTAGACTGTGGCAAGCCAGTGGCTGCCAGCTACAACAATTGATATAAATCCCACAGAGTCCTTATGGGAGAATATTCAATGATTGTGTTGCCAATCTTCAAACACACTGGAAATATACATAATATATAAATATATTAACACCCCCCCACCCCCCTCACACACACAGCACACGCACGCACACGCGCGCACACACACACACACACACACACACACACACACACAAACACACACACACCGCATAATCAGCCAAATGGCGCAGGAGTAGGCTATACTTTAAAGGGCACATAATCTCACAAACTTCCGCAAAATCGCAACTTCCCACATTTCACAGCATAATATTGCAAAATGTTCCGCATATTTTGCAACTTCCCGCAATGTCACTGCATAAAATCACATAAAAAACGTGCATATTTCATCACAAAATCAAGGATTTTAGCCCGCATTATCCAGGATTTTAGCTTGCATAATCAAGGATTTTAACCTGCATAATCAAGGATTTTAGCCCGCATAATCAAGAAGTGTTTTTCTGGAGGGTCTACACGTGCATGTATTTATGAGCATGTGTGTGTCAGTGTGTACTGTGTATGTGTGTGTGGACAGCATGGTCACTCACCTGTGGGAAGAGGTTGTAGGCTTCTTTTCTCCCGCTCACTTGTTATCGTTTCTCTATCCTTTATGTGATCACACTCTCACATTGCAGTCCTCTTCTCTTCCGTTCAGCAGGGGAAAAAACGTGGGTTTTGTTTTAAGACTGCTGCCTGAGCTTAGTTGCAGCAGTTATCTGAGTACTGAATAGTTTTCAAACTCTGCCCTCACCTGGAAGAATTCCTCGGAATGCTGGTGACCCCAACAAACTTAACAAAGGCCCCTTTCACTAGTGGGGCCAGGAGAGGAGGGGCCAATGCAGGTAGTGGATAGAACTCACACAAAAAGAGCAGAAGAGAGAAGAGCCAACAACTGCACACGCGCGCACACACACACACACACACACACACACACACACACACACACACACACACACACACACACACACACACACACACACACACACACACACACACACACTGTGACACACACGCACGCACGCACGCACACACACACACACACACACGTTTGTAATACTGTACTTGTGAGTACCTATAATATTTTAGGACGGTATTATAGCCTAACGATAGCCAAAAATAGCAGATTCGCGGTTGGCAATCTTTCAATGTGTGACATCACACCGCACAAGTATAAAATAGGCAAAACTCTAACCCTAACACCTAAACCTAACCTCTAAATGCCTATAATGCTATCCCTTTATACCCCAATCTAAATCTTTCTCAAATTGTAAACGTATCTCTAAAAAGCCTTTTTCAACCATGAACAATATATTTTCTTCGAAAATGGTCCTCACAATGTTTATTGCTGAAATGATACTATGCTATAGGCCTACACACACACACACACACACACACACACACACACACACACACACACACACACACACACACACACACACACACACACACACACACACACACACACACACACACACACACACACACAGATGGAGAACGGGGGGTGCTACTGTACAGTACAATAAAAATGAAATGCCCATCTGTGTAAAATCTGTTTAATAACTGTTGTCGTTTTCCATTAAAAAATATATATACAAATACAGCAACACTATATCAGCCAGGGAGTAATTTTGCATTGTTCCACCTATTCATCAGCAGGTGGCAGCAGAGTCAACATAGTCACTGTGCCGGTCAATCACTAGCCCTGCTCCAGCGCATTAGAGAGAGACTCGCTATAAGCACTGGACCAGGGCTAGTCAATCACCATCTTCCTGCCCTTTTCTTGGCTGGTTTCAAGTCAAATGCATATGGTGTGTGTGTGTGTGTGTGTGTGTGTGTGTGTGTGTGTGTGTGTGTGTGTGTGTGTGTGTGTGTGTGTGTGTGTGTGTGTGTGTGTGTGTGTGTGTGTGTGTGTGTGTGTGACGCGTGCGACGCGTGCGTGCGTGCGTGTGTGTGTGTACAGTACGATTTTCAGCGCTCTGCATGTGTGTACATGTTTGTATATGTATGAGGTAAAGAAGCCATACAAATTAGTTAATTGTATTATACTTTTCTTATGAACAGAAAGTATTTATTATAATATCAAAACACTAATTATGAATAGTAAATCTACAAGCTAAACTGTTTCAATTGATACTAGTTATGCTGAATAGAATACAGAGGGGAGTGCTAGGGTACGTGGCAGCAGTGCTGCACTTGAGAGACCATTTCTAGCAAAGAAACTGTGGCTATAGGGCTGTGTGTGTGTGGCTGTGGGTAAATAACAACAACATAAACAAAACAATGAAAATAAAACAAATCCAGTAGAAAGTGTGCGAGCCACAATAATATTTCCTTCAGGCGTGGCTAAGAGAGTTCCAGAACCCGGCACTGGCGCTCTGAATTGTCCACCACTCTCCTTATTCGGAAGGTCGACGCTAAACCATCAAAATGGTCTAGTAAAAGTTACAAGAACAAAAGGTTCTATGACTTTCCTATCATAAAGAAAAACAGATCCTGAAGTTCAGTCATTGTAGCAATTACTCCAGGATTGTATCCAGTAAGATAAGGAGGGTAAAAAGACAGTTCAGTTGTTGTGGTTCAGTTTATCTGGTTGGTGTTGGTCTCTTTAAATGTACTTTACTCCAGATATTGCATATAGAGAGAGTGAAGCCTAATTTATACTTAATTGCACACAGCTAAGTATACATCAGTATTGAAGGCGGGGGAGAGGTGAAGCTTCGAGGCACACAGAAGGGTTGAAGCTCAGCTGTAAACTCCTCCATGTGTCCGCTCTCCTTAAACTCCTCCCTGGCCCCTCTCCCTCTCCTCACACTGGGGTGTCACGATGCAGTTCACTAGGGGAAGGGGGAACACGTTCTCCCAGCTTGGTAAAGCTGGTGGAGTGGCTGGGCTTGACAAAGCTCTCCCCAGTGTCGGGTGCTCTCTGACGGGCGGGCAAGGTGGAACACCGGCCTTTGGCCCTCGAGCGCGAAACTTGGGGCGGAGGACCTTTCAGCAAGAAGAGTTCACTGGGCGATGGGGCTTTGGACTGGGGGGTCTCTGGGTTGGCAGGTGGGGTCTGTACTTGCGTTGGGGATGTGGGCGACCCTGGTGTGTGTTCGGGTGTGTGTGGAGGGGAAAGGGGGTGCAATGAGACCGCTGCTGGACCACGTGGGCCCTGGAGAACCAAAGGAACCAGAGGAGTGTATGCGGCCGCATGGAGCTTGGTGAGGCTGGTGGACTGTCTTGGCCGTGGCAGGCTGTAGCAAGGTTCAACGCCTCTCTGCTGAGAAGGCAAGGTGGAGCAGCGGGCCTTGTGCCTAGAGCCTGGCTCTCTAGGTGGAGGATCTATTAGCTTGAAGAGCCTGGGTTCAGAGGCCGTACTCGCTGCAGCAGAGCCAGTGATGCTGTGGGATGAGCCTCGCTTAGATGGGGGATCATGGAGTGACTGCTTGGAAACCGAACGGGGCAACTCCACATCTCCTGCCTTGCCTGACGAGGGTTTATCATCTATAATATTATGGGGGGGGGGGGGGGGGGGGAGACAAACAAAATAAAAGTTAAAAGTTAAGTTAAGTTAAGTTAAGTTAAGTTAAGTTAAGTTAAGTTAAGTTAAGTCAGTCAATCAATCAACCAATCAATCAATCAATTAATCAATCAAGTTAATCAACAAACGTTTGAAATCTATAGAAAATAGTTTCGATAAGAGAAGAAAACACTGAGACGGAATCATACAGCAGTGATCTCTCCTCACCTAACAGTCCCAGCTCTGCCATGAGGTCGTCCAGATTAATATCTGTGTTGATATCAATATCAACACGTTCCTCTTCATCTGCCTTCACTTCAAAAACATGGTCCTCTGCATCTGCCTTCACTTGAAAAAAAGGGTCCTCTGCATCTGTCTTCACTTGAAAAAAAGGGTCCTCTGCATCTGTCTTCACTTGAAAAAAAGGGTCCTCTGCATCTGTCTTCACTTGAAAAAAAGGGTCCTCTGCATCTGCCTTCACTTGAAAAAAAGGGTCCTCTGCATCTGTCTTCACTTCAAAAACATGTTCCTCTGCATCTGCCTTCACTTGAAAAAAAGGGTCCTCTGCATCTGCCTTCACTTGAAAAACATGTTCCTCTGCATCTGCCTTCACTTGAAAAAAAGGGTCCTCTGCATCTGTCTTCACTTCAAAAACATGGTCCTCTGCATCTGTCTTCACTGCAAAAACATGGTCCTCTGCATCTGTCTTCACTGCAAAAACATGGTCCTCTGCATCTGTCTTCACTTCAAAAACATGGTCCTCTGCATGTGTCTTCATTTCAAAAACATGGTCCTCTGCATCTGTCTTCACTTCAAAAACATGGTCCTCTGCATGTGTCTTCATTTCAAAAACATGGTCCTCTGCATCTGTCTTCACTTCAAAAACATGGTCCTCTGCACGTGTCTTCACTTCAAAAACATGGTCCTCTGTATCTGTCTTCACTTCAAAAACATGGTCCTCTGTATCTGTCTTCACTTCAAAAACATGGTCCCCTGCATCTGTCTTCACTTCAACTTCCTTCGCTTCTTTCCTTTCATCTCCATCTCCTTCTTTACCCTCTTTTCCTTCCATCTCTTTATCACCACCATCAACTTCTATATTCACTTCTTCTTTGTCTTCCTCTTTTTCTTCATGTGTTTCTCCTCGTCCTCCTCCACCAACTCCTCCATCATCTTCTATTCCTCCTTGGTTGCCACCTTCTTTGGCTGACTTCCTGGGCTCTGGGTAGCTGTCCCAGCTCCTGCTGGGTTTGTCCAGATCTATCGCCACCTCCTCCAGCTCCTGCTCTCCTACTTGCTTCTCCTCCTCCTCCTCCTCCACCTCCTCCTCCTCCCGTTTCTCGCAACTTCTCTCCTCTCCCTCATCCTCCAGTGGTGACTCCATCAGGATGCTGATGTTGGCGGGGTTTGGTTTGTAGCATCTAGAGAATCTCTTCGGGGAGTGCGTCTCCTGCTCGCTGCTCAGCAGATACTCCATCAGGAGAAGGTTCTCTTTCTTCAGCTGCTCGTGCAAGGAGCGTGGTACATCTGGGATCATCCACGCCACCAGCATGCTCAGGAACATGGCCAAATTCTAAGGCATGTGAAGAAGAGAGGAAAAAACACACACAGGGTAATGTAGTCTTGAAATCGATTAAAGTGTCTTCTTGAATTGAGAAAACACAGATTGTTTATTGATTATTTTAATATTACAATTATATTCGTTGCTGTCGGGAGGAAACCACCTAACTCAATTTATGAGGTTTTTGATTATTTTGCTATTGAACACCCTTCATGTCTGTGTGTTGGTTAAAAGAATATTGAAACGGCCTGGGCCGTGGCTCAGCGGTCCAGGCACCTTCACCACCTCTCCCCCTTTCATGCACATAATTGACAATATATAAAGTCACAACGCCAACTTTGATGAGGCTTTGTTTTCTTCAGGTTAAGGTTAAGGTTTTCTTCATTTTCTGATAAATGTATATTTTTCATTTCCTGAGAAATTATCATTTTGGAGTTAGATGGTTTCTTCCAGGCAGCAGAGATAGTATAATTCATGTTCCCTGTATGTGTATACAGTAGCTGTTAAACACAACTTGCCTAAAATCAATTATTAATACTAAATGTAAAACTAAAGTCTTAACATAATCTAGTCTTTCATACCTGGAAGAAGATTACAAAAGCCAGTCTTGCAGCAAGGAGAGACCAGTACTGTTTTGAGAATGTGTAGGGATCCTTTGCCCAGGGTGGGTCTCTGTAGTCCTTATACCTAATGCACAGAGATAGATGGAGTCATGGTTTAGTTTTTAAAGGTTTCATGACATTCATTTTCATTTATTTTTCGTTTTTCTTTGAGGTTTTATGACCTCAATTACACCTGAACTTTGAACATTCAGTGGATTTTCTGTGGTCTGGCGTTTTCCCTGTGTGCTTTGAAGCCTTTTGAGCTGCAATGAAAACAGGCAAATCCCTCAACAGTGAGTCAGTGACATGTGCTGGCAAATTGTTATGTCATATATGAGATTTGTGGACTCTTACCTCACAGTCCACAGGCAAATCAGAGCACTTGTTTGAGCCAGAAAACCCCAGACTACAGAAAATCTACTGAATGTTAAAAGTGCAGGTTTTTTGGGTGCTCACAATCCCTTTAACACACTAGAATCTTCCCGCCATCTCACACAGGAAACGTAAAGCCATATTATGCATACTAGCTGGGCTCATCCCTTGAGATCAGCACGGTTTCTCAGAGGTTTCTCAGAAGTCAAAAGGGCAAAAGGTCACAGTTCATGTGGTGTAGGGGTAAGCAAAGTAAGTCGTCGGCTCTCTAAGATTTAAAGGAAGGATGAACGTTGGTCAAGGTTAGCAGCATGACTTCCTTAATGTCAACAAAGTCCACGATCACAACACCAGAGGAAGTTCAACAAACCACGTGCAACCCAGATTTGGCTCAAACAAGGGGTTAAATTCCTTTCACTCCTATGTCACCTTTTGAAGGGAAGACCTCAGCACACTCGACTTACTAATAACTACTAGTAACAGGTGCGTCGGCAACAAAGCAGTAGTATTGTAATTTGTTATTTTCAATAGTATCTGATGAATGTCATAGAGGCACTGTAACTTTAAGAGTCACATGACTGTGGTCTATGCAGCTGCCACCTGTTTTGATGATTACGTGCGTTTCTGATTGGTTGTCTATACCTGTGAAATGTATTTAGTGACATGTCAGCCTACTCTGAATCATGCCTGAGGAAGGTTGAAGGACAGAAACATTGTATTTTGGACAATAAAAAAGCTCTTGAACCAGCAAGTGACAGTGTGCGGGTCTCCTTCCTTCTCTGTCACTAAAATGTAAAATGCCCTACCAACAGCCGTTAAGAAATGTGAATCCCTAGCCTCCTTCAAAACTGCTCTCAAAGAGCAGTTACGGGCGGCTGCAATTTGAAACCGGCCCCTGTAAAAGAGTAAAAGTCCACCCCCCCCTCTATTTGTCTATAGGTGTCTATATGTGTTTTTGCATAGATGTGCACATTTGTGTGTCTTTAAATGTAAACAAGTCTTATTGATCTTTCTGGTTTTATCCTCTTAGCAGTTTATGTGTTGACCTGTACCTTCCTTGAACTGTACCATTCTGCAATCTGTTAATACAATTTTCAATCAATCAATCAATCAATCAATCAATCAATCAATCAAACCTGACCTGCACATGGTGACCCCAGTGATGAGCGTGGACGTCGGTGCCGAGCCTGGCTGGAAGTCGCTGACATTGAAGTAGGACAGCGAGTGCTCTGTGTAGCCTGTCATCGTGCCATTCGCGCTGTACATGTACTGGTACATGAGGTGAGGGATGAACTCAGACGTGAAGGAGATGACAAAAGCCTGGTGCCGAAAGACAGAGGGGGAGATCACAATGCTGCATGAGATTACCTGATCACCTGTAGAGATCATCACCAGTATGTCATCAGGTCAGCATCGGTCACACTAAACCGTGAACTTATAATGATTATGAACACATAATAATATTTAATCATTGGGAATTATTTATGGTCAGAACAGCACAACTCTAAATCAAATCTTTACACGACATACAACCAAGAAATACAGTATAACCAATTTCTAAAAAGTGAATATGTATAGACGGTGAACATAAATAAATTAAGCTTATAATTGCATATTGGACATGAGATGATAGGGGATGTCACTGCAACCTTTGAGGGGAAAGAGTTATCACTTGTTATGCAAGGAAGGCTGCGGTCTAAGTGTGTCTCAGTGCCCATGTGAAACTTAGAGACAAGCTAAATACACACGCAAACACATGCACTCACTTACATTTGTAATGACAGAGAACTTGCTGATCCCACAGAGAATGTTGTGCCAAATCCCTGGAGATTGCAAGCATCACGAAAAGAGAAAAAAAAGAGAGGGAAATGTGTGTATCCACATGCATGTGTATACAGGTGTCCGTGTCCGCGCACGTGTGTGTGTGTGTGTGTGTGTGTGTGTGTGTGTGTGTGTGTGTGTGTGTGTGTGTGTGTGTGTGTGTGTGTGTGTGTGTGTGTGTGTGTGTGTGTGTGTGTGCGTGCGTGCGTGCGTGTGTGTGTGTGTGTGTGTGTGTTTGTGTCCGTGTGTCCGTGTGTGTGTTTGGCAGTGTTTGTGTATATACTAGTATAACAGCAGACAGAGAAACAGTGAGATAGAAAGAAATGTAAGTACAGGTAAAGAAGGTGAGTAAAATTCAATGAGAGCTATATAATGCACGCACGCACGCACGCACGCACGCACGCACGCACGCACGCACGCACGCACGCACGCACACACACACACACACACACACACACACACACACACACAAACAGAGAGAGAGACTGCCAGAGAGAGACTGACAGAGGATGGTGTAAGGAGGAGTGAAGCCATGCGTGGCATTGTTTACCTATGTCTTTGCATCTCACAGCATCTGGTCGGCGGATCTCGGTGACAAATTTCGATGCGTCGAGCCGAATCTCAATGACATTGTTGAGCAAAGCAAAGGCCGGGGCCAGCGGGAAGGAGGCCACGAACAGAGACACAAACCCGTACTGGATGACTGCAAAAAAAACAGATCAACTCTCAATCATTCACAATAAACTGTGTTTACAAACAAAGGCTGAGACTATTCTTTTAATAGCAAGAGTCTTTTCTTTCTTAGGAAACAGAAATATTTTAATAAGGCAATAATCCTCAAAAGGCTGTGGTTTACAAAGATTTTAGAACATCTAACAGGAAAACCTCCTTAAAAGTTCTATGTAAACCACAGCCTTGTGTGGCATATTGCTTTTATAAAACACTACAGTACATATAGTTTTATGAAGTAAGCACACAGCAAGAAAAATATGCATTAATTGATTTTTTTACAAGATTATTCTTTGGGCATTTTCTACTTTATTTAACAGTGACAATGAATACAGATACAGGAATGGCAATAGAGAGAGAGAGGGAATAAAATGCAACTAAGGGCCTAGGTTGGATTCGAAGCCATTGGCCGGGTGCAACAACAATTGAGCCTTGATAATGGTATGTGCTCAACCAGGTGTGCCAGTGGCACATTCACTGATAACAACAAATCATTCTTCTACCAAGCAATTTCGTTCTTCAGCTGACATTTAGCAGAATGGTTGCCAAGCAACACACAGATGCAGCACCACACATACAGCCATGCCTGCTGCCGTCATTATTGCCAGGATTGCCATGGCAACACTACTTTTCAAGCCTGGAAATAGTGCGTTTTCTTCCAGACCAAATGGCATTTTTATTTAATTTTGAATACTTCAGTTACCTCTAATGAAAACCTTTATGTAGTGAAGACTGACTGCATCAACCATATTATTATTATTAAGCGACATGATGATACAAAGATGCATCCGACGTTTGTAGCTGCTGCCAAAAGCTACAACAGCTATACACTGTGTAGCTTTGCATCTTTGTATCTTTTACATCTGCCCGTGTGAACGCACCATAATTTAAATGATGCAAAAAAATATCATGAGCTGTTGGATTGAGCTAATCAACTGTTTGTGGCGGTGATGAAGGAGGCAGAGGAGCTAGGGAGCTAATAGCATATTAATGACATGGGCCAAGTTATTGCAATGTACTAGATTTCTGGTGTGAAATTGGTATAACATAAGTGTAAAAGGCCCCCAAAATGTGCACACGCATGAATGCAGCAACACATGATTTGCCAGCTCAGCACAGCAGTGTGTAAACAGCAAATGGACCACATACTGTGGTCTGTTTAACGGTCCAGGCTTTGTCAGCTCTTCAATATCCCTTTCATTTATTTCAGCAGGTATCCTTTTACTTTTTTAACTTCTCTCTCTATCTCTTTCTCATCAACACTTATTAGCCCACATTAAAACACAGTATATATATTTCAGCTTTGAATGCGTTTCAGCCAATCATAATCAAGGGCAGGAATAGTTGTATGGGGTCAGATTCACTAAGGAAATTTACCCCCAGGTGTAAATATAGTGACTAAAGGAGTGTGTATTTTCGTTACGCTCCTTCTCACATGTCATTCACCAAAGGTGACGTAATGGCTTCATTTGTGCATATCGCGTCTGTAGCTCATTTTTGCCTCACAGTCACAGGGACTCGCTATTTCCCAAGCGTATAGTACAACATCTCCTCCCATTTTACCTCCATAAATGGTAACCGGAAACTAACGCGATGATGTTTATGGTGGACAGGTCTTCAAGCTAACAGCGTGTCGGTACCATAGAGTTATATAAAAGCTAAACGGTCGTTACCAGGTCGGGAAGCACCACATAGCAACTTATGATCAGCTTATTTTGGCACGTGATTCCTCATGTTGAAGGTTAATAACTGAAGTTAATAAATTATTCTCTCGTATACAGTTCAATATACATGTTTAGTTTACCCACGATTTTGCAACCAATTTTTTCACCCAGTGTCAATTATCGAATGTAATCAGCGCTATACTTCCTCTGCCAACCTGGGGAGAGCAACGGACTGACCTCATGCTCCCTTCTATGCATGAGGAGTCCAAGACGCTTCTTTTCACCTGACAGGGGGGGAGTTTCCCTGGCCGGACGTAGCGCGTGGAAGGTACACGTTATTCCAACCAGTTCCTTTCCCCTCCATCAGGCGCCCCGGGCGGCTGGCCAGGCGGAGGCATGTTTTTGTGAGTACTATTATTGATTTTCTTTAGAAGTTATATTTAATCTGTATCTAACACTAACCTTGTTCTTTGTTATGCAGTGCAGTAACCTAATTATGAATATTAATAGTTTTACCACCAATATTTGCAATATGTGTAAAGGTCTTTTCAGACAGGGAGCGTGTGACGTAAACATTGTCGCCTGGATCGACGACATGCCTGCTCCAGGTCTGCTCATGAAGTCTCAAAAAAGGCTCACCACAATCCAGGTCTAGTCAGTCGCGACTCGCGGGTGTGAGCATAAAACAAGCTTGTGCACAACAATTTCACGGGACCGCACCCACGTAAATACGCTTGCGTATTTACGTGGGCCTCAACTTCTCCGTTGAGGCCTCTCTCTCATTGAAAATGAATTACTAGGCGTGTCAGTCGCTCCCCGTCTGAAAATGCCTTTACTGTATCCATGACACAATTAACAGTTAAAGTATATATTTCGGGTATTTATAACAAAATAAATGCCATGGAGTTAAATTAATGTACCGGTATGTATATATACCAAAATGGGTTCCGTCCTGAAAGGTATGATTACAAAAAGGGGTTCCCGCCCATAATGGGTTAAGACCTTACTCCTAAACAGGACTTTAGATTAGGTCACAGAGTCTGTAGTAAAAAGTCTCCTTTGTAGACTCTATAGGCCTATAGTAACCATTAACCTAGAGGCCTATAGTAACCATTAACCTAGAGGCCTATAGTAACCATTAACCTATAGGCCTATAGTAACCATTAACCTAGAGGCCTATAGTAACCATTAACCTAGAGGCCTATAGTAACCATTAACCTAGAGGCCTATAGTAACCATTAACCTAGAGGCCTATAGTAACCATTAACCTAGAGGCCTATAGTAACCATTAACCTAGAGGCCTATAGTAACCATTAACCTATAGGCCTATAGTAACCATTAACCTAGAGGCCTATAGTAACCATTAACCTATAGGCCTATAGTAACCATTAACCTAGAGGCCTATAGTAACCATTAACCTATAGGCCTATAGTAACCATTAACCTAGAGGCCTATAGTAACCATTAACCTAGAGGCCTATAGTAACCATTAACCTAGAGGCCTATAGAGCGTTGCAGTCCCGCCCCCTACCATGGACCAGGAAATGATTCTCCGTTCATTTTCCTCATAGACATTTCAGAAAGTATTTATTTAAAGACGTTTACGCCGCGGACAAAGCCAACTCGAGTCGTGACAAATCATGACAACAAACAAAAAAAATTGGGCCAAACAAATAATTAGAAAGAAGAAAAAAACGGCAGGTTACAACACTTTTTTTGTTGTTTTTCTTCTTTGTAATTATTTGTTTGGTCCAAAATATTGTTTGTGTTGTCATGAGTTGTCACGACTCGAGTTGGCTTTGTCCGTGGCGTAACCGTCTTTAAATAAATACTTTTTGAAATGTCTATGGGAAAAATGCATTGGGATTAATTTCCTGGTCCATGGTAGGGGGCGGGACTGCGACGCTCTATAGTAACCATTAACCTAGAGGCCTATAGTAACCATTAACCTAGAGGCCTATAGTAACCATTAACCTAGAGGCCTATAGTAACCATTAACCTAGAGGCCTATAGTAACCATTAACCTAGAGGCCTATAGTCACCATTAACCTCCAGTCTCCTTTGTAGACTCTATGGCCCTCATTTATCAATCGAGTGGAAATTCTGCCCCAAATTCGAGTGTAGGATTCGTAGTACACCCACGTCGGGTCGGCATTTACAAAGTGATCGCAGACAGCTGTTCCTTCCTAATTTCATTCCTAGCAGTGATAAATGTGACGGCTGAAATCAATCTGGCACGCCCTATAAAATCTAGCCGCGCCCTCGGTTTTGCGACATGAACAACTGCAATACGACCTGGAAACCATGGTTACAGGGGAAAAAAAGTTTCTGCTGCCCCCTCCCATACACACACACACACACACACAGACGCACGCACGCACAAGCAACTTGTTGTATCTTAAATAAATAAACCTGCATGAATTAAATAAAGCTGTAGGACTACGCTGTCTGTTTCTCCTCTCGCTTCGCTTCCCTTGCTGCCCGCATCACCCCCCCCCCCCACGCACGCACGCACATATCGCAATTTGCAAGCAACTGTCACTGTGTGTTGTTAGTTGTATATTAAATTATTAAAGTCTTTTTAATTTAATATACAACAAGATATATTGGTGAACGAAAACCTGAACCTGTGAACCATGAATTAAATAACAAATAGGCACACACACGCTGCTGTTTTGCATAGGTGCTCCTCCTGTCCTGTCTGTCTGTCTCTCTCTATCACTGTGGTCCGTCCGTGACCGTGACCAACTGACCATGCACCGCACGTTCGACAGACTATTTAGATTGCCTCGCAGTCGCTGCAGTGGCTGGGCACTGGTGGTGGTGGGCTGGCTGGGTAGCCTACCTATATCTCCGATGCGGTTCCCACGTGCGCTGGCACGGTACATTTGGCATTCGAGCGACGCGTCGGGTTTATTAAACGAGGAGGAGATTGCACATACCGTAACTCCAGAAAGACATCGGCCTGCTGTAGATTAGGCTACAGTAGGCTACCCACGTTGGGACTCTCCGCAGCTGCAGCACTGCACTAGCCTATAGTACTCTCCAACGTCCCGTCATGGAAATATTTCAGCACAGACAGCCCAAATCCTCGCATGTATGCGCTCATGCAAAACACTGTTTAAATGCTTGCATCTAACTTGCAACATTGTTTTTAATTGCGCGATTTTAATTACTTGTAAAGTTGGAAATCTCCTACTAATTTCATATGACACAAAGACACATCTTATATGTATTTAGCCCATATATACCTATACAGTTTTATATAAACATTTTAGGAGTGAATACATATGTTTAGATGCCTGTGACAGCCTCTCAGCTGGTCAAACAATGCTGCTCCGCTGTTCTACGACAGAAAAACAGGTGAGGACAAAGCGTACGACAGCTCCCGACCAGACGTGGTTTTTGTCTTGGCTCAAGTTCAAAATCAAACGTTGGCGCAAATCGTAAATGCCGAAAATTGCGGTAATTTCGGCGTACACCCATATTTTGGCGTACGCACGGTTGATAAATGAGGGCCTATAGGCCTATAGTAGCATTAACCTACAGTCTCCTTTGTAGACTCTATAGGCCTATAGTAACCATTAACCTACAGTCTCCTTTGTAGACTCTATAGGCCTATAGTAACCATTAACCTACAGTCTCCTTTGTAGACTCTATAGGCCTATAGTAACCATTAACCTACAGTCTCCTTTGTAGACTCTATAGGCCTATAGTAGCATTAACCTACAGTCTCCTTTGTAGACTATATAGGCCTATAGTAACCATTAACCTAGAGGCGGACTCTGGTATAATCTGGCTTTACTTTCTACCCTTTGCTACATGGACACCCGCTTTGAATGTTATCGACCCAATAATTACCAATATGTTCTTATCAAGACCATGCAATGGAAGCAATATGGACATTTCCACATACTGCCTGTAAAGTTGCCCAAACGGCCAAGGCGCCAAGAACAGTCAGAAAATGTAGGTTAAGGGTTTTTATTCTCCCAAAACTCCTCCACCAACCTCCAGACAGTTTTCTCCAGTGCAATTCACATATCAAAAACGAAATACTGGCCAACAATAGACCAACAAAATAAATACTTAAGCAAACACAATAGAACAAGACCAAATAGGATGAGAACTCTCTTCAGGTTAAACCTTGGTCACACAAGGCCCTGTAGCTCTCCCTCAGGACTGTTACCCGTGTTAAAGCCCACAACCAACTGTCTCACCTGTCCCTGCAGCCTCCTTTAAATAGGGGTGGATCCTACCACAGGACACAGAACAATTAGCAACATTTCTTCTCAATAAATACTTGTAAATAAATACTGCCATAATAACCCCTTGCATAAAAGTAATCTAAACATTCATAAAGATGCATTACAGTTAACAAGTATAACTTGGGTTGGAAACTCAATGACAATTAAACTCAAAGCATAGGAAACACCCCTCCCCTGCATAGCACTTGGCCCCTTCCTAAATCAAGGGAAATGCCACCAGCAGTGCAGGAGAGACACTTAGCAAACAAATCAGTGAACACCGTTTTCAATACACCAGTTTAAAACATAGTCCTTGCATGTTATAGAAAGCAGTTTCATGTGTCTTTGTATATAGGGCACGGGTTGCCCCGTGACACTGCCTACCACGAGTAGGCGACTAGTGAAAACATCGTGAAACTGCGATATACAACGACTTCGCTTTATGTTTACTTATGTGGCCGGTTAAGACTGAGGTTTGGGTTAGGGTTAGAGTTATTAGGGTTAGGGTTAGTAATAGGGTTAATAGTCAGACAACGTGCCAAACGCGTCGACAATGGCTGACAACAACGTCAATATGTAGGAAATGTTCTTACTGGCTCCATTGCACGGAGAATAAATAATCTGATAACATCCGAAACCGCTAACATGGAAGGGTAAGAGTGAATCAGAGAGAACACTAGAGTAAGCGGAAACATTGAAACTCACTCATTTCCATGTATTCAGGGGTCACACCCTCGAAGGGGTCCTGGGCAAAGTCCTTGTCAAATTGCTGCTTTGGCCTCTTCTCTTCATCCTCATCCTCAGCTTCTTTCTTTTTCTTCTTTTCCTGCATTGTTCTGTACATCTTTTTCAGCTTCCTGGAGCAACAGCAAGTGTGAAACGACAAGGTGAAAGAGGACAAAGAACACATTGTGTAATGTCTGTTCTCAAATGACAACTTTTACATAGTTACTGGATGGAGTGCCACGATTTTTTTCCACCCTAAAACATGATCATCAGGTCTTATTGTTATATAAGGAGGTATAATTTGTTCCAAAAAGTGTACAGTATTTGTTAAAATGTTGTTTTTATGTGGGCACACCCACCAGTTCATTAAGTATGCCTGGTTTGCCTGGTGGGTGTTGATGGGTGGTGATCCACCTGAACTGAAGCCTCACCCACAGCTGTAGTTGTATGATAAAGGGGGAGGGGTTAGGGGAGGGGCTGATAGTGTGGTGTCACTATATTACTGTTTATTTCATTGGCCCGTTTGACTGTCAAGGGTTCAGCCTCCAGGAAGAAACCCTAAATACAAAGTTAATACACCATTGCACATAAAAACGACTCCAGGGTGTCTAATGAAGTACTGTCACCTCAGACACATGACAAACTGGAAAAATACAAAAATTGTGGCACTCCACTTCTGTGTGGAGTTTGCATGTTCTCCCCGAGGGTAGGTACCCTCACAAAAACATGCAGTAATCCTGGTCTCTAAACTGCCTCCCCCTGGCCAGCCGGGGCGCCTGATGGAGGGGGAAGGAACTGGTTGGAATAATGTGTTCCTTCCACGCGCTACGTCCAACCAGGGAAACTCCCCCCTGTCAGGAGCAACTTGAGACACTCAGGCATGAAGGAAGCATGAGTTCAAGTCCGTTGCTCTCCCCAGGTTGGCGGAGGGTGTGTAGAGCCCAGGATCACATTAGATAATTGACACAGGGGTGAAAAATGGGTGGCACTCCATCTTTAAGAGTTCAAGGTGCATAATAGATGGATGGATGGCTAGAGTGAATAGACGACAGACAGACAGACAGACAGACAGACAGACAGACAGACAGACAGTCAGACAGTCAGACAGACAGACAGACAGACAGACAGACAGACAGACAGACAGACAGACAGACAGACAGACAGACAGACAGACAGACAGATAGATAGATAGATAGATAGATAGATAGAATGTGTAAAGGCAGCTGCAGTTTAAAATACGTACGGAATGACGACCTCAAACACATTGTTCTGGATGAGCTGCTTCCCCAACATGATCAAACTGAGCTGAATACACAGTTCAATGAGACAGCCTGGTGGAGCACACTGTAGAAGAGGTATGTATGTGAGATCAGGCACACATCACATAAATATGCAGTACACAGGCACACGCACATATGGGCACGTAAGCATGTGTTTGCCGGCATCCAAAATGATCAGTAATCCTTTTGGATCATGTATTGTATATGATGTATTGCCATGCTTTTTGTTCTTGCTTAATTTGAGCGTCTGCTAAATGCCAAAATTGTAAATTGTGTGTGTGTGTGTGTTTGTGTGTGTGTGTGTGTGTGTGTGTGTGCGTGCGTGCGTGCGTGCGTGCGTGCGTGCGTGCGTGCGTGCGTGCGTGCGTGCGTGCATGTGCGTGTGAGGAAGTGAACCCACCTCCTCCATGCGATAGTCTGCAAAGACGTAAATATAGTCCCCAGGCCGTCCAGAAAACCTGCATGAAGATGATGAGGGATTGCAGACAGACAGAGACGATAAGAAGATGACAAGGAGAAGTACAGCAGGGGTTTAAGGATGGTGCATCTTCTGTGTTCTTTGGCGGATAGAAAAGCAGCAGCTGTACAAACCTGCCCTTGAAGAAGGCCACGTAGAAAATAGGAGC
This sequence comes from Electrona antarctica, assembly GCF_951216825.1. Classification (NCBI taxonomy): domain Eukaryota; kingdom Metazoa; phylum Chordata; class Actinopteri; order Myctophiformes; family Myctophidae; genus Electrona; species Electrona antarctica. The sequence continues at coordinate 36,744,150 of NC_136810.1, forward strand.
AAAGGCGTTCATGGATTTGAGGAAGAACGACTTGAAGATCACCCTCTCCTCGAATTCTCCTTCTGTCCTAGGAAGCTCTGATGGAAATGAGACACAGACAGTCTTTAATATATAATATAATATAATATAATATAATATAATATAATATAATATAATATAATATAATATAATATAATATAATATAATATAATATAATATAATATATAAATGAAGTATAGATAAGATCACTCCATCCATAGTGCACAAGTGCAACATGAATACTGCAAGTGTATGTGTACATTTATGTATGCATATCTGTCTATTGTGTATAGTTTACTATTTGTATATAAAGTGTCAGACTTTAAGACAGTGGTTCCCAAACTTTTTCATATCAAGGACCAAATTGACACTAATTATCCCGCGGACCCCCAGTTTGACATGCTTTAGTCTACGGACCCACATTTAATGGCATTTCTATATCTGAGACCCCGATGTATATTGTAAAATCAAAGTTAATTGAGTGTACACATGAGTACACATGAGTTAATTGAGTTAATTGAGTGTACACATGGAACCAAATGGACCCTAACAGGTCCATTTGGTTCCATTTGTACACTCTCTGAGTTACAGACCGATAAGAGTCCATTTTGTTCCTAAAATCATTTAGCTGGGGACCTACAAGCTCGCAGCGCATGGCACGCGATGTGAGCTTGTAGATAGGCTATTTTTGTCATGTGACACACTGTGCTCTCAATCCTCAGACCAGTCAGATCAAGGCACATGGCACTCATCATTAACCCTATAATCAGCATTATATGCTGATTATAGTGTGATTATAGTATACGTAGACTCAAAGGCTGGTCCAGGGAGGCGTATTGCAGATTGTGGCCATTTACACCTCAGGGAAGTTGTCGCTGCATGGAGTGGGCAGTCACGCACGCACGTGCACACACACACACACACACACACACACACACACACACACACACACACACACACAATTACAGTTGTACAGTCAGAATAACAGTAACCATACCCAGCTCAGTTAGCCAGACAGCGATAGCTCCATAGATCTCCTCCAACACCAGAACTACCAGCATGTTGAGGACGATGCCAGTGGTAGTGACCGTCATCCTGACACTTTCCTTGGCCTTGGGGTCAGGGTTCATGGACCAAACTGTCAGCATGCAGATACGGTATATGGCCACCCCAAACACTGCAGAGAATGTTATGCCAACCTGATGCACAAACACACATATTGTTATATTTTAAATGTTTTTTTTTTGTGGCTTTCACCTTTATTTTTTATTTTTTTATGGAGGGACAGACAGTAGGCTGACAGGAAATGGGGAGAGAGATGGGGGGAAGACATGCAGTAAAGGCCGTCGGGATCGGGAGTCGAACCCGTGGCACACTGCCAGACTGGATTACCAGCCAAGGTGCCTGGACCACTGAGCCATGGCCCAGGCCACATATTGTTATATTACACCTGCCAATGGAAATCATTTCCCTCTCCTTAATTAACAGAAAAGTCCTATCTGATTGCATTAAACGACGTTAAACTCACACTGCCACTCACTTTGCCACTTAATTTGCCACTCACTTTATGCATGCGCATACCCTCTATACCAGGGGTGTCCACACTTTTTTGACTTGAGAGCTACTTTCAAAATGACCAGCTCTACCCAATGCTATCGCCATCGCTGCTTTGGAATAGCAGCGATGGCGTTACATGTAAGACAAACGCACTTGGAATGGGAAATAGAGGTGGAAATGGATTTATTTTATTTTATTTGTAATGCTACTGACATTTGTGCATGTGCAACATTCTTGAAAACAATGTATTGCATTGCTGGTTTGAGCTGACAGGCCCTTTTTGATGTCAATCAAGTCACCTTAATTCAAGTGGCAAATGCCAAATATATATATCTTTTACCAGCTGCTATGCAATAGCAAGCTATCATCGATGTGCAAGCTGTATGTGCGCACCGCAAATATGTTCCAGGTGGAAACGAACGACTCAGAACACAATAGTTCCGCCTTAGATAATTTTAGTTCCTACCTAAACTACAGAGGCAGTTAAATCAATACACAGAGGCAGTTATAGCGGACCCCCACAGATAAAAATGCAGCTGGTAATTAATTGATTTAATCAATTCTTGTTTATATTTAGGGCTATGTCAAGTGGTCTGCACAGCGTTTGTGATTGGCACCCATGCTCTATACAAACACATTTGAAGGGGTGGGGGGTGATTGAATAGTTCAGTACTGGCTTGGAATTCAACTCAAAGACAGAAGGAGTCATCCCTCCTCTGTCCCATAGGCTCTCTTCTGTAAAGTCTATATAAAGTAAGGCTTACTGACACTTCTGATGAAGGACAATAGATCTATCTATCTTACATATCCCCTCTCTCTCTCCCCTTCTCTCTCTCTCTCTCTCTCTCTCTCTCTCTCTCTCTCTCTCTCTCTCTCTCTCTCTCTCTCTACCTCTCCAGCCCCTCTCTCTCCCCCTCTCTTTCTATCCCTATACCTCTTTCTCTCCCCTCTCCCTCTCCCAACCCTGGTCTCTCTCTCCCCCACTTATATTGGTTCATGTGGCACATCCGTTATGTGATGCTCAGCCAATCACAACGCAGAATGACACACCTTCCACACATTGACACATTTTGAGGACGCAATCTCTAGAATTATTGCGAACGCAGTGAGCATTTACTATGAGACCCAGCAGATCACGTCTGTGTGTGTGTGTGTGTGTGTGTCTGTGTGTCTGTGTGTCACGCTGTAACACCACCCGCCCACCACCAGAGGGCGCAGCTGTATCACACACAAAAACACACACATGCACGCACGCACACACACACACACACACGCACGCACGCACGCACGCGCACACACACAAAAAACTTAACTTAAAAAAAAACTTAACTTAAAAAAAAACGTAACTTAAAAAAAAAACTTAAAAAGGAAAAACGCACACAAAAAAGTTAACTTAAAAAAAACTTAACTTAAAAAAAAACTTAACTTAAAAAAAAAACTTAAAAAGGAAAAACGCAACACAAAAAACTTAACTTAAAAAAAAACTTAACTTAAAAAAAAAACGTAACAAGGAAAAACGCACACACAAAAAACTTAACTTAAAAAAAAACTTAACTTAAAAAAAAACTTAAAAAGGAAAAACGCACACACAAAAAACTTAACTTAAAGAAAAAACTTTACAAAAAAAAACCTAAAAAAGAAACACGCACGCACGCACGCACACATACACACACTAAAAAAATAACTTGAAAAAACATTTAATTTAAAAAAACTTAACTTAAAAAAAACCTTAAAAAGTACGTAATTTATTCTAATTGTTGTTATTGCAATTTACGAGCTGCGTTCGCTTCCCGCGTTTGCGCGTCTTACTTGTTATAGTTAGACAGATTTAAGTATAATTGCAGTACCAGTAGTAGCAGGGTGGACACATTGATGAGGTAGCCTGGCATGTGATCCTCCATACCCAGGGAGTCTGGCTCTCGCTGTAAAAATAAAGAATGAATTAATAATTACACAGGTAAGCAAATGCATGTTCATACGTTTACGCACGCACGCACGCACGCACGCAGTAACTAGAGTATACGTTGTTTAATATGGTTAATATTTAATAAATGAGGAAAATGTGCATATGTTTCTCTGCTGCAGACATGTTTGCTGGATGAACAGACAGATGAACAATCCTTCCTCTCCCTCCCCCGTTCTCTCTCTCAGTAATCTGGGCTAATCTCAGGCAGGTAAGCAGCTTTGGACGCAACCACCACCCTCAGTGTGAGAAGGGGGAGTGGAGGGTCGGCATTTTCACTACAACACCGACCGCACGCACGCACGCACGCACGCACGCACGCACGCACGCACGCACGCACGCACGCACGCACACAAACTCAGAGAACTGTTGTTACGCATAATGTATCCATAATGTCTCTCTATAGGCTGCTTGGTTCTGTGTTTTAACCACAGCTTGCCATTAATTTGCCTGAATGAGGCGTGGGTTGTGATGGTAAGATCCCTGTCCGTGTTCTCTGTGAAGTAAATCCTAATTCACCTCAGTGCAATGCCTGATTTATACTTGGTTGCGCGTTGTGGTGTGCATTGAAAATAGCCTCACAATGTGTCGCACTGGCTGCGACGCACAGTGGACTTGTAGATCGGCTGTTTCAGTTGCGTGACACCACACCGGCACAACCAAGTATAAATCTGGAGGAACATCTCTCCCTCCACCTCCACCCCTCCCTCCCAATTCCTGCCCCTCCCTTCACACTCAGAAAGAGGTGCAGTGCTACCTGGGAGGCCAGCATGCGATCCGTCTCTCCATCTGCGCCTTCCCGGGCCTGAGCCAACTGTATAACAGAATGAGAAGGAAGGTACAGAGAGGACGGGAGATAGATACCGTAGGGAGATTATTAATACCTTTATTGATCCCGCCAGGGGAAATTCAGGCACCAGAGCCAGCAAAGTAGTTTAAGTTCCATCGATACAGGGTATTCTGGGAGCTATGGGAACTATGCACCAAAACGAGATTCACACATGTGTTTACTTGTAAAACTGTGATGGGACAATAAAGCTGATTCTGAGTCATTCCAAGTACAGTAAGATGCATCCATAGGAAGAGTAAAAAAAGACAATTATTTTAATTATTTTGCACGCACGCACGCACGCACGCACGCACGCACGCACACACACACATACACACACAAACACACAAACACCAAATACCTCAATACCTTCTTTTTGTACTTTTCTCTCATCTTTTCTCTTTTCTCTAATAGAGCTTCTTCGTATTCAGGTCTCATTTCCTCCTGCAACACACAAAATTACTTCACTTACAGTACAACACAAAAGAAAAGTGTTGGCATACAATGTAGGATTGTGCAAAGTTATGCAGTCAATTTACTATCATTTAGTTAACTATTTCATCCCAGTTTACTAATTACCTTTGTTCTGGCAATAATAGAAATAAAACTAACATCACTGTAGCACTAACTGTTTTTGTAGTCACTTTATGAAAGATGGTTTCAACCACAAATAAGCTGACATAACAACGAACGTTGAAAAGCTCAACATAATGTTATGTCACCTGGGAAGCTACATGAGTCATGGTTCAGTGTGTGTGTGTGTGTGTGTGTGTGTGTGTGTGGGGGGGGGGGGGGTGTCTGCCTTATGTGGATTATGCAGTCGGCACACACTGACATTTTGCACGCACCTTAATCCCATGTACAACACAGTGACTTTTATAATTTCTTTCTTGTGTGTTTTTCTAGCACCTTAACTAAGGTCCATAAGTATGTCACGCACAGACTGCACATCTGCTGCTATGCTCACACACCTTTATATCTTATCTCAGGTAAATAATTAAATATGTGGAAAATTTGGCTTGTTTGTTTTCTTTTGATCTCCTTTTCCACTGGCCCTTTTCCCCTTCTTCTTCCCCTTCTTTTCTTCTATGGAAATAACGAGACGATGGGAACCACACACAAAAACACATTTCTGTAAACCTGTGATGTGACAATAAAGCTGATTTATCTGATTCAGTGTGTTGACAAATGCTCAATGTTCACATATGTTGCATATTTGATGAAGTGTGACACAGGTTACTTCGATTCGACTTGTGTTAAGTCATGTCATCTGCAAGTTGATAAATCAGGGGTTTAGATCGATTCTGTTCTGTGTAATTGGCAATATGAAATGGATCCCACTACATAATCAATCCATCAATCCAGGGACCATGCTAGTCGACACTGATTCAAAGCGTATCTAAACCTGGGCACAGTGATTCAGTAGAAAAATCATCCCACCTGCAGGACTCGATCCTTCAGACAGCGTGGAGGGGAAGAAAGTCAGAAAATATTAACATCATTACAGAGCATGTGTGAGAGACACAGGAGAGAGGGAGGGATGGAGGGATAGGGACATGTTAGATGTGTATTACTGCTAGTGTGTGTGTGTGTGTGTGTGTGTGTGTGTGTGTGTGTGTGTGCGTATGTGTGTGCGTATGTGTGTATGTGTGTGTGTGTATGTGCATGCGTGTCTGTGTGTGTGGGTATGTGTGCGTATGTGCGTGCGTGCGTATGTGCGTGCGCGCGTGTGCGTATGTGCGTGCGTATGTGCGTGCGCGCGTGCGTGAGCGCGTGCGTGCTCGCGTGCGTGTGAGTGCATGGTATTGTATGACCCTGGTGCTTCACCTTATCTAGACAGCTCACTCACTGCTTTAAGAACGGCTCAATCGCATTAGAGTCATTAGCCCCTTTCATTTCCCACATGGTAGCCAAAACATTGGTGGATAAAAACTACAGTAGAGGCAGTATAGTCATTCACACATTGGCCTCCTTTATAAAGAACTTCTGTAATGGTGTCTGTTCCAAATACAATATGTAATGCTTGTGCTAAAGGTGTCTTAAAGCATCCAAGGCAATACAATATTTATAATAGGCCTATTATATAATTAAAATATTTATGTGTAATTTGACTCAAATAAATCCTCCCCAGGCCAGGACGCAGTTGAGACTAAGAGGATTCATTATTTTATTTTCTCCACTTGGAAAAATGCCAACTAAGCGATTATCACTGTCTGTCAGTGGCATTTTGTAAAAACCAGGAAAATGCCAACTTGTTACATAATTATAATTTTTTGCACATTTTTTTATACTTTTTCCAGATATTCTTTTTTGCTGCGTTTTCCCACGGTTTAACGAATAACGGCGTCAGTCTGCAAGGACCTTTACAGTGAGAGAGGGTTAGAGACAAGAAACAAGGAGAGAGAGAGCGAGAGAGCGAGAGAGAGGGAGAGAGAGAGAGAGAGAGAGAGAGAGAGAGAGAGAGAGAGAGTGAGAGAGAGAGAGAGAGAGAGAGAGAGAGAGAGTGAGAGAGAGAGAGCGAGAGAGAGGGAGAGAGAGAGAGAGAGAGAGAGAGAGAGAGAGAGAGAGTGAGATGTGGAAGTCAGATTCGAACCCAGGTTGGTTGCGCAAGAACTGAGCCTGATGGTATGCACTCAGGTGGCCTTTCATTACATCAGTGGGTCTCAAACGGTTTCATTTTAAGGACCCCCAGAGTTAAAGACATGTAAGAACCCCCTCAAGGAACCCTGAGGGTCAGTGAAGGACCCCACTTTGAGAACCACTGTGTTACACATAACGCCCCCAGATTAGGGATATAGGCTAGGATTAAAGTGTTGAAACGACTAGTAGAAAAGAGTGTGTGTGTGTGTGTGTGTGTGTGTGTGTGTGTGTGTGTGTGTGTGTGTGTGTGTGTGTGTGTGTGTGTGTGTGTGTGTGTGTGTGTGTGTGTGTGTGTGTGTGTGTGTGTGTGTGTGTGTGTGTGTGTGTGTGTGCGTGCATACCTCCTCATCCTCCAAGCTTGTTAGGTCCCATGCATGTTTCAGACACATTTGCCGCCTCTTCCAGTGCTCCAGGAAACAAGCAGCTATGCGCGTGCACGCACGCACACACACACACACACACACACACACACACACACACACACACACACACACACACACACACACACACACACACACACACACACACACACACACACACACACACACACACGAGAAGAAGAAAATGAGTTTGGGAGCAGTAATGGGGCAGGTATGTTGCTTCTAATACTTGCATGTATCATGTGAATGACTCACGTGTTGATATACGGTACTTACCCCACAGGGACATGAAGATAGCAAAGAGGACAGTGACTCCATTGTCAAAGAGGTACGATGTTCGGGCCAATGAGCACACCGAACTCAGCTGCCAGTAGTCACACACTCCATCACACAATGGACACATGGTGATGTTCAGACTGTCATTGCATGTCTCCTGACTGAAACACACATGTACACAAACAAACCATGAATATACAGTACGGTATATACTACGACTACAAATAACATATACAGCATGTGCAAGACCAGAAATGTATGCAAAATGAGACAACATACAAAGCATACTGTACTTTGACAAAGAGCGAGATTTAAAGGACTGTATACTGGTCATCTGGCATGTTTAGCCCAATGTGATTCACGGTCTACTGTGTATGCAAAATCTAATATAAATAAAAACCTTGTGGTGGTATAGTGGTAAATTATATGTACGATATTATATGGCCAAAGCTGTGAATAGACAATATGGCATATATGAACCATGGTCCTTTTTATTAATTGTTTGTGTACCTACCTTGGCACATTGGCGTCAACGCTTAATATGCCATAAATGAAGACAATGATTCCCAGTACGGAAGGAGGGATTAGCAGCTGAGTGTAGACACCCAGCCAAGCAAAATACAACCCAATCTGTTCTCCAAAGTACTTCCTGTCAAGATAAAAGTTCATGTGTTATGCATGTATAGCTGCTTGTACTGATCTTTGTTTTCTAAAGTATATTCACATGACTTGCAGTATACCTGATCAGGTCCACGGGCTGGTATTTATGCATGACTCCATAGTTAGCCCATTCTTCATGGAGAATCTGAGGCATATCACAGAACAATGCCGCAATGATTAGACACCATACAGATCAAAACAAGGCAGAAGCCATCATACGTCTCCTATATTTTGGTTTTTCAGAGGTATAGACTAGAAGTATATACCAGTAAGACACCTGAGGGCGAGAAGCGACCTCGCCCGTGCACGCATTCGCCTGGGAGACAGCAGACTGCTGGGTGAGCGCTGACGCTTTGGAATGGGAGGTCAGATCAACATTTCCGCCTGGGTGACAGCAGACTGCTGGGCGAGCGCTGGCGCTTTGGAATGGGGAGTCAGATCAACATTTCCGCCTGGATGACAGCAGACTGCTGGGCGAGCGCTGGCGCTTTGGAATGGGGGGTCAGATCAACATTTCCGCCTGGGTGACAGCAGACTGCTGGGCGAGCGCTGGCGCTTTGGAATGGGGAGTCAGATCAACATTTCCGCCTGGATGACAGCAGACTGCTGGGCGAGCGCTGGCGCTTTGGAATGGGGGGTCAGATCAACATTTCCGCCTGGGTGACAGGCTGACAGCAGACTGCTGGCGCTTTGGAATGGGGGGTCAGATCAACATTTTCGCCTGGATGACAGCAGACTGCTGGGCGAGCGCTGGCGCTTTGGAATGGGGGGTCAGATCAACATATGGAATGAATTCTGTACTGGCCAAATAGGGAGCATGTCTTGAGTGTACAGGGTTTGATGAGGTCAGATCAACATAATGGAATGTCAGAACCGGTCAGCTCCATATATGGAGATCTAATGGTGGCAGCGGGGGCAGTGTCCAGGGTTTGATGAGGGCCCAGGTAGGGCCGGGCCTTAATTTTCGGGCCGGTTGAGAACTCTAGTTTTCACCGGCTGCCGGGCGCGGCTGCACTAATAACTTTGGGGCATGCCCATCTAGAGTTTGAATGGACAGGTATCAGTCAAAAGTGAAACATCGAAGAGGAAGGATGGATGGGGAAGGATCAACATATGGAATGTCAGAACAGGTTTTGACATATATCCATATATGGAGTTCTAAGGGTTTGAGGTTTGAGGTCTGATGTAGAGTTTCTGGCCAATATTGATGACATCAGGGATCTTCTCCATATATGAGCTTAATTGCGACAGCAGGTCGCATTTTCTATATGACATCAGGGATCTCCATCCCTGATGATGTCACGTGATGTCACAAGACCGTACATGGGACATTCCCATGTATGGGGATAATGAGTGACTGACGGGAAAGGCACGATTTCATAGTAAATGCGACCTGCGGTCGCAACTAGAAGTTTATTGTTGATGTTGTTTGACAACTGTCTGAAACATTTGTGTCTAAATGTATGAAAAATGTATGCATTTTGTAATCTGTGGACTGGACACCCTTGAAAATGAGATGATTCATCTCAAGGGGTAATTCCCAATAAATAATTTAATATAATAATCAATATAATAATAGTAGTTTTACATCCATGCAATATAACATGAGTGAAATCAAGTTTATCAGCTTGTGGCCTGGACCGCTAGCCTAGCGGTCCGGTCACAAATGTTGTGTGTAGTGGCGGATGATCATCTTTTCTTTCAAAAATTTTTTTTTTGTAATTTTGCAATCTGGGAAAAGATAAATAATAAATCTAAGGTAAATGTATTTTTGTAAATCTGATAACATTGAGGCTGGAGGATGGAGACGGAGTTTTCACTTTCGGTTCATTTCCGGTTTTATCTGTCGCTTAGCAACCTAGATCCATTATCATAAAGCTCACCTGTCTATCATTCCGCTGGTCTCTCCGCCCTCTCCTTGTAAACGACCCCTAGAAAACACCCCAGTGTTACCATTCAGTCTGTTCTTTGGATTATTATGAAACATTTTGAGAATTAATGATACTCAATTACTTCTACTGTCTATAAACTACTTAGCATACTCACATCATGTAATGAAAAGGCAGAGTCGTATACACCTCGAGCCAACAATGACGTGATGCCTGAGAAACACAAAGCAAACAGGAAAATGTTGATTTAACTCTTAAAAGTAGGCCTATATTATTTTCAGAGTTAGATTAATACTGGGGAATCAACAGAATCAAAATCATAATTTGCAGCATGGATGTTGGAGGTAGGTGTGCTTCCCTTTACTGTTTTGTCTTGAATAATTGGTGCTTAAATTCATCTGACTTACATTTCTGTCTTTCATATTTCCTTACATCATAAAGAATATATGCTTTCATAGCCTAGTAATGTAATGGGCCAGGGAGGCTCACATTTGATTGATTGATTGATTGATTGATTGAATACTTTATTAACAGTTTGCAGAAAAAAGCACAGGAAAGTACAGTTCAATACAAGGTCTGCTTGTTTCCATTGGGGTACTTCACATTTAATTAATCGGAATGATCTCAAAGTGCTCCTTATCAACATCACAAGAAAACCTGTTGAGCCATTTAAAAAAAAGCTTAATATAACTTAGGTAGCCTATAGTGTAGGTGCATTCATAAAACATGAAATAATGAATGAAAATGTCTGTAGTCAGTAAATAGCACATACTAACATGATGTGCAGATATGTCCAAAACTGTTACTTTTCAGGATTCAAATAAAAAATTAGCAACAGTAGCTGATCTTCTGTTTTTGTTATGCCTCATGCCTACGTTGACCTGGTTAGCTAGCAAGTGGGGTCTATTGTATTTTAGCCTATTTTCTATTGGTCTCATGTTCTGTTTAATGCAATGTGTTTTTGAGAAATTACTATATGGAATAGAAAGTCGAATTCATTCAGTTGTGATCTCTCATTCAAGTTGGCTACATAAGAGCCTATGATTTGCCTAATTACTTTTAATTTAGAATTTATTTAGAAATATTACTAAGGTGTCCATGATTGATGAGGATGCATGACATAAGATATGCCTCTTTTATAACATTTGTATTGTCATATGCAAAGCTCCTTTGTAAACAATCTTTCCTTAAATGACGACTTCATAAGATAAAGATAAACATATCTTCATATATTATAGTGTTTTATTGTGGCCATAATTGCACTACAAAGAAAATTAAGCACAACACAATGTTATCTGAAATGTATGCACAATGCACATACTGTAGAATGTATAATGGAAAGAATGTAGATTAAGCACAACAGCACAAAAGGGACAGAGAACTCACCAGTGGTTTGGCAAGTTTGTGTGCAGGTAGTGCGTGCCATGACATCAGCAACCTAGACACCAACAACATGAAAATACTATTTAGTCAATAATAATTCATTTGACTCATTATTCCTAGCAATATTAAATTATGAGAGGCTGTTGAGCATATTTTTTGTTGTGACTCACAATTCTGCTGCGTGTGGCATTGTCAAACAGGGTTTCTGTTGACTTGATGTCATACCTGCAGATAATAACAGAGAATAATATACAGAATGAATTGAATGAGGACGTATACTTCACAGTAGTCTTATTGTACTTGTTCAGCAAAACGAATAATTTAATTAGATGCGTATGATAATGTGGTGGCAAAATCTATGTAAAAATTGTATCCAAATAGGCTACCTGTTTACACCAGTGCAGAAGTTAGCTGCCTGGTCATGGCTGAATCTTACCACAAATCAAAGAAACATGACTTTGTGGAACATGGCTTGATTAATTGTCATTTTCAGTGCTGTATATGTATGACAGTAAATTTAAACAAATCACAACATAGTAGTGCTACGTAAGTGCTCCATTTGCTTACATTTGTACCCTTTTTGAGGGTACAAACTCAGGGTTCGATTTTAAAAACAACCGCTCTATAACAGACCGCCGCCTAATCAAAGACTCAGAGCACATGGCTGAGCTGCTTGGATTTTATGCTGTACCCAACATTACAGCCATGTAATTAACAAACACACAATAATTAATTGCATTTTTATAGTGCTTTACCAAGTGATCAAATCGCTTTACAATGGTTCATTCATTCATACATTGGGAGGTGAAGCGGCGAACAGTCGACGCCAGCGTCCTCACTTCCCATATTCACACACCAATGGTGGCAAGCTCACACCGACCAACTCATTGGAGGCAGTGTAGGGTTCAGTGTCTTGCCCAAGGACACTTCGACATCTAGACAGGAGGAGCCGGGATTCGAACCTCCGACCCACGGATCATTGGACGACCTGCTCTACCTCCTGAGCCACAGCCGCCCCCACAATGTCATGTAACTAAACGTTGCTCTCAAGAATGTTTTTGAAGCCTGGGCCATGGCTCAGTGGTCCAGGCACCTTGGCTGGTAATCTAGTCTGGCAGTGTGCCGCGGGATCGACTCCCGATCCCGACGGCCTTTACATCTCTCTCCCCATTTCCTGTCAGCCTACTGTCTGTCCCTCAATAAAAATATAAAATAAAGGCGAAAGCCACAAAAAAAACATTTAAGAATGTTTTTGAAAACATTTGAAGAGAGAAATAGACGATTCAGTAACTGAAAATGTATTCCATTTGATCAACACTCACTTCCTTGTTTCTTGCGCTCTGCGGGGCCAACTTGGAATACTTTCATTACCGTAAGCAAGGACATACTTTGTTTTGTTGTCACTTTTGGGTCAATTTATTAATTCTATTAAGTAGCCATGTAATAATAAATAAATCACCCTGATTTATTTATTATCAATGATCACCTATAGACATTATTATCCCTTGCATAATGAATGACCAAAGGGGAGGATATCAACAGCAGAGGTATGGATCGCCCGCCCCAACCCCCCCAGCAAATCAAGCCCTACCACTACTAGTGCATACATGTCTGAATGTGTGTATGTACAGTATAAGTAGTACTACTCACAGATGGAGTTTGTCTCTGATGAATACGTGTTTGAGTGTCTTAAATCGGGCTCCTGTTTGTGGGTCTGTCTCGGTGTCAAAAGTAGGGACGTCTGGTTGAAATGGCATGCTGATTTTGGTCATCAGTTGGTCCCACATCCCGGCAATGCCTGTCCGCGCGTGTAACTCACATTTCTGTTCAATAAACGCAAACAATTAATGCAAATCCCTTCATTATTATAACACACTACCCTTCACATATAACATCCTTGTCATTACCAGACAGAAAACACTCTAGAGCAAATGTTGAGGGACAATCTCGTAAAACCGCTTTTCCCAAACGGATGGTTTTACACATTACACAGTTATGTTGTGAAATGGACTGTGAATACTGCTGAACAGAATGTCGACATGATTGCGATAAGACACTAACCTTTTTTACGGGAACTTTGATTTTCTGAAGCTCTGCTTCTCGGCTGAGTATTGGCCACGGGATGTGCAGCCGAATAAAATGTAGACCTTGCGGCTTCTACACAACAGAAGACATAGAGACACACAAACACACATTTACCTTCTACACAACAAAAGATAGAGACACACAAACACACATTTACCTTCTACACAACAGAAGACATAGAGACACACAAACACACATTTACCTTCTACACAACAAAAGATAGAGACACACAAACACACATTTACCTTCTACACAACAGAAGACATAGAGACACACAAACACACATTTACCTTCTACACAACAAAAGATAGAGACACACAAACACACATTTACCTTCTACACAACAAAAGACATAGAGACACACAAACACACATTTACCTTCTACACAACAAGACATAGAGACACACAAACACACATTTACCTTCTACACAACAAGACATAGAGACACACAAACACACATTTACCTTCTACACAACAAGACATAGAGACACACAAACACACATTACTTCTACACAACAACAGACATAGAGACACACAAACACACATTTACCTTCTACACAACAAGACATAGAGACACACAAACACACATTTACCTTCTACACAACAAGACATAGAGACACACAAACACACATTTACCTTCTACACAACAAAACACATAGAGACACACAAACACACATTTACCTTCTACACAACAAAACACATAGAGACACACAAACACACATTTACCTTCTACACAACAAAACACATAGAGACACACAAACACACATTTACCTTCTACACAACAAGACATAGAGACACACAAACACACATTTACCTTCTACACAACAAGACATAGAGACACACAAACACACATTTACCTTCTACACAACAAAAGACATAGAGACACACAAACACACCTTTACCTTCTACACAACAAAAGACATAGAGACACACAAACACACATTTACTTCTACACAACAAAAGACATAGAGACACACAAACACACATTTACTTCTACACAACAAGACATAGAGACACACAAACACACATTTATCTTCTACACAACAAAAGACATATAGACACACAAACACACATTACAGTACTTCTACACAACAAAAGACATAGAGACACACAAACACACATTTACCTTCTACACAACAAAAGACATAGAGACACACAAACACACATTTACCTTCTACACAACAAAACACATAGAGACACACAAACACACATTTACCTTCTACACAACAAAACACATAGAGACACACAAACACACATTTACCTTCTACACAACAAAACACATAGAGACACACAAACACACATTTACCTTCTACACAACAAAACACATAGAGACACACAAACACACATTTACCTTCTACACAACAAAACACATAGAGACACACAAACACACATTTACCTTCTACACAACAAAACACATAGAGACACACAAACACACATTTACCTTCTACACAACAAGACATAGAGACACACAAACACACATTTACCTTCTACACAACAAAAGACACAGAGACACACAAACACACATGTTATCTTCTACACAACAAGACATAGAGACACACAAACACACATTTACCTTCTACACAACAACAGACATAGAGACACACAAACACACATTTACCTTCTACACAACAAGACATAGAGACACACAAACACACATTTACCTTCTACACAACAACAGACATAGAGACACACAAACACACATTTACCTTCTACACAACAAGACATAGAGACACACAAACACACATTTACCTTCTACACAACAAAAGACATAGAGACACACAAACACACATTTACCTTCTACACAACAAGACATAGAGACACACAAACACACATTTACCTTCTACACAACAAGACATAGAGACACACAAACACACATTTACCTTCTACACAACAAGACATAGAGACACACAAACACACATTTTATGCATGCATGTCACAATTCATTGTGTTAAGTTAAGAAGTCTCACAAGTGATTCATATACTAGGCACAGCACAGCTAGTAAAAACGAAAACAAAATGTATTAATTAATTAAAAGGATATTTCCCTTTCAAACATGTGTTGGGTCATTTTATCATCCACTAAGGCTTTTGTGAGCACCCCAGGCAGTTTTTAAGTTGCTTGATTCAGTACTTAGAATAGAATAGAATAGAATAGAATAGAATAGACTTTATTTGCCATTTGCACAAGTGCATAGGAAATCTTGGAGCGCAGCTCCCAGGGTTAAAGCATTAAAAAAGAGACAAACCCATTTTAACTTCAAACTCTATATATATACTAACATATTAGATTGGCAGTGAAGGCTAATCTATAAAAGTAAAAGGGATTTAAAAGATGACACTGATTCAGCGCTCTTGATCTGTAAGGACAGTGTGTTCCAAAGTTTTGGCGCTATGGTACTGAAATCTATAAAAGTAAAAGGGATTTAAAAGAGGACACTGATTCAGCGCTCTTGATCTGTAAGGACAGTGTGTTCCAAAGTTTTGGCGCTATGGTACTGAAAGCCTGGTCTCCTTTGGACTTTAGCCGAGGCCCTTCTGGGCACATGTCTCCACTAGGAGGATAGGAGTGTGTGTGATGTTAGGCAAAATGTTTAGGAGTAATATAAACATGTTTTTGTGTGTGTGTGTGTGTGTGTGTGTGTGTGTGTGTGTGTGTGTGTGTGTGTGTGTGTGTGTGTGTGTGTGTGTGTGTGTGTGTGTGTGTGTGTGTTGAGGAGTTGTGGCCAGGTGTACAAAATGGGTACAAAGCGGGCTACTCCTGAAAACTTTAGAAGCCAATCGTGGCCAATCAGGTTGGATTATGAGAAATCAAACAAACCCGTCTTGATCACATGACTATGGAGAGCATGTGTACCGATTTGCGTGAAATTTGGATAAAATCTGAAGGAGTAATATTAGAAAATGTGTTTTACATATGTCGGCCTCCTGGTGGCGCTATGCAAAGGTTTTTCCTTGGCCTCTAGGGAGTGTGCATACAACGTTTTACACAGATCCGTGCAGTTAGAGGTAAAAACAACACTAATCGGCCAGTTATAGCGCCACCATGAGGCTGAGTTGAAAATGTTCCAGTGGCATTTCTTCCTCGGCCTAGTGGGAATGTGCGTGCACAATTTCACGGAAATCACACGATGTGTTCATGATTTGCGGCATTCTTAGCCAATCTTAGCCAATCAGGATGGAGTCTGAAAAATCTGAAAGGCCCGTTTCGTTGAATGGCTCTAGAGAGACTGTGTACCAATTTGCGTGATGTTTGGACAAAATCTGTAGGTGTACTGTCCAAAAAATGGTTGTGCACAAAGCGGCCTCCTGGTGGCGCTATAAGAGGCCAATGTGAAAACCTTGGGGCAGAGGTTCAGCTGTGGCATTCAGGGAGTGTGATTGCAGAGTGTGGCTGCGATCAAGCCAACGGTGCCAGAGATTAGCTGTGCACAGACGGACGGACGGACGGACACACGGACGGACACACACACACGGACGGACGGAGTGCAAAACATACTCTCTCCCCATGCCTTCGGCCTGGTGGAGACAATAAGATCCAGACTAATAGCTCTCCTTGGCACTGTTGGAGGGGATGACCTCCTTTTGATACACGTATCGTTGTCGTACTGGTTGATTTTGCCTTACTGCTCGCTAGGCGTGCTGTTCTGCTCAAATGGAAGGATGCCGCCTCGCGTGCTCAGTCAGTGACTTTGTGTTATAACGATGGAGAGGTTCTCAATTGCCGGCCCTGAGAAAAAAATTGACCTGGGGTCCGTTTATGACATTCTACACAAACCACATAGTGTGGCGTACCCATGCTGGGACTAACCACAACAAATCTTAGAATTTCTTATTTTGAGATTGTGCCTTCCAAGTGTCCTGGGGACTGATATAGGTGAATGAGGTTTTTATTTTAATTTTATATATCTTTTGTGTCACTGACACCTATGAGTGGTCTGACTCAATGTTTCTTGTAGATAATTGATTGCATTTACAGCAATCAGCATTGCAGCAGGGGGCATGTGAGGAGGTGCTGCATGGTCTGCGGCTCAGTGCCACAGTCACACACAATGTCCTCGTCATTTGAATATCCCCATTTTGCGAGAGTGGCTTTTGCTCGCCTAACACCAGATCTTAATCTATTTAAGCATTTCTACACTGCGTAGGTTGAGTCTGCTCCAGGGGGTAGTGCCTCGCTAGCCTTTAACTCCATCGTTGTAGCTGGTGGGAGGTTGCCAGTTCTTTCTTCCCGTCTTTCGTCGATGGACTGTTGTTGCCGCTCTTTTCTGCTTGCTGCATTCCGCCGTATCTCTGGTGGGGCCAGCCAGGATGTACAAACGTACATCCTACACTTTTGTTTAAAACCAGAATAAAACGATTTTGAAA
>NC_136810.1:36767194-36769694 GCF_951216825.1 Electrona antarctica
AACAGTTTCTTAACCACTCGGTGGGAGTGTGGGAGGAGCGTGGAGGAGACTTGAAAATTTGCAGATCGCGTCGGGAAGCCAGGTTGTTACAGAGACACTCAAGAGCGAGTTTCACTAGTTTGGTGATCTGTCAACATGGTTCTCAAGTAAGTGCTCTCCCTAATCACCTTTCAGAACTCCTCTATATCTTTAAAGTACTCCTGTCAAGACTGTCCTGTCTTTGGCACTGGTTGGCACTTTTAATTTCGTTGTACATGTTACATTGACAACAAATCTATCTATCTACTAGAATTTCCACCTTTCTCTCTACCTTAGAGGTTAATTGTTTTCAATAGCACAATGCACTTCTAAAGTTTGCCAATCACATTTGCAGGTTATGCAAGACTATATGTTTGATAGAGTTTGCTATCAAAACAATGGAAATGTGGTCCCGCCATCCAACTGAAACACACAGACCATGTACTGTAGATGAAGGTATCCTTATGAACTCAACAATAAAGTTCATTATTTTTTCTCAACTCCTTTTGTCTTGCGTATTTTTGGGGGGGTATTTTATAGATATATTAACACAAAAACTGCTCATGACGGAATGTTCCGCCAATTCAAATCCAACTGTCAACTGCTCCTGGCGGAACGTTCCGTCATATAAGCTTTATTATTGATATCAAACGGGATCGCTTTATTATTATTATAATTTTTTTGCTTGGCCTTTCCTTCTTCAGCGATCCTAGACCGGTTTTGCGCATGCGCACTGCCTTTCACTTCTTGTATACAGGCTGACTAAAAAGCTGAATAACTCTAAATCTACGGAGCTCTCCATGGTTTTGACACGATGGAGGTCTTTTCTGATTATCCGGTGATCCCGATTGGAACATTGGCGTTTTCTAGAGCAAGGATGGCCTCATTTTAGCTCGCTAGCATTGATGCTAAATATTTAGCATCTAAAATGGACCGGCAAAGCGGACGTGCATCACACTAAAACCAAGTAGATCCAGGTCGGCAGTCAAGCATCATTCCACACAAACAAAGCATCACACCTCGCATCAGAGCTTATGGAAAGTGCACAGACAAACGTACCTCTTTATCCCGCTCGATCTCGAGTCCAGTATCTAGTAGTTCGGCTTCAAACTCCTCCCTCATCAAGGCCTTCTCCTGGTCTGTCAATTTAGACTCCTCCCCATCCCCCGCCGCCAGCCCCGCATCCCCAAGCTCTGCTTGAGTGCTATGCCGAGCAGCCGATCCCAAACTCCCATTGGATGTAATGGAAAGGCGGGATTGTGATCCCCGTCTTTTTTTGCATTTGTAGCAAAGGATGTAGTCCACCTTTCTCTGGCCATCAGCAAAATATAGCCCGGGACCTAGCTCTATGCCAGATTCCTGTATACAAAACACAAACAAAACACCTGTATCAGGGCGGTGAGGGTGACAGATAGGAAATGTAGAGTATAAAATTGAGAGTTTATTTAACTCTGAGAGAGTTAAATACACACTCAGAGATAGGGTGGTCTAGTAACAGGTACGGTCGCCTCTTTTCCATCTCGCCCCACTACTCAACCTAGCTGTAAATAACAAACATAATTCACGTTGGTGATTATATAATAGGTATTATCATATTCATTTTTCATTGTTAAGTTCACTCTGTATATTCACAGGCATAATAGCATGATGTTGTTACACGTGTTGAAAACATGGGCTACATGGAAGAAATGTGTTTAATAAAACTGCTAGAAGGTCCTAAATTAACTTAATTAAGCAGTTACCGTCTCTGTCTCATGTTATCTCATGAGTATAGAGATCGACTACTATACAATCAAATAAATCTGTATACAAGATAATTTCAGATTTCAGAGAGGGAGGGAAATACTAAATTAACTGTTAACTACATTAACACATTTCGCGGGGGCGAGTTGGTAAAGTGGCGAGTCGTCTGGTATTCGGTGTTCTCATGTAAAGTGGGCCATCAGGTAAAATGAGCCAGCTAAGGTTTCAGCCTCCTAGCTCCTAGTCCTTTAAGTTTTAACAGCCAATTCAGTATTTAAGTCCGACGTCATTTTGTAGTACTACGTTACGTCCGGGTCCAAGTGGCACCAGCTCCCGTCCGCATCTCATTGTCAATAGAATATCTAAACGCGTGAATCTTTTTACAATGACGTTATTTTTCAGAAAGGAAGCCATTGAGGGTTAAAATGGGTCTTAATGCTTCCAACTCGAGTAGAATTATTAATGTTTTGTACAAGTTTCCATGACAAAAAAAAATATGATGTGGAGACAATAAAGACTATTATTATCATTATTATTGAAGGTGGTAACAGTCCATTTGCTCAGTAAAATATTTCGGGGGCATATTTATAATGTTTGCAGGCTTGAGTATGTTGAATCTAGTTTGCATTAATGAGGATTTAGTTGACACAATGAAATAAAATGGCGATATTATTCCGTGTGGGGCAGACGGACTGTCACAGCCAGATTTGGGAGAGCAGCGCAGCTTTGTTGTTGTGAG
>NC_136810.1:36774694-36824694 GCF_951216825.1 Electrona antarctica
ACACACACACACACAAATGAGCAAATACACTCACGCAAGCAATTTTAATTTGGAATTCTGTGATAATTCGGGGGATTAAGGCTGAACTTTCACTGATCAAGAATGCCTTTCATCTGCGTAACCTATACTGTCCCATGATCATCATGACCTGTCCACCATATGGGTTTTTATAAAGGTCAATTAAACCAATTGCTTTCCATTGAAAGGAATTGCTTTCCAAGGAAAGAAGTAGCCTACTCAATATTTGACTTACTGTAAGTAAAAGTATAAATACCACCATGTAGAAATCTGTTACGAGTAGTCCTGGCAGCAGTAAAAGTAAAAACTTAATATATTAGAATCAAAATATACTTAAAGCACCAAAAGAAATAGGTCAACAATACAAATGACGTTAGTTTTGTGGATTCATTTACATTTAATGCGTGGCCCCAGTGCCCCCCACAAAATTACTTAATACTACTTAATATTCACCAGAACCCCCACCACGGGACTCGGGCAATCAATTAATACAGTTGCAACCACTATATTATTGGCAAGTATATATTTCATACAACTTAAGTTCAAAAGTTGTGAACTATCCCTTTAAATGCCATTCATAGACATATTCAAAGCACAGCTCAAGACCCACCTCTTTAATCTTGAGTTTTTAAACTGTTTGTTCTTACCCATGTGTGTGTTCCTATTCACGCTTAAACAGCGACGGCTCCAGAAAATTGTGACTGGGGGTGCTATGGGGGGGCTGGCTATTTAGAGGGGGGGCTAATGAATCTTGGTTTACATAGAAGTAAGTCAATTGGGCTTGTTTTGAGGGTGGGCTTAGGGGGGGAGGGGGGGGCGGTTGGCTAAGCCTCCACAAGAGGGGGCTAAAGACCCCCTTGCCCCCCCCTGGAGCCGTCCCTGCGCTTAAAGGACAACTTTAGTTTTTTTCAACCAAGGTTCATGTTTTAGGTTGTTATTAGAGAAAGTAAAAGATGAGTGTTAATTTTTTTTAATTTGCTGCTTTCTTTCATTTTAGGGATTTTAGCTGTTTTTGACAGGGGGACGGGGCATTTCATTTGATTTTTTTTACAACATTTTATAGCGATTTCTTTTTTTATCATTTACTATAGTCCTACTAGACCCCAAGAAATTACATCTGGCCACAAAATTTGCACAGGATCTACTGAATGTGAAGGTAGCCTACTGGGGAAAAGCCACACTGTGTGTCATATAGGCTCAATATGTACGTTTGACACATTCAGTAGATCCCGTGATCTTTTCAGCCCCACGTTCGAATGCCCCCGCCCCCCCTGTCAAAAACAGCTAAAATCCCTAAAACGAAAGAAAGCAGCAAATGAAAAAAAAACAACACTCATCTTTTACTTTCTCTAATAACAACCTAAAACATAAAAAACTAAAGTTGACCTTTAATGCCATGCCTGTTTTACTGCTGTTTTTTTGCTCTTTGCTATTGCTTTTTATTGTTGTTTTTATGCTCTTTGCTATTGTTTTTTATCGTATTAAGGCTTTTTGCTTGCTTTATTGCTATACTATACGTTTGTGTTTTTGAGGGGCGCCTATATACAGGTGTAATAATGGTTGTTTTTAGTTCAATGTTTGTTTTTAAAACGCCATTGACAATGAAGGGAACATTTACGTCATCTTGTCCCTAACACTTAAATGCCATTAACAACAAAAAAAATGTTTGTTTTGCATCACCATTACATCACCTAATCAACATGAGTTAGACTTGAATATATTAGCGCCCCTCGCTTCACACGGGTGCGTGATTTTGATCTTTTGCCCTGTAAAGCACTTTGCGTTGCATTTTATGACATGAAAGGTGCTATAAATAAAGTTTATTATTATTATTATTGGCAATGAAGGGAAAATTTACGTCATATGTAGACGAGCAAATTAATCGGCTAACCAATCACATAAATTCAGTTGTTCATGCAGATGATGTATGATGATGTATAATGATAAGAGCGCCCCTCACTTCACACAGGTGTGATTGTCTTTTAACATTTTAACAGCACACATTTTGTGGGGTCACTGGCAGGCTGGCACAAACAATTTTCAGATGCAATTTTCACTGCGACCAAATAAATATTAACTTTGATATGAAAAGGTTTAAGAACCACTGAACTATAATACACCTAATTCATTGATTCTGTTATAGCCTATTTATATATAGGCTTATTATAGGCTAGTAAATCAATATTAATCTGCAAAGTAACTAAAGGCATCAAATAAACGTAGTGTAGGCCTACTAAAAAATATACAATATTTGTCCCAAATATTTTTGTCAAAGCAGAAAATAGAAATACTCTACTTAAATAAAGTAGACCCAATAGCCCATATCTCAAAAGTGTAGCTACTTATATTAGTGAATCTCCATGATCCATGGTTTCCAAGTGGCCCTGATGCATTCCTCTCTCACACACATGCTCTAGGCTACTCTCTCTTTAAGTGCGTCTTTATCTCAAGATGAGGCGCAACAGTTGTCTGACACTGCACGCACACAATCAGATATAGAATAGATGGTTGAAGAACATAACCAAAAAACACATTTATTTTCCCGCAATATAGATTTTAAAACAGTATAGCCTCCTAATTTGCCTTTTTGCCATTCTGACAAATAGCCAGCTAGGCTACATCTACATCATCATGTGCCATTGGTGCGTCATGGAATTACCTGGCGCATACAGGTCTACGGAGCGGAAGACACCACGGTCACCGACGGATTTCAATTAATACAAGTATAGGCATGGATAAAGCACCCACACATTCGTGCAGTTTCTGGTAGCTTGCCTTATATTACATAATTGTTAAAGGAAAGACAGAAAAGACGCGCACTTACCAGTGCCCGTGGAGAATCTGTTCATTGCTTATTATCGAGGTGACAGAGATGCGCTGAGATGGTGGACAATCCCCGCGGCGCGCGCTCCCGTTCCAGGCTTAACGCAGGACACGCGCAGGGGCTAATTCCCTGGAGGCTCCAGTCCAGAGGGAGGGCAGGGCACGCCAAGGTGTGCATGATTGGAGGCAGGCAGCACCAGTGACAGTGGAAGTTGTAGAAAATACTTATAGTTGAAATAAAATATATATAAAAAAATGTCAAGCATGCATAGATGTGCATTAACATTCACACATTCATAGCCTATATTGATTGATTGATTGATTGAAGAATTTATTAACAGTTTGCAGAATTACAGTACATTTCAAGCACAAACTCAATACAAAGGCTGTTAACTGTGAGTGGACGACCCAATTAAGCATTACACTTGTTTCCAATAGGGTCCACCATGTTCAAATCATCAAAACATTTAGAGACGTACAAATAGACACTTCTATAGACAGAACAGGAATTCATCATAAAGGAGGTAAAAAGGGAAAAGAAATATATACAGTGAGGGGAAAAAAGGGGGGGGCGGGGGGGGGATTCAGATTTTACGGGGGCCAGTTTCGAATTGCAGCCATCCGTAGGTGCCCTTTGAGAGCGGTATCGATATCGATGGCGATCGCGGAGGAAACCATGCAAGGCAATACCAACCTGCTCATCGGGAGCAATTAGGAGCAATAGGAGGCAGTTGCTTTACTGATGATAACAAGCGCTTCCAAACTCTGACACTTAGGAAAATGATATCATCTGCAAGGAATTTCTTGACAGGAAGTAGCTTATAACATGTCTACTGTGGATTTTTGAGTGGTGCAACCACTCCAAGGAACATCAATGTCCCTATGTCCATCCCTATGTCCGTCCGTCCCTATGTTTAGGGTACCAACAGGGGGCGCTGTTGCACCACTCACTTCAGACTGGTCTGACTTTTTCTGATATATACTGTAATGCTTACACACTGAACAAATTTCACACAGGCAAATAAGTAGTGTTTGCAGGAGTTTGTAATGTTTATTCTATATTATGTAAATGTTTATATGGATAGTTACACATGCACAAACTGTATACCATCTACACAAGGGGTATAGGCAACCTTAGGCACTATAGTGCCAAAGTCATTGGCACAAAGGAGGGTGATCACTGGCATACTGGTGAGAGTATTTTTGGTCCCTCACAGTTGTATGTAAATTACATCCATTGTACATTCATTAAAACTTTGAACTCTGACTGGGGACGGAGTCTGGGAGATAGAGGGTTATTGTTCTAATATAATAATTATTAATTATCATTATTAATGAAAATAATGATAATAATGATCATTATAACATTGTGAAAGAAAATATTTAAAAAGAAGGAAAAACATTATATGTATATATAAATATGTTGGAATTTTTTATGTGGTGTCATAAAAAATGAAGTTGATATGGCACACTGACCATCTAGAAAATGAAAACACATTTAAACAAAGGTTGCAGACCCCTGATCTACACTCTCACATAAAAAACTCTCTCTCTCTCTCTCTCTAGGTGCAGTGTTTGGACAAACAGTCACACGAGGTGACAGACAGGACCGTGTGTTGGCTCACAGTGCCATTGGAACACATCAGTGGCACAGTGAGAGACTCCGTAGCCACGGCTGCACAGCACACGCACTCCTGCTCCACGCCGGCGGTCTCCAGTGAATATATGGATTTGCTGCGACACTTCCCCTATAAGAAACAACAACACAACAACAACACAGGCTGAGAACTGGGAGAGGTACAACACTGTGGTTATGATTCACCGAGTTATGTAGGCTAATCCACCGAGGCCACATGCTTTGACCTTTATCCATGAACATTTGTGTGTGTGTGAGTGCGTTGCCTTGTCTCTCACCTCACAATAGTGCAATTCTATCTGGTGCTCTGACTGACAGTCACCCACTTTGACGTAATTGAGTGTTCCCACCGTGTTCCTGCACTCAGGCTCCGTACCTGCACACAGTCAGCAAGACAAAACTCTTATTAAGTTGCTTTAATCTGAAGAGAGGGAGCACGTATTTTGAAAAGCACATTCTCTGCAGTAGGCTACTTACATATCTCACAGCAGCTGGTTCCTAATTGGCTAACTTTCCCCTGAAAGCAACAACAGAAAAGGTTAAGAGGTGTGAGATTGCTTTGTTCCTTCTGTTTGTTTGTGTTGATTTCGTCAACTAATACTATGACAAAAAATGTTCGTCGACTACCTTTTTTCACTGACAAAAACTAAAAGGAAACTAAATGAAAACTAAGATATGATGACTTAAACTAACACTAAATATATTGACAACAAATAAAAACTAGACAAAAATGTTAGGAAGGGACTAGTGGACAAGAGATCCAGTATAAGTCATTTTACACTTGGTTGCATGCGGAAAATAGCAGATCTACAAGCTCGCGTCGCAGCGTAGATTGGATATTTTCAGCAAGTGTAAAATCAGTCATTACGACGGCATCAAGGCCCTCCAAAATTCATTTTAGAAAAAAACTGCATGTTATTTAGTCGATTAAAACTAGACTAACACTAAGACATGGTGTATACCAGTGACTAAAATGTGACTAAAACTAAAATCAAAATCTGCTGTCAAAATCAACAGTGGTTTAGTGCGGATATAACAGAGCAGGATGAAGATCATGTCATAGCTGTACCCCGTGGTCCAGGCATGCCTGGCGGTCAAAGGGAGAGCAGTTGGTCACACTGGTCCGCAACTCCAGATAGCCTTTATCGTTCACACTGCAGGCATACCGGTTACAGCCGTCCTGCTCTGTCGCGTTCACCTACGGAGAGACATGCATGTCATGATAACACATTGCTAATCTGTCAAGACCTGATTCCTCCGAGCTACGCTATACTGAATCTGTCGGCAGCGGCATTCGGAACGTGTATACATTGTTGTTAGTGGGAATGAAAACATAGGCGCCCCACCGAAAAAGGAAGGCGGGGCAAACGGGCAACATCCTGCTGTCCGCATTCTGTTTGGCACCGGCCCCAGAGGTCAATTCAAAGGAAAACAGGGCGCTGTTTTAAAAAAAAATGCTGATGGGTTCTCAGATTGCTCGCGTTGGTATCAGAAATTATGCATTCTGATGTGCCCTAATTTCTTTTTTTCTCTCTTTTTTTCTCGCTTTTTACCCTTTTTCTCCCCAATTTAGTCGTTATGCCAATTGATTCCTCCCGTCTGTGTATTGTCACTACTGTTGTATCTTACCCGGCTCATCTGCCAGCGTGGAGCCCCCACTGAGAGGACCTATACAAACTTTGTCCTACTCCTCCTGACCAACACTCCCCACTGACAGGTGCGGCCCCAGCATAGAGTATGTGCAGTGACAAATATCAACATCCTAGCCCGGCTTTTCTCCCCCGAACAAGGGTCAATTGTGTTCTTATAGACAGTTGACAAGCCAGATGGATTCGAACCCCCAGGCTTGCCATTGTAGGCAATATTTAATTTTTTTGTCATTATAGGGAACAGTTTTGAAAAGAAAACAGCCAATCTACAAGCTTACAACACGTCGCCCACTCGCCTGACACATTGTGAGCTTGTAGATTACGTATTTTTGGCTCATTTTCGGCTCTGCCACATAATTGAAGTATAAATCTAACCTAGTGATCAAACCGGCATGGTTCCTACTTCCTACCTTCACAGTGATGGTGGGTCCATCCGGTTGTTCTAAGATGCAGGCTGTGGGGACACACTGGGCACAGCAGGTGTATGGCTCCTGCTTTGGACTGTAGCCCTGGAACACCATGCACAGGTCACGCAGTAAGTAACACCATGCACAGGTCACGCAGTAAGTAACACCATGCACAGGTCACGCAGTAAGTACAGGCAGTCACATTTAATACAGTAAAATCCTCTACAGGATGATTGATGCTAGGTTTGTATCCTATAGTTTTTCTGAGGCACTAAATTGTTCTATTTTCACTCTACTTGTTTGATTTATCTTGTTGTTTGTTGACTAGGGTTAACCCTCCTATCTCCCAGGCTTACTCTGGACAAAAGCATTGGCTAAATGCCTACATTTTTAATCAGTCTATTGAGGAATCAACTTGCCATACTGAAGAGGCCTGGAGAGATTCATATTTTACGTTGATGGCTGAGAACGTCATTCCAGGGTGACAGAAAATGCTTTGGAAAAAATGGCATAAGATGATGTTGATGATGATGATGATGATGATGATGATGATGATGATGATGATGATGATGATGATGTTGATGATGATGATGATGTTGATGAGGATGATGATGATGATGATGATGATGATGATGCAAGTGACAGCATATATGATGACAGCAATGATGATGAAGATGATGGTGACAGTGGCTCAGTAAGGCTGATGAAGGGTACCTTAGGGCAGGCGGCGCAGGTGGTCGTTTTGCAGGACAGTTTGTATTTGGTCACTGCTCCTTCTTCCACCGAACACTCACAATTTGTGCACGTGTCTACCATCACCCTCGTCCCTGGCTACACACACACACACACACACACACACACACACACACACACACACACACACACACACACACACACACACACACACACACACACGTTAATGCACACAAACAAATTGAGTGGGAATATTAAAAGAAAATAGCCATCCAGAGATTCCAGACACATTTATTATACATACATATCCAAACAAGAACATATCATATTACGTACCTTGATTATCATGGTTTGGTTAAAGACGCAGGCATTCATGGGCGCTGTAGAAAGAGCAGCACAAATAAAGCAATGATTCTATTACCCTGTATCATTATGGCATAGTAATCAGTTAATGGTTAATGTGGTTAAACGCTAACGTGACATGGATGCGTTCCAGGTCTCAATGGATTAAGAGTGATTTATAAGACAGTGTCGCATGGCGAAAATAGGTGTGATCAGCCATTCTTATATATTTATTTTTTAAATTTTTTAACATTTCGTCTATAATGACATGCCCAAATTACAGACACCAGGTTGATAGTGTTAAAGCCTTAGGCTGCTTTCTGCAGTCATATACTGTAATCCTAAATCTCTTCCATGTTGGCAATGGAACAGTAGACTTGGCCATCTATAATACCAGGGAGCCCTCTGTTGGCTAGATGAGGGAGGTACATTTAGTTATTAACCATGGTATATATGTGTGTGTGTGTGTGTGTGTGTGTGTGTGTGTGTGTGTGTGTGTGTGTGTGTGTGTGTGTGTGTGTGTGTGTGTGTGTGTGTGTGTGTGTGTGTGTGTGTGTGTGTGTGTGTGTGTGTGTGTGTGTGTGTGTGTGTGTGTGTGTGTGTGTGTGTGTGTGTGTGTGTGTGTGTGTGTGTGTGTGTGTGTGTGTGTGTGTATGTGTGTGTGTGTGTGTGTGTGTGTGTGTGTGTGTGTGTGTGTGTGTGTGTGTATGTGTGTGTGTGTGTGTGTGTGTGTGTGTGTGTGTGTGTGTGTGTGTGTGTGTCTCTACTTGCCACACTGGCAGCGGGGGCAGCATTCCTGGTGGTCACAGCGTAACTCTGTTCCTAACGGGCAGGTTGGGGTTTCAATCTGTGAGCAGCTGGCGTTGGACGAAGTGATGAAGAGCTCTTCGTTTGCCCTCACGCACTCATGGAAGAGACACTTATCCTCTGGGGACTGCCACTTCTCACCTACCTGAACGCACACAGAGATGACGGGATTAGGTGAACCAAAAGACATGTATCAAGCATTTCTGTTCATATTTGTTTCCTGCGGGGGGATATTCTTTATGGTCTTGAGCGCCCAGGAGAGTACGGAGCCCCAGAGTGGCCATGGTAAGAAAAATAAATGATCTTAGGACGAGATATTATCTTGTCCGGACGAGATATTATCTTGTCCGGACGAGATCATATCTTGTCCGGACGAGATATTATCTTTATTATCTCGTCCGGACAAGATAATTTATTCTTCTTACCATGGCCACTCAGGGGCTCCGTAGAAGAGACACGTTTCAGGTACCTGACGACAAAAACCCGCGAGGGTCGAAACGTCTCTTCTTCAAATAAAGTAAGCTCGGAGCTCAAGAGCTGTGTGCAACTGCCTTTCTTTTTCATTGTACGTATCTTTTGTTCAGCACCAATCATTTTTTGAGATGTGCCAATTTTTTATGGTCCCTGGGGAGGGGGAATTTCTTTTACTGCTTCATTACCTTTTCGGTGTGTGAGACACACACCAATTATTAAGTATAAATCTAGCATTTGGGGTTAAGTGTCTTGCTCAAGGACACTTGAGCCGAGGGTCGAACCTGTGACCTTCCGATTCCCAAACAGCCCTAACCTCTACGGCTATGCACTACCCTCTGTACCCAGTCAGCAACAGCCCACATTTATCTTTATTCCTTAATCTTTACAATTGATTGAGTTTTCTTTGCGTTTACTGTATAATGAAGGAGACTCATTATAACAAATAGCTAAATGAAAAGAGCTGAGTGAAAGAGCAATAATTATATTATATTTGACCACTGTGGATTACATACTGCAGCCTTATCCATTCGAGTGTACAAATGTAACCACATGGACCTGTACAGATCCATCTGGTTACATTTGTACACTGTTAAGCCTTTATGTCAAATTAAAGGGATATTTCACTTTCAAAAAAGCTTTTGGTCATTTTATCATCTACTCAGGCTCATGTGAACGCCCCTGACAGTTTTTAAGTTGCTCGATTCAGTATTTAGATATTTGATATATTTTTTTATTTAAATGAAAAGGAAAAGCATCATCGAAAGCTTCATAAAACATGGTTAAAATGGAAGTTGAAGTTACAATGGCATGGGTTTGTATAGGAAGGGGGTGGGGTAGCTGTGAAATGAATATCAAATATCTAAATACTGAATCAAGCAACTTAAAAACTGTCTGGGGTGTTCACAGATACCTGAGTGGACGAAATGTTTTTTTTAAAGTGAACAATCCCTTTAAGAGTGAGTATTATTACATTACACACATACTCGTCTAAGTTGTCGGCCTGTTAGTGTGTCACCCCGCATCTCTCCCTCTGACTCCACACAGCTGGTTTGCCTGCATCTCCCACAGCACTCCCCCTCCGATGGCGTGTATGACAGGCCCTGTAATGTACAACAACATTCACATTAAATAACATCACAATGCGTGTGTTTTGCACTCTGTATACAGTATGCATGTGTTTGTGTGCAGAGTATGTACTAGCTATTTCTATGTTTGTATACAGTATGTATAGGCATGCTAATAAATGTGTACTGTACATTGTAAAATGGATACATTTACTGTGTGCGTGTGTGCGTGCGTGCGTGCGTGCGTGCGTGCGTGCGTGCGTGCGTGCGTGCGCGTGTGTGTGTCTCACAGTGGAGCAGGTCCGGTCACAGACAGGCGGGGTGCACTGAGCGATGTGCAGAGATGTGTGTTTGTCCTGCTGCTGAGTGCAGCTGCACTTCTCACACCCTTCGTCCCATTGGCTGCCCACCGGGTAGACCACGCCCCCTACCACACACACCTGGACAGACAAATGGTACACATTGTTAACTCATGGATGGATAGTGTAAGAGACTTGACTTATATAATGTAGCCTCGCAGACATGGTGTGACATTTCAAAATCATATTCTGTAAGTATTTGACTGATTTGCCATTCTTTTCATGTTGTTTTTGTTTTTGCACACACACACACACACACACACACACACACACACACACACACACACACACACACACACACACACACACACACACACACACACACACACACACACACACACACACACACACACACACACACACACACACACACACACACACACACACACACACACCTTGTCCGGCAAGCAGTCGGTCTCTGTGCATCCACAGTCGTTGGTGGAGGAAGAAGTAGTGAAACCAGGCGGACAGGAGTGTGTGGAATTCTGGCAGTCACACACACATTCATACACATCACAGCACTTTGTCTTCTTGACTGACAGCTGGCGGTGGGCGGGACAAGTTGGTTGAGCTTTCTGAGCGCAGTCTTCCTTTTTACACACTGAGAAAGGATAATGGGGCAAGAGAGATTTGGAACAGTGCATGTACAGGTGTGTGGAAATGTTTACAGCTGTGACGCAAGCGCATCACAGCTGTGGCTCAAAGTGGCTCAAACGAGAATAACACTACTGTGTTAATATTTGCTGTTATCGGTCAAATCGGCAAAATCTGTATCTGCAAATAAAACTGACATTAACCGATTTTTTATCTGTTGTTGATAAGCATACATTTAGCATCGGCTATGCCTATGTGTGTTCGTTATCTGTAGTCTACCAAGCTGTAGATTCTGAACATTTATTTCTTGTATTGAAGATTTATAGTTTCCCTGGCACAAAAGGGGGAAATAAAAACAACAAAAACTAAAACATATATCGGTATCAGTATCGGTTATCGGCTAAATTGTTATTTTAAACATCGGTATCGGTCAAGAATTTCCATATCGTTGTATCCCTACTGTTAACTAGGAGCGGCGGTGGCTCAGGGGTAGAGTGGCCGGATCGTAACCGCAAGGTTGCCAGTTCGAACGCAGAGTTAGTGTCGAAGTGTCCTTGAGCAAGACACTGAACTCCTAATTGCTCCCGATATGCAGGTTGGTACCAGCCTTGCATGGTTTCCTCTGTCATCGGTGTATGAGTGGGTGAATGTAATGCACAATCTATGTAAAGCGCCTTGGATAAAGGCGCTATATAAATGCACCATTTCTACTACTACTACTAATAATAATAATAATAATAATCTTCAGGTCATTTCACAGAAACTCTTGTCACAGTGTTTACAGAGGTATGGTTTTTCTCCAGTGTGGATACGCTGGTGTTTTTTCAGATTACCTGACATAGTAAAACTCTTGTCACACTGTTTACAGTGGTATGGTTTCTCACCAGTGTGGAGACGCAGGTGTGTCTTAAGACTACACAACTGACTAAAACTCCTGTCACACTGTTTACAGTGGTATGGTTTTTCTCCAGTGTGGAGATACAGGTGTGCCTTCAGACGTTCTAACCTACTGAAACTCTTGTCACACTGTTGACAGATGTGGGCTTTCTTTCCTGTGTAACTCGGCTGATTTGTCTTTACTTCTCCCACCAGAGCTAAATTCTTGGAAAACTGTTGATGACTGAATTATTTTGGTTCATCTGTGTCTCTTTGGTTCTGGCTGGTTTATTTGCTGTTTATTTGCTGACAGGCCGCTGAAGGGATCTGTTCATTCCTCAGTGTTTGGCAGTAGAGGTCGTTGTGGCTGCTCTTCATGGGTTCATGGAGGGAGGTGGAGGCACAGGAATATGGACACTCAGAACAGGATACCTGAGTCTGGACATATTGGGCCTCACTTCTTCCTTCCATCAAATGTTATAAATGGACTGTGATGAGAATGTTCTAGGTTCCTCAGATGGGGTTGGACAATAGTCGTTTATACTACAGTATATCACTCTCTCCCTCTTCTCTGTGTCTCTCTTCACTCACTCCTGCTGTGTTGTGTTGTGTCTCCTAGAAATGCAAATCTGCGCAGGCCGTCCATTTTTGAGAGATTTCCTACACTATGTTAGGGGTGATGTCATAGTATGACATCATTACTATGACATCATCACTATGACATCATCACTATGACGGCAGAGATCCACATAGAAGCCATGTGGTTGCATCTGTCTGTCCATCTCTGAACAGCTCATCTCAGACACCACTGGACTGATCATGTCAAGGACAGAGGTCCTTTGACGAATTCTTGAGCGATTCCCTCCCTCCCTACCATAATGCCGAATTTCGTGGAAAACGACAACAAAGTATTGATGTTTGTCAATATTCCAGTAGATAATGAGGCAAAACAATTAGGTCTAATTAAAAGGTTTATTTGAAGATAATACAAAATTGAGAATAAGTCCAAAAGTAAAGTACAACGATGAATCCAAAAATAATAGCTGTGCAAGCAGCCGATGAACCGTACAGAAGTAGTGTCGCACTTGTTCCTCGGTTGTTAGTCTGGCATATTAGCTCCCTTCACTTTGGCTGCCCTCAGATTATATAGAGGATGATTTCACAACACAGATGATTTCACAATATCACCGATACCGAGCCGGCACAAGAATATTCCGTAGCCTTTCCAAAGTTTCTACCAAAACACATTAGTCATCCTTTTCTCAGAACCTTCCAGAACATTAATACTGCCAGAACATTTGGATACTGCCAAAAGGTCGACTTGACATGACAACAAGTTATCGTACTGCACAGAGCATCATACCATATTCCCCACCCAACCAATTCTGATCTTGAGGGAGTAATCAGAACATCTGTGGTGTTGCAACACTGGACTGGTTCAGATGGAAACCACATGTCACACAAAGGACACAGTGCTGGGACCACATGAATACACTCAGTCAGAGAACAAATTGAAGCATACATAGGTCAAAGGGTTAATAGAATATACACCTGTTTATATAGAATGATACGCCTCTATATGTATGATTCCTATACAAAAGAACTGCCAAAACTGCGAAACATGGCAGAACCTGTACGAAAATAATAAGGGTTCTTCGCCCCTTCGGGCTTTACCTCTAATAATAATCATATTAATGATGATGATGATGATGATGATGATGATGATGATGATGATGATGATGATGATGATGATGATGATGATGATGATGATGATGATGATGATAATAATAATAATAATAATGTAATATTTTAAGTAGTTCAGTAATAATAATTGAAAGAAATGTCAAGGCATTTCAATAAAAAGGCTAATATACTAGATTGAGTGCAGCTTACCACACTCGTACACGGGCTGACATTCCCCAGGGTTTTTCAGAACCACATTCTGTCCATCATCGCAGGTGGGCACCTCAGGCAGATCACAGCTCACCAGATCACACACTGCAGGTGGAAGAAAATGTCTACTGTTCAGCGCATGGTGCAATACCTACTGATGGCCATATCTACCAGTCTACTGTTCAGCGCATGGTGCAATACCTACTGATGGCCATATCTACCAGTCTAGTAAAGTACATTATACAAGGATTCTGGTTTACTCAGAGTGAAAAAAGAGGAAGAGAATGTTTGCCTATTACAATGGAACATTTAGTTAGAATAAGAGGGCTGTGACACAAATGTTGGGCAAACAATTTATTGGTTTCCTGAGCTGAATAGTTTAAAAACGTTGTTTATTTATTTGGGGTTTTCTGCCTTTATTTGGATAGAGTGACAAGGAACAGGTAGAGAGACGGGGAGCAACATACAGGGAAGGTCGTCGGGCTCAGGAATCGAACCCGCGACTTGCTGTCAGGTGAGCCTATGTGGTTTGTGCCTTATCCACTCGGCCAGCGGCACCCCTATAATGATGGTATAATACAATAAGACATGATACATACCACACTCGTATTCAGGACAGCACTTTGACTCTCGCTTCTCCCTCAGGATCTCACACGCTCCACACACTGGAGCTACACACACACACACACACACACACACACACACACACACACACACACACACACACACACACACACACACACATTTGTACGCACGCACACAGGCACACACAATCATATACTGGTGCTTTGTAAAAGTCCACAATGCAACACTAATGGTAATACTCCTAGAAGTATAAACTGTAGATATCTATAATGTGTACCATAATACGCTGATCAACATCACTTTGTCCAAAGTAATGCGTTGTCAATGCAGTAACCCTGGCAATGTTGGGCAAACTGATAACGTGTGGTGTAGCATAATGGGTGTCCATCCATCCATCCATCCATCCATCCATCCATCTTCAACCGCTTATCCGTAGTCGGGTCGCGGGGGCAACAGCTCCACCAGAGTGCTCCAGACTTCCCTCTCCAGAGCAACATTAGTGACTTCCTCCTGGGGGATTCCGAGACGTTCCAAGGCCAGTGAGTCGATGTGTTTCCTCCAACTGCGCCTTGGTCTGCCCCGGGGTCTCCTCCCAGTGGGACGTGCGTCGAGGACCTCCCTATGAGGACGCCCGAGAGGCATCCTCATAACTAGAGTTTCTCTAGTGTGACTGAACTTCTCACCCTATCTCTAAGGTCTTTAGGAATATTACCCTCATGCAAGAAATTACAGGAGGCCTTAGTTATTGAAATGTATTAAGGACAAAAGGTTTACCAAATATGACTGCATAGTAGAATCATCCCAACAGAGTCCAAGTACGGAGAAAACATGGTGACTTATATATACCTGGTGTGTATGTGTGTGTGTGTGTGTGTGTATGTGTATGTGTGTGTGTGTGTGTGTGTGTGTGTGTGTGTGTGTGTGTGTGCGTGTGCGTGTGCGTGTGTGTGTGTGTGTGTGTGTGTGTGTGTGTGTGTGTGTGCGCGCGCTCGTGCGTGCATGCGTGCGTGCGTGCGTGTGACGTGCGTATAAATCAATATTCACATTCTGCCTTTCTGTAGAGTACAATAGTTTTCCAATTCAAAGGTTTCCCTATACAATGATCTCCAACTTGAATGGATCCTAAAGATCAGCTGAGGTCACCAACAGAGTTACGGTTGTCCAGGTTTCCCAAAGGAATGCGATGACAAACCAACTAGTATGGGGTGTTTCCAGGCCTCTCTGCGTGTACGCTACCAAGTTAATTGTATGCATACATATTATGTGCCATATAATATCTATGTAATATGTATGTATTTGTAATATGGGGGCATGTAATATACTACAGTGGTGCTTCACGTCGGCTTTTCTATAAAAAGCAGAGAGCACTTGCCTTTGGCATCATTGCAGGGCCGGGCAGTGCAGTTGATGTGTTGTTGGTCCAGACACATACAGATCAAACATGGACTGTCATCTGGTACCCAGCTCTGCATGTACTGTATAGACACACACGTCCATAAACATGTCATGTCACATTGCACTGTCACTGTGTTGTCATTTTACAAAACGCACACTGGAGGGCAGTCACAGACCAGCTGAGCTATAAACATGAAGAAAGGCTGCCTCAAGGTGATTATGATTGATTGATTGATTTTTCTTTATTTAAGTGTCATGCTTCCATGCAAATGTCAGACATTGAGTTAGAGATTTAATAGGCTATATTATAAACGTCATTAAGTAATTGCGGACAGGGTGACATACAGTGCTTTTACACATAGACAGAAAGCCTCATTACAATAAAAAGTAGTGCTTTAATGGAGCCTTTGTGGCTAAACAAGTTAACACAACCACAACGGCCTGTGTTTGATTCCCAACAGGAATGTTGCCCGACATAAAGCAACAACGGGCTGAAGACATCATTTAAAAACTATATACAAAACAAAAAAGTATTTTTTCTTGCAGCCTTTTCAGTCCCCCACGCCCCATTTCTTTTGTGTCTTACCGTGCGTGTGTGTCCGTGCTGGTCAAAACACTGGTCACATGATTCCCGTGTCACACACTTGCCGTGATTCATGACCAGCCCTGCGGCGCAGAAGCAGCCCTCTGTGGGCGTGTCCATGCAGAGCGACTCGTTGCCCCTGGCAACCGCCCAGTCGCCCCGCAGCGGTCGCACGCTGCCGCACTCCTCCACGCACCCGGTCCGACACGCGTCGTACTCCCTGGAGCTGGGACACTGCATGGCTGTAGCGCACGCACACACACGCACACGCACACACACACACACACACACACACACACACACACACACACACACACACACACACACACACACACACACATCCAGTAACAATGCTAATGTTTGAAACTGTGAAGTTTTAAGTAGTATAGTGTGTGTGTGTGTGTGTGTGTGTGTGTGTGTGTGTGTGTGTGTGTGTGTGTGTGTGTGTGTGTGTGTGTGTGTGTGTGAGTGTGTGTTACACATATTCGTATATGCAGGCATACAAGCATCATGTATGCTGACTTACGGCAGAGCGTAAGAGGGCTCCTCCAGTCCACACACACTCCACTCTGTCTGCAGAAGTGAGCATAGGTGGCGATGATCTCGCACACGTCCGACTCCTTGCACGCCTCCTCGCACTTGGTCACGAACACCTCGACGGGCACGTGGGCGTGGCACGGCTCAAACACCTCGGAACGCAGGGCCTTACAGCGTGGCACCATGGAACCGTGGGTCAGTAGACATGTGGTTGCAACCGCAATCTGAGGCTCACACAGGCCGTCTTCTGCGGCTGCCGTCCAGTCCCAGATGAAGGCCTGCTGGTCGGAGGTCAGCGTGCCGTTTCGGAGAGAGAGCGTGTTGACCTCTGTCTCCCCGCAGCCACCTGAGAGAGAGAGAGACAGAGAGGAGAGAGAAAGAGAGAGAGGAGAGAAATACAGACAATGACTGCCATGTATGTTTTCTAAGTTGTCTGCCTGACAACTCAATCGATACGCATTATGTCACGCACCAAAAACAGCAGATTTACAAACTCACAGTCACAACGCACTGCAACGCGGCACATTGTGAGCTTGTAGATCTGCTATTTTCTATGCATGTCACTGGCACGCAAGTAAGAATAAATCAAATTATATTTGCTTGGAACATACAGTATTGGGTGTTTTTTTTATTATTCTTTTTTTAACACTTTCCTTGTGGAACCCGCTAAACCCAACTTTTTTCCCATTGTCTTTCCCTGCTAAACACGCTAAACCCGTCTTTCGTTTTATATGTTTAATTCTCCGTTTTTGAGTGGTGCAACCACTCCCTTACGGAGCTATGTGTGTGGGTGGCTGTGTGGCTGGGTGGGTGTAACCCACATAATCGGAAATCGACCTATCACTGGCTTGCAGGGGCTTCTGGGAAGTTGATGCTCAATGCGTGCCAACGGGCAATGGTGGCGCAGAGTGGAGCACCCCTCCTTCGCTCTTTGTTGTTGATCCGCAGTTTGGATTACATTTCAACACGACGACAAACGATCACAACATTTTAAGGTGGATTTTTTCGTGAAACGGACGTACATGCGAGACCGGGCGATGCTTCAAAGGTTAGTGTAAATCCCTGCAGTGAACCATATATCACGGTAAGTGTTAATCACGGAGAGTGTTAAGATATTTTTGGGGCTTGTTTTGCGTTTATTTGATAGTGTACAGTAAGTTGACAGGAAATGGGGAGAGAGAGATGGGGAGTGACACGCAGCAAAGGTCGTCGAGATCAGGAGTCGGACCCACGACACGCTGTCAGGCTTTATTAGCAGCCTATAGGTGCCTGGACCGTGCTAGGCCGGCCCGGGCCACATATCAGGTGTTTCCTCTCGCGCCGAGTGACCTACCACAGAGCCCTCCGGTGTGGCTGACATTGGCAGCGCTGAGGAGTGTGATGGTGAACTCGTTGCTCTGGGGGGTGAAGGACAGCGTGTAGCCTCCGCGCTCCGACCTCAGCTGCAGCATGACGCCGCCGTAGCGCACCACCTCCAAACCCGCATGCCTCCACGGCAGTGCCAGCACCTCGCGGTTGATCTCCACCTGCGCAAAAACACAGCGTGTACCGTATGCAACACTGCACAAACGTACGCAGGTACAGTATGTGTAAGTGCATCCCTGTGCGGTGCACGCACACACACATGCTTGCAAGCACGTACACATATGTAATATTAGGCCCAATTAAACACACACCAATGAACCGCAAGTCCTTGCAACGAAACGGTTGCTTGCGAGTAGTTGCATGTAGTTGCATGAAACCATTTTCCCCATGCTGGCAGTTGCAAGGAGTTGCATTGGTATGACATGTCCTTAAAACTGTTTTGTTGCAAGGAGATGCAAGGAGTTGCGACTAGTGGTTACTAGTGGTTTGGCCTTATGGCATTACTAAAGTTGCACATGATAGTAGGTAACTGTAACCTACTATGGCTGGCAGTGGCAACATGCGCACATATACCGTAGGCTACCTATACATGCGTGTGCACACACACACACACACACACACACACATACACAGACACACGCACGCACGCACGCACGCACGCACGCACGCACGCACGCACGCACGCACGCACGCACGCACGCACGCACGCACGCACGCACACACACACGCACGCACGCACACACACAGCCTGTACCCACCGTCATGTCGTCCTTCAGCAGCAGTGTATACTCTCCGTCATGTACTTCCATGGTCTTCATGCAGGCCTGGCTGTAACTGTCGGACGTCTGGCACCGCCCACTGTGTAGCGTGGCGGCTGACGCCGCCGCCACACCCCCGTCGTCTCCCGTGCCGGTGACAGTGAGCAGCGTGTAGGAGCAGGCGCCCACGCCCTGCAGTCTCAGAGCCACGCTGTCGAACCTCACCACGTGATTGGTGGAGCTGCCCATGCACATGCCTGTCAACGTCAGCCCGGTGCGAAGCAAAATATTACATTATGACCAGTGGTCACCATAAATAGACTTGGACGTCTGCCAACTGCGTCATGCTAAAGATAACAAAGTCGAGTTTCTACATCTGTGGAATCCTTAAGGATTCTACACATGTCTTCTAAATCATGACAGTTTTCTGAAAAAACTGTTCCTATTTCTATATCAGTGGTTCTCAAACCTTTTTCAAGTCAAGGACCCCAAAAATATATGTAATTGGCCCGCGGACCCCCATCTGAAAATATGTTGTTCCAGGGCACCCCCCAGAAGCAAAGATATGAGTTAAAAACGCTGTGAAAGAATATATTCAAAGATTTGCACACGTTTTCACGATTTTTCAAAAAATAGCAGATCTATATGAGCTTGTATATCTGCTATCAATAGCTAACGTTTAAAATAATGGTTAAAGTGGTTCAAAGCTAAAGCGACCCAGATGCG
Source organism: Electrona antarctica (assembly GCF_951216825.1). Taxonomy (NCBI): domain Eukaryota; kingdom Metazoa; phylum Chordata; class Actinopteri; order Myctophiformes; family Myctophidae; genus Electrona; species Electrona antarctica. The sequence continues at coordinate 36,794,279 of NC_136810.1, forward strand.
TTGCAGGTCTCAATGGGTTAAAGCCGCAGGTTTAACGTCCTACCCAGGACTCGAAGCCTGGTCTCCTGTCGGTGTGTGGGAGACCAAAATGTCTGCCTCTCCGACAAGAGGGAATCCCCACTTGGCCAGGGCAAAGTATTCATGAGTTTGAAATGTTGTCCTACACCTGCCATGTTGGGGACCAACACAGGTGTTTCAATATGTCTGATTGGCATTGAACTAATGTTCTACGCCACCTGTGTTTGTCCGCAACATGGCGTGTTGCATTCACATGTAATGTGCATTAATATGCACTGTGCCGTCCAACTAAACAAATAAAGTAAAGTAAAGATCAGCTATTTTCATCAATGTCCCCACCACCCCATTTTAGAGGTAGCCTATTAAAAGGGTTTTAAAAGTCTTTACATTTTCACTTTAGACATGTGCAAGATACCCTGTATACACTTATACTGTATCTGCGACATGTTTTGTGCTATTATTGAATTTGAATCCTGAAAAGTAACAGTTTTGGACGAAGGCATGAGGTACCGCCCCACAGAGACGATATGTTTGAATTGATATCTATACAAGCTTACAATACAATGCACCGAGACGCATTGATATGGTCTCTCAGTCGGTCAGAAACCTAGCCGATCTATACAAGCTTACAATGCACCGAGACGCATTGATATGGCCTCTGTCGGTCAGAACTCAGAAACCTAGCCGATCTATACGAGCTTACAATGCACCGAGACGCATTGATATGGTCTCTGTCGGTCAGAAACCTAGCCGATCTATACAAGCTTACAGTACAATGCACCGAGACGCACTGATATGGTCTCTGTCGGTCAGAAACCTAACCGATCTATACAAGCTTACAATGATATGGTCTCTGTCGGTCAGAAACCTAACCGATCTATACAAGCTTACAATGATATGGTCTCTGTCGGTCAGAAACCTAGCCGATCTATACAAGCTTACAATGCACGAGACGCATTGATATGGTCTCTGTCGGTCAGAAACCTAGCCGATCTATACAAGCTTACAATGCACTGAGACGCATTGATATGGTCTCTGTCGGTCAGAAAGCACCGAGACGCATTTTTGCAAAGGCTTTCTTAAAGTGAAAGTTGGTTACGTTTGTCTTTAGGTTTTATAAAGTAACGGTTTTGGACATGCATGTTTACATGTAAGCAATGATATTTCCTCATCCATTATGTGAGGTGTACTCACAGGGGCACTCCCAGTGGCAACCACACGTGTCCTGGACTCTCACAGGTGGCATGGCGTTCCGACAGGCCGGAGGCTCCAGTTTGTCACAGTTCACCATGTGGCTGCGGAGGGTGATGGTCCCGTTGGGATGGCAGAGGACAGAGTGGCATCCGCCGGACAGCAGCCAAGACTCACCAGGCTAGGGACCAGTGGTGGGAAAAGTAGTCAATTGTTTTACTTTAAGTAATACTGCAATGTATCAAAATTGATATGAGTACAGTAAAAGTTTTGGTATAAAGATTTACTTAAAGTACCAAAACAATATATATAAATTTAAATGCGTCGCGAGAACTTGTTGTAGATCGGCTATTTCAAATGGCCGAAATGTATATAGGGCTGCAGTGATTAGTGTATATTTAGTAATAATAATCCAACTCTAAAAAGTAACTAGTAGCTAAAGTTTTCAAATAAATGTAGTGGAGTAAAAGTACAATATAGTATGCCTTTGAGATGTAGTGGAGTAGAAGTAAAAGTACAATATAGTATGACTTTGGAGTAGAAGTAAAAGTACAGACATTTTGAAATACTCCACTAAAGTAAAAAATACCTCAAAATTGTACTTACTGTAAGTAAATGTACTTTACTACTTTTTACACCACTGCTGTGCTAGGGACATGAGTAACTAATCACGCACAGACACAGACACAGACACAGACACACACACACACACACACACACACACACACACACACACACACACACACACACACACACACACACACACCCACACACAAACACACACACACACACACACACACACACACACCCGCAGGCACAGAAACAGATACTCTTGTATAGACACACACACAGACAGACACACAAAACAAAGAAACAGCGATAGATCTATATTCTATATCAGCTTAGTTCATTGGACATTTACTCACCTTTCTCTGATTCCCATCATCGTCAACACAAACCCCAGGTGGACCAGCTGCGAATCATAATACAACGTTGTCAACATCAGAACAACACACTGTCTTTTAAAATGGTTTCACTGGTTTGCAACCAATTTATTTTACTTCGCTGAGGCAGTATAAACCATGCCAGTTTGATTGATTGTCATCTATTTAGTAGTGCACACAAGTGTGCAAGAGGGTGCATCTGTGTGTGTATGGCTGTGTGTATGTGTGTGTGTGTGTGTGTGTGTGTGTGTGTGTGTGTGTGTGTGTGTGTGTGTGTGTGTGTGTGTGTGTGTGTGTGTGTGTGTGTGTGTGTGTGTGTGTGTGTGTGTGTGTGTGTGTGTGTGTGTGTGTGTGTGTGCGAGCGCGCATGTGTGTGTGCGTGTGTGCGTGAGCCCACCGCTGCATATTTTCTCCATATAGTTGTGGTCTAGAGTCAAGAGCATCAGCAGTTGATCCATGCTGCGCAGGTGCAGAGTGTTGTCTTGGTTGCCAGGGCCAGCAAGCACGCTCAGTTCACTCTTGTCATAATGTGGTCCTATCCCAATGGGGAACACCGACACACCTGTGGGAGGAGGTCCGTTAAAACACAAGAGGCACAAGTCGATCTAAAAAACAACTAGAAAAAGTGCCACAGGTCTCCACAGGAGGCACATGCCTCCACCAGGATAATAGTGTTTGTGATGTTTGGACAAAAAGTGCAGGAGTAAAATAAAAAGTTCAGTGTATACATAATGTTTAGAAGTGTGCAAACAAAGTTGTACACAGATCGGTGCAGTTATACAGTAGGTGAAAACATGAATTGGCCTGTTGTATCGCCACCATGAGGCTGATTGGATTTTTTTAAGTGCCACTTCTTCCTCTGCCTAGTGGGAATGTGCATGAATAATTTCACGGAAATTGCACGCTGTGTTCAAGATTTTAGGCATTTTGTTCAAAATGGACCAATCCTGCAAACTTTGGAAGGCAATCTTAGCCAATCGGGATGGAATATGGAAAAGTGGACAGATCCATGTTGATCACATGACTATATAGATATTGTATAACGATTTGCGTGATGTATGGAAAAAAAATGTATGAAAGAAAAAATGTATGAAAAAAAATGTGTGAAAAAAAATGTATGAAAAACTAAATTAAAAATGTTTGTAAAAAAATATTATATTAGTGAATACTGTTCACTGGAATGCAGAATCACAATCAGCTTTATTGTCACATCACAGTTTTACAGGTAAAAAAGTGGTTGAAATTTGTTTTTGTGCAGAAGGTAAGGAGATCAAGGCAGGCACAAAAAAACATATTTACACACAGATGGGATATACAGTATATAAAGGTGCATGAGCATAGAGCATGAGCATTTGGATGTATTAATATTATATTAATATATTTTAATATATGGGGGGATGTGTGTGTGTGTGTGTGTGTGTGTGTGTGTGTGTGTGTGTGTGTGTGTGTGTGTGTGTGTGTGTGTGTGTGTGTGTGTGTGTGTGTGTGTGTGTGTGTGTGTGTGTGTGTGTGTGTGTGTGTGTGTGTGTGTGTGTGTGTGTGTGTGTGTGTGTGTGTGTGTGTGTGTGTGTATATATATATATATTCAGAACTATTCTTCCTTATTGAAGGGGTTGGCAAGGTCTTACCCGCTATCAGCGCCTCATTCGCTGCTTCTTGGACGTAATCAGTTGACCTGTCTGTCACCAGCATCACCACTGCCTTGGGCACCCATGGGCGGCCACCGCTGCTTGGTGAGATGGCTGTCTGAACAGCAAAACGCAGCGCAGAGCCTGCATGGGCACATGTCAAATCAGATGCCATTTGTATTGTACATTTGCATACTGTAGCACAAGGAAATTCACAGGAGAGATGCATCGGGAAATGAAGTAACAAAATAATGTCTAATAGTGCTCTGTAGTAGAGTGAGGGGCAAACGGTGAGGTTGGGATAAGACCGATAAGATATTAAAAGGGCAAATGTGTTGATAATAATAATAATGGACTGCATTTTTCTATGGACTACGAGCTTAATCAAAGCGCTTACAATGGTCCATTCATTCATACATTGGGAGGTGAAGCGGCGAACAGTCAACGCCAGCGTCCTCACTTCCCACATTCACACACCAATGGTGGCAACCACTGGAGGCAAGGTGGGGTGTCTTGCCTAAGGACACTTCGACATGTAGAGCCGAGATTCGAACCGCCGACCCATGGATCATTGGACTCTACCTCCTCTACCTCCTGAGCCACAGTGTTAACCAATAACCTCTTAAATCCTATACTGATTGATTCCCAAGGGCTACATTAAATATCTCGATGGAAAAAAGCTGATCTACAAGTTCACACCGCGCCATGCGCTGTCAGCTTGTAGAGTCGCTATTTCTTCAGTGATAGTGAATAGTACATAATCCATTGTTTGTTTGCATGCAGGGGCAGCTTTGGTAGTGCTGCAGTGTGCATGTTACCTAGTGCAGGAGCAGCTTTGGTAGTGGTGCTGTGCATGTTACCTAGTGCAGGGGCAGCTTTGGTAGTGGTGCTGTGCATGTTACCTAGTGCAGGAGCAGCTTTGGTAGTGGTGCTGTGCATGTTACCTAGTGCAGGGGCAGCTTTGGTAGAGGTGCTGTGCATGTTACCTAGTGCAGGGGCAGCTTTGGTAGAGGTGCTGTGCATGTTACCTAGTGCAGGGGCAGCTTTGGTAGTGGTGCTGTGCATGTTACCTAGTGCAGGAGCAGCTTTGGTAGTGGTGCTGTGCATGTTACCTAGTGCAGGGGCAGCTTTGGTAGTGGTGCTGTGCATGTTACCTAGTGCAGGGGCAGCTTTGGTAGTGGTGCTGTGCATGTTACCTAGTGCAGGGGCAGCTTTGGTAGTGGTGCTGTGCATGTTACCTAGTGCAGGGGCAGCTTTGGTAGTGGTGCTGTGCATGTTACCTAGTGCAGGAGCAGCTTTGGTAGTGGTGCTGTGCATGTTACCTAGTGCAGGGGCAGCTTTGGTAGTGGTGCTGTGCATGTTACCTAGTGCAGGGGCAGCTTTGGTAGTGGTGCTGTGCATGTTACCTAGTGCAGGGGCAGCTTTGGTAGTGGTGCTGTGCATGTTACCTAGTGCAGGGGCAGCTTTGGTAGAGGTGCTGTGCATGTTACCTAGTGCAGGGGCAGCTTTGGTAGTGGTGCTGTGCATGTTACCTAGTGCAGGAGCAGCTTTGGTAGTGGTGCTGTGCATGTTACCTAGTGCAGGGGCAGCTTTGGTAGTGGTGCTGTGCATGTTACCTAGTGCAGGGGCAGCTTTGGTAGTGGTGCTGTGCATGTTACCTAGTGCAGGGGCAGCTTTGGTAGTGGTGCTGTGCATGTTACCTAGTGCAGGGGCAGCTTTGGTAGTGGTGCTGTGCATGTTACCTAGTGCAGGGGCAGCTTTGGTAGTGGTGCTGTGTGCATGTTACCTAGTGCAGGGGCAGCTTAGGTAGTGGTGCAGTGTGCATGTTACCTAGTGCAGGGGCAGCTTAGGTAGTGGTGCTGTGCATGTTACCTAGTGCAGGGGCAGCTTTGGTAGTGGTGCAGTGTGCATGTTACCTAGTGCAGGGGCAGCTTAGGTAGTGGTGCTGTGCATGTTACCTAGTGCAGGGGCAGCTTTGGTAGTGGTGCTGTGTGCATGTTACCTAGTGCAGGGGCAGCTTAGGTAGTGGTGCTGTGCATGTTACCTAGTGCAGGGGCAGCTTTGGTAGTGGTGCTGTGCATGTTACCTAGTGCAGGAGCAGCTTTGGTAGTGGTGCTGTGCATGTTACCTAGTGCAGGGGCAGCTTTGGTAGTGGTGCTGTGCATGTTACCTAGTGCAGGGGCAGCTTTGGTAGTGGTGCTGTGCATGTTACCTAGTGCAGGGGCAGCTTTGGTAGTGTTGCTGTGCATGTTACCTAGTGCAGGGGCAGCTTTGGTAGTGGTGCTGTGCATGTTACCTAGTGCAGGGGCAGCTTTGGTAGTGGTGCTGTGCATGTTACCTAGTGCAGGGGCAGCTTTGGTAGTGGTGCTGTGCATGTTACCTAGTGCAGGGGCAGCTTTGGTAGTGGTGCTGTGCATGTTACCTAGTGCAGGGGCAGCTTTGGTAGTGTTGCTGTGCATGTTACCTAGTGCAGGGGCAGCTTTGGTAGTGGTGCTGTGCATGTTACCTAGTGCAGGGGCAGCTTTGGTAGTGGTGCTGTGCATGTTACCTAGTGCAGGGGCAGCTTTGGTAGTGGCGCTGTGCATGTTACCTAGTGCAGGGGCAGCTTTGGTAGTGTTGCTGTGCATGTTACCTAGTGCAGGGGCAGCTTTGGTAGTGTTGCTGTACATGTTACCTAGTGCAGGGGCAGCTTTGGTAGTGGTGCTGTGCATGTTACCTAGTGCAGGGGCAGCTTTGGTAGTGGTGCTGTGCATGTTACCTAGTGCAGGGGCAGCTTTGGTAGTGGTGCTGTGCATGTTACCTAGTGCAGGGGCAGCTTTGGTAGTGCTGCAGTGTGCATGTTACCTAGTGCAGGGGCAGCTTTGGTAGTGCTGCAGTGTGCATGTTACCTAGTGCAGGGGCAGCTTTGGTAGTGTTGCTGTACATGTTACCTAGTGCAGGGGCAGCTTTGGTAGTGGTGCTGTGCATGTTTTCCAGCTGCTTGAGGAGGTGTGGCTTGCTCTGCTCATCCTTCCAGGTCACCTCCGCTGTGCTCTTCCATATTCCATATTGAACCACGCCCACCTGAGTGGCGTTCCGCCCTGCAGTGCACACACAAAGGAGTCCACTCGCATTCATCATGTAACATAACGTCAGTGGTGGAAAAAGTACATTTACTTCAGTTAAGTACTGTACTTACAGTCTTACAGTAAGTACTTTACTCGAGCATTTCCATTTTTCAGTACTTCTCCGAGGTAAACATTGTACTTTGAATTATTTGAAAACTTTAGCTAATGATACGTAACTTTCAGAGTTAGTTCAGTCAGATATACTCAAGGGGTTTCATGCTATGCTCAGGGACGCATACATATACTCGTTAATATGCTGCATTACTATGTGACCGTATACAATATTTGCAAGCTTGCTTCTTCCTGCCTTCCTTCTGCATATGGTTCCTGGTTGTTGTTATGCAATGTTTGCTCCCACCACCACAGCACCACTGGTGGGCTCTGCTATTTCTGTTCCCCATGGGGGGTTGTTACTGTATATCTATCTCCGTGTTCCCTGCTGATGGTGTTTAATTGTGCTGAGCAGGGAGAAAATGTAGCCAAGATATAATTAATATTATATGCACACTTGTATTCTCATTCTATAATATATATTGGTTAAATCTATTGGTGAGTTATCTGACTGAACTATAGTTACTTTGTAGATCTGTATTATTATTACAAAACATGCACGTCATGCAGTAACCACTTCAGCCCTATATACATTTCGGCCATTTGAAAATCTACAACTACATTTACTTTATCTGCTATTTTCAAAAGATTTTTATACATTTAGAAAGTTTGAAATGGGACATTCTGCATAATGAGTACTCTTACTTTTAGTAGTATATAAGTACATTTTTACGCCAATACTTTTGTACTTACACATTGCAGTATTGATACTTTTACTGAAGTAAAAAAATGTAGTGCTTTTTCCACCACTGTATAACGTCAACGCATCCTCACCTTATGTTGGGCATAAACAAACGGGCAGAAATTAACTCCCTACTTCATCGTACAATTGAATCGAAACATTGTGAAAGTTACAGTGAGAGTGCTTCTTTTTTTGTTTGTTTTTTTGGACATACTGTATAAGGTTTTCACCCGACAGCGACGATAGTGGTCATACAAATATTGTTGGTCTCTGGTATACCTATGTCTGCATCATTGACGAATCGTTCCACAAAAGTCTTCATGTCTTCAAACTGTCCGTCGGCTTTCAGCAGGAACAGCACATCCAGGGGCTTCTTACACGGCACTGATCAAATACACATGTACAAATGAACAGCCATGGACTGACAACAGATTGGCACCTGTGTTATCTGTGAAGATTTGTGTTTGCATCAAAATAAGAACTATCCAGTTAGTTACACTAGTTACACACATGGATTACTTTACAACCATACCTATACCACATACCGCCACCGGTGTAGTTTGGTAGTAAATATGAATTTATAGTGTTTGAACGTGATGCGTTGAGTCCATTCCCTCTTCCTTTCACCCCTCCTATCTCTCTCTTTCTTTTCTCTTTTTGTGCTTCTCCTTTCTTTGCTTCCTCTTCTTCTCTCTACTACTCCTTCTTTCCACTACTACACTTATAATCTTCAATAGCCAATCGTATTTTTTAGTTAATTATAGATTATATAGCGGCTATATAATCTATAATTAACTAAAAAATACGATTGCCTATTGCCTAATTTCTTTAAATTTTTTGACAATTTCAGACCACTGTTTTGAACACTGGGTTTTGTGTTTGTCTGTTAGGCAGCTCAAAAGCTGTCATGCTTGCACTATGAATAAACACAATATCAAAAATAAATCAATAATAATAAGCGTGTAGTGTTTTACCTGTCGGTGGCAGGGTGGTGGTCACCGGGGGAAGCTCAGAGAGCGTGTAGTGTTTTACCTGTCGGTGGCAGGGTGGTGGTCACCGGGGGAAGCTCAGGGACGACCGGTATTAATAATAATAAGCGTGTAGTGTTTTACCTGTCGGTGGCAAGGTGGTGGTCACCGGGGGAAGGGTGGTGGTCACCGGGGGAAGCTCAGAGAGCGTGTAGTGTTTTACCTGTCAGTGGCAGGGTGGTGGTCACCGGGGGAAGGGTGGTGGTCACCGGGGGAAGCTCAGGGATGACTGGTATTAGGGTGTTGCGCGTGATGTTAACGATCTTGTGGACGACGTAGGTCGAATTGCTGTAGTCGTCCACCATTATGGGCCTCTCGGGGTAACTGAACACCAGCAAGTCCTCCTCGCGGACCTTCGTCCCGACCCCGATGGTGTAGACGTGCGTCCGGTTGCTCACGGATGGCGGGCGGACCACAGTGTCGGTGGCCGGGTTCTCCGTCACCAGGAAGACCAGCTGGGGAGGGGAAGGGCCCGAGGGAGACGGCTTAGATTCCTCCAGGACGGTTTCGATGGCGGCGCCCGTGTTGGTCTTGTTCCCGCCCCGCCAGCGAATCTGCCAGAGACGCTCGCGCAGCACCTGCCTCTGTCGCCTCACCTCCCACCGCCTGATCTCCACGGTGACGGTCACTGAGTACTGGACCACGGTGATGCGTACCAGCTCCTGCTTCTCCGTCAGCTCCGAGATCACCTCCTCCAGGAAGAGGAGGGACTTGTTGAAGCTGGCCTCTCCGACCGCGTCGGAGCCCTCCACGATGAAGGTCACGTCGACGGGCACCGACGGACCGGGGTGGGAGTTCCTAGTAGTAGGCGTAATTATAGTAGTAGAAGATGTGGTAATAGTATCAAAAGAAGTAACAGTAGAAGACGTAGTGGAGGCGGTGGTGGGCGTTGTGCTGGTGGGCGGCAAGGTGGTGGTTGTCTTGGACCCTCCAACGTTTGGCCCCAGCGTGCAGAGGTAGTCCGTCACCTCTACCAGACGGTCCGGCAGCTCCCTCGTGCTGCTCAGCACGTAGGCCCTGTTCTCCGGGTTGGCCTTGGTGATGTCGTTGATCTGCGCCATGTTGACGCCGGGGCCCAGCGCCACCGTCAGCGTGATGATGCTCTTCTTCTTGAGCATCTTGGCTGTGCTGCGGATGGGCCGCGGGTTGGCACTGGCCGTCAGTATGATGGCCACACGGTCCGCATTCTCGCGCTTGTTCTTATCGTAGATGTTGATGGCCAGGTATTTGACGGCCTCGTCCAAGAAGGCTGCCGCTCCGCCTGTGTAATGCAGATCATTTACGGTCTTCTTAAACAGCCACTTCTGAACCTGCAGGCAGGAAGGAGGGAGAGACAAAGAGAGAGAGCGGAAGGGAGGGAAGGAGAGAGAGAGAGAGAGAGAGGTCCTGTGACACTCATTTTAGAAGGGTCAGCAACACAAAGCCAATATCTATGGTAAATTGAGTCAATAATGCAGGATTTCGCACAATGTTTAATGCGGGCCGTGCTGCCCGGCTGTACAGGAATCTGTGCGACGGCATTAAGGTCCCTCAGTATGTGTTGGTGTCTACCTGCAGGTCATAGGTCTTGACTCCTGAGTGGAACAGCAGGACAGTGGCTCGCGTGTGAGCCGAGCCCATGCGGAAGCGCTCCACCACGCCCAGGATGAAGAGCTTCATGGCCTCGAAGTCGTCCTCGGACAGCGCCTCGGAGCCGTCCAGGAGGAAGGCCAGGTCTATGGCGCGGTCGCACGTGCCAGGGGGCATAACTGTGGTCTCGTAGGGTATGGTGAAGAGGGGCGCAGTGGTAGTAGGGGTGGTGGTGAACACACCAGGGAGGTGTGAAGCGGGAGGACAAACCTCGCAGTTCAGCGTGTTGTTCTCACAGTGACTGCAGCAAGCACAGACAGACATTAGAATAGAATGGAATCCTAGGGTAGGTACCCTCACAAAAAACATGCAGTAATCCTGGTCTCTAAACTGCCTCCCCCTGGCCAGCCGGGGCGCCTGATGGAGGGGAAAGGAACTGGTTGGAATAACGTGTTCCTTCCACGCGCTACGTCCAACCAGGGAAACTTCCCCCTGTCAGGTGAAAAGGAGCAACTTGGACACTCAGGCATGAAGGAAGCATGAGTTAAAGTCCGTTGCTCTCCCCAGGTTGGCGGAGGGTGTGTAGAGCCCAGGATCACATTAGATAATTGACACAGGGGTGAAAAATGGGTTACAAAATCGTGAAAAAAAAAAAAAAAAAAGAATAGAATGGAATAAAATAGTTCCCACCCGTTGGGGTGTTTTTTGTATATTTGCACATACTGTACTGAATTTACTCATCCTATGACTACCGGGCACTTATTATTTATTATTATTATTATTATTATTATTATTATTTTTTTTTATTATTATTATTATTTTTTATTATTATAATTATTATTATTATTATTATTATTATTATTTATTATTATTATTTATTACCGGGCACTCAGGGAGCAATTAGGGGTTCAGGGTCTTGCTCAGGGACACATGTAGACTGGACACATTGGCTGGCTCGGCCTGGAATCGCACCTGGGACAACCAGGGCCTCTGGCTTCCCAGGCGGGCTCACTAACCACTCAGCTATTAACTGTGAGGAGCCACAACACGACATTTCACAAAGCAAACCACATTGTACATAATTACCATATCTTGCAGTGCTGGGGGTCATCATGGTTGAGGATGACCTTGTTGCCGTGGGAGATTCTCTGACCTTCGTGGATGCAGACCTTGCACTGGGACACGTCTACACAATGCATGGTCACCTCATCCAACAGTTGGCCTAGGCAACAGAAGAGGAGGGGTTAACTCATGAGCATTAGCTATATGGGCATGTGTACTGTATTCTAGATTTTTTTTGGGTGAAAGGAGAAAAGAAAGCGTGTGTATTAGAGGTTGTGCTTATTTACTTTTAACTGTGCATATCATGCCCTGAATCAGTGGTTCTCAGATCAGGGATCCCCAGAAGAAGAGAAGATGTATGTTTGAAAACATTTTAAAAATGTATAAGATTTTCAAAAGAATATCTTTCAAAAAACAATTCAAAAATAGTAGCAGGTGTCCAAGCGTGCAGTTTTGAGAACCACTCATATAGAGATATGGCCTGGTCATTGAGGTCATCTAGAGATATGGCCTGGTCATTGAGGTCATCTAGAGATATGGCCTGGTCATTGAGGTCATCTAGAGATATGGCCTGGTCATTGAGGTCATCTAGAGATATGGCCTGGTCATTGAGGTCATCTAGAGATATGGCCTGGTCATTGAGGTCATCTAGAGATATGGCCTGGTCATTGAGGTCATCTAGAGATATGGCCTGGTCATGGAGGTCATCTAGAGATATGGCCTGGTCATGGAGGTCATCTAGAGATATGGCCTGGTCATTGAGGTCATCTAGAGATATGGCCTGGTCATTGAGGTCATCTAGAGATATGGCCTGGTCATGGAGGTCATCTAGAGATATGGCCTGGTCATGGAGGTCATCTAGAGATATGGCCTGGTCATTGAGGTAGATGATTATACTTCAAATACAAGGCTGTGCAGCATTCGCTGAGATATGTATACCTACTGAATGTTTCTAATCTTTCTAAGTTTATATTAGTGGCTAATGGTCATCATTCCAGGACTCTCTGAAACTGGACAAATTGGTCTCTAGAGTCTTACATTTCAAAAGTATTTAAAAAACTTAAAGGCACTACTTGAGGATGCAATACATAGCGACTGTACCTGTTTATTGTAGCCCCTGTGTATTAGCATTGTGATGTTTTTTGACATCCTATGCCCAGCTTTGTATACACACACACAAGCTACGCCTGTGGCTGTTGTATGATAATAAGAGGATTGGCTGAATTTGGCCTTTTGACTCATTTGTGTATAATAATATATTATTATTATAATTATTTGCATAATAGGGCAGAAAAGTGAAGACGCAAATTGTGATTGACCAGAATGAGATGTTGTATGATGATGTATGATGATAAGAGCGCCCCTCACCTCTTCACACGGGTGTGATTTTTCCCCCTTGGAATCAATATAGTTTTATAATAATTTCAGTCAGGACAACTCAAGAACGGATGGAATATATATTTATTGAATATATAATGAGCAATATATTTATTATGGTTTGACGATGAATTGGATCTGCTTTTTAGGTACTCAGATCAAGCGCATCAGTCCCAACCATAGGGACTCCGAATCCCCCGTACCTAAACAGCAGATCCAAAACGACAGATGGTAGCTGGGGTGGTGGAGGGTGAGCAGCAAAACATTAGCATACGGCAGCGCAGCAGAATCAGCAGCAGCAAGCAAGCAGGAGGGGGAGTGCAAACCCTTCCAGTTTAAATAGCCGGTATGAAGATGGAGTGAGTGTGTGATTGGCTGAGTGAACCATGTGAGTGAGAATGCAATGCTGAGGCGGCCCAATTAACGCCGGCAGCAACTGCACTGAGGTTTCCTGACTGAACTTGCTATGCGCATGTCTGTGACAGGCGCAATGCTCATGTATCTTGTCACAGCGTGGGAATGTGTTACAGCAGTGTACAAGTGACAATTGTACTTACCTGGGGGACAGTAGGCATGGCAGCCATCCACACAGGTGAGTGGACAGGGTAGCGGTTGTGGGTGCTGGCAGGTGAGTGGGCAGGCAGATGAGCAGGTGTTGTATCTCCACTGGCACAACTCCTCCCCTACTACACCCGGGCCTCTGGGGTTCAGTTCATCACAGCTCATAGCTAAGAGAAATATACAAATGTACATTATATTGGCTCTTTCCTGTTGTTCTACATTCATTTTCCACATTGACAACATGATAAATACAAATAACTAGAAAAAGTGCTCCGCATTGGTCTCCGCCAGGCCAGGTAAGTTATTGTGGGCCATAATGTTCGGAATTCAAAATCTGTAGGAGTAATATAAAAAAAGTGGGTGCCTTTTATCATCGTACGATGATGATGATATATAGACACAGTAACCACACAGTAACCGTGCTGCTACACTATCGACTAATAGACACACAAACACACAAAGGCACATGTTGGAGCGGTTATTAGCACCACATGCTAATAACTGCTAATTTGGTGTGGAGGGGGAAAAATGCCCAAAATAGGGACACCAAGAGTTAATGTGGTTAAGCACCGCTAAGGACTTTTCACAACTACTGTATGTTATTTTGACATTTTACCTGGGATTATAAAATGTTGAATAATATGAACCCAGGGAATTTATGTGCATTTGAAACAGACTTATAGCATGTCATGTAGACAGCACAATAACAGTACAGCATAGTATAATATATATGAATAGCTTATATGTATAGTGTCATTATATATAGATATGTTCTAGTTACGTTCTTAGCTTACGCATGTTTCTTGATAAATGCTTTTTATATATGTGATGTATTCCCATGCTTTTTGTTCTTGCTTAATGTAAATCGGTCTGGAATAAGAGCGTCTGCTAAATGCCTAAATTGTAAATTGTAAATTGTATGTGGAAATATGGTAGATGATAGTGTCTCTGTCGGGTGGAAACCTCATGTCCAAAACGTGTTGCAATGGCGGATCTGCTACTTTTGATGCTTTCATCTGACGCTGTAGTATGATCAAGTAGTAGGGCATTCATTTACGAAACATAATCATACAAAAGTTTAAATATTGGTTTCTACCCGACAGCAACGATTAGCTAGTAATGACCTGTGCTGTGCTGTATGATATTGGACGGACACTCACGACAAAGATCATTGGATCGCCAACGGATGGACACGCCCCCCTCTGAACAGGCCTGAGCGTAGGCTGCGATGACATCACAGAAGCACACACAGTCACCTACTGATGGACAAGAGCACGCTGCCTCCACACACATCTCCACATATGGCTCTGGGTCCACCTATAGACAGACATATTACCATTTACAGTTCATACCGTATTTAGGATCACTGGCAAATGTGCCATCCACAGCATTGTGATACAGGGATATTGGTGAAGGAAGGCATTTTGACCCGTTTGGGTCTTCGTCAGGTATCATACCTTAACTGACGAAGACCCAAGCGACCCAAACGGATCTTGTGTGTTACAATTTAGGCATTTAGCAGACGCTCTTAATCCAGAGCGACTTACATTAAGCAATAACAAAAAGCATGGCATACATCACATATATAAAAAGTAGTTATCATGAAACATGCGTAAGCTAAGAACGTAACAGTGGAGTATACACATAAAATACAATTGTTGACATATTACCACTAGTGGTCTGTGTGGGCACTGGTTGAGAAACTGCTTTATGTTATTCTGTCTATGCCAATGCTGAGTTACTTAATACTGCAGTATCTCTGGTTTCTCTTTCAATCTGTCCTTTGCAACTATCAAGACCCGGCACCCAAAACCACTGAAGGGACATAAGTAGAAAACGGCATGCAGGATGGCCAAAACCAGTGGGTTGGTAAAGTCTCTCAGTAGGTAACACTAACACTCACCTGGCTGTTGCATTCCATAAAGAGGGAACTGGTGAGAACACGACAGGACTGCTCAACGGTTACCAACTTCACAATGTTGTCGCCGCATGGAGTGGGCAGCTACACACACACACACACACACACACACACACACACACACACACACACACACACACACACACACACACACACACACAGGTTCAATAAATAGCATCAGCGTACAGTAATATACAATAACCGCTCAATCAGCCTGTTATTCTGTGTAGTCATTATGTTTAGCCCCGGTAATGTTGTAGGAATGCATCTATTCAATCTACCAATGCTGTTGTAATAAGAAGCAATAATAAGCTAATGAACATGTAGAGTATAGCCTACCTGTGTTACATCGGCACAGCTGGGTTTGACCTTCCAGGAGTTTCCAAAGTGGGCGGAATCCACCTCCAACTGGTTGTTGCTGCTCATCAAATCGTTGTTAATGTTGCCATCGAAGTTTCCACACAGACCACACACTCGCCCCTACACATAGTGACAGGTAAGTACAGACCACACACTCACCCCTACACACAGTGACAGGTAAGTACAGACCACACACTCGCCCCTACACACAGTGACAGGTAAGTACAGACCACACACTCACCCCTACACACAGTGACAGGTAAGTACAGACCACACACTCGCCCCTACACACAGTGACAGGTAAGTACAGACCACACACTCACCCCTACACATAGTGACAGGTAAGTACAGACCACACACTCACCCCTACACACAGTGACAGGTAAGTACAGACCACACACTCGCCCATACACACAGTGACAGGTAAGTACAGACCACACACTCGCCCCTACACACAGTGACAGGTAAGTACAGACTGCACACTCACCCCTACACACAGTGACAGGTAAGTACAGACCACACACTCACCCCTACACACAGTGACAGGTAAGTACAGACCACACACCCTCCCCTACACACAGTGACAGGTAAGTACAGACCACACACTCACCCCTACACACAGTGACAGGTAAGTACAGACCACACACCCTCCCCTACACACAGTGACAGGTAAGTACAACAGACCGCACACCCGCCCATACACACAGTGACAGGTAAGTACAGACCACACACCCGCCCCTACACACAGTGACAGGTAAGTACAGCAGACCGCACACCCTCCCCTACACACAGTGACAGGTAAGTACAACAGACCGCACACCCGCCCATACACACAGTGACAGGTAAGTACAGACCACACACCCGCCCCTACACACAGTGACAGGTAAGTACAGACCACACACTCACCCCTACACACAGTGACAGGTAAAGAACACAAAAGACGTGTGGTGGTTTTGTATACAGTAGTACCTGTGGTGTTGGATGAGTACCTAAAGGTTGCACACTGGTGCGTTTTTTTCGCTGCCAAAAGTAATAGGCTATCACTAGCTGTCAGCCTGTCACCAACACCCCACTACACCTCACTAGACAACTGCAGACATGGATAAGATCGTTATTACTTAACTTAAGACGTGGAGGCGTGGTCAATGCTGTTTGGCCACTCAGAATAGCCAAATGGCATCGATCACGCCTCCAGGTCTTAAGTTAAGTAATAAGACCTGGTACTTAAGACACGCATAATACTGCCCTTTGGCTGTAGAGTTTGTAGAAAAAGCTTGTAAATAAGCTAAGAGACCTTTTGTTCGTACCGGTTGTAGCAAAAGCTTGTAAATCTATCAATCTATCTATCCAACCCTTTACCTGTACTTTTTGTGGTAAAAGCCCTCAAACTTTCTTTCTTTTCCTGCCTTGACCTCCTTACCCCCAATCCCCCTTCCCTTCCTTCTTCCCTTTCGTTGTTTTTCGTAGAAAAATTACACGATGGGAACCATGCACAAAAACTAATTTCACCCCCTTTTTGTCTCCACCAGGCCGAAGGCATGGGGAGAGAGTATGTTTTGCACTCGTCTGTGAACAGCTAATCTCTGGCACCGTTAACCCGGTCGATGCCACATTTTTCACACACACTCCCTGGATGCCAACGATGAACCTCTGCCCCCAGATTTCCAGAACGGCCTGTTATAGCGCCACCAGGAGGCCGCTTTGTGCAAAACAAGTTTTTGGACAGTACACCTACAGATTTTGTCCAAACATCACGCAAATTGGTACACAGTCTCTCTAGAGCCATTCAACGAAACGGGTCTTTCAGATTTCTCAGACTCCATCCTGATTGGCTAAGATTGGCTTCCAAAGTTCGCAGGAGTGCTCAGTTTCAAACAAAATGCTGCAAATCATGAACACATCGTGTGATTTCCGCGAAATTGCGCACGCACATTCCCACCAGGCCGAGGAAGAAATGCCATGTGAACATTTTCAATTCTCAGCCTCATGGTGACGCTATAACTGGCCGAAAAGTGTTTTTACCTCCAACTGCACGGATTTGTGGATAACTTTGTATGCCAACTCCCTAGAGGCCAAGGAAAAACCTTTGCCTGGAATTTTTAACATCTGCTCTTTATAGCGCCACCAGGAGGCCGACATAATGTAAAACACATTTTCTAATATTACTCCTTCAGATGTTATCCAAATTTCACGCAAATCGGTACACATGCTCTCCATAGTCATGTGATCAAGACGGGTTTGTTTGATTTCTCATAATCCACATTCATTGCCTACGATTGGCGTCTAAACTTTTCAGGAGTAGCCCGCTTTGTATCTGTTTTGTACAAATCGCCACAACTACTCAACGCAGCGTCCGATTGCGGTGAAACTGTGCATGCATATTCCCACTAGGCTGAGGAAGAAATGCCACTTGACAGTTTTCAAATCAGCCTCATGGTGGCGCTACAACAGGCCAAGCCGTGACACACACACACACACACACACACACACACACACACACACACAAAACATGATTATATTACTCCTAAACATTTTGCCAAACATCACACACGCTCCTATCCTCCTGGTGGAGACCTGTGCCCAGAAGGGCACTTTTTCTAGTTTGCCTATAAAACAATGATGTGACAATGCTGGCTTATGGCGCTACTGACAGTACCACACACCAAAACTACTTTAAGTGATGCCCAACTGAAGTACATATGATTCGGTAGAAGCATTTTTGGTATGCCAAATACATTTAACTTCTCTATTTATTAGATATGCTTACCTGCTATGACTCATGAGCAGGAATATTTAACTCTGACAAAGTGAAATAAACACAGTGTTGACCGGGGTCCCAGAGATTCTAAATGTTTTATCAAATGGGGGTCCGTGGACAAATGCATGTCATAACTGGGGGTCCTTGAAATTAAAATCGTTGAGAGAGAATCCCTGTTGTGAGCCATGATGATTACCCTGTATTCGGCTGAGATGTGGACCAACAGTCGGGTTCCCTGGTCCCAGCTGATGGAAATGTCTTTCCCCAGCAGTATAACATAGAACTGGCCAGAGCGAATGATCTCCACCTCCGTGCCCTGTAGTACTGGTCTCCTCATCCTCACCTACAGGCACACGGAAAGACATCTTCTTCATGTGTGCGTGTGTGTGTGTGTGTGTGTGTGTGTGTGTGTGTGTGTGTGTGTGTGTGTGTGTGTGTGTGTGTGTGTGTGTGTGTGTGTGTGTGTGTGTATGTGTGTGTGTGTGTGTGTGTGTGTGTGTGTGTGTGGTTTAGGGCCTTCACTTCTAGTAATTTTTACTAGTTGACTAGTTGCCTAGTTTACTAGTCGACTTTAACTACCTATTATGTAAAAAAAATGAAATAAAGATTTGTACATTTTGACTATAACTATAATCTACCTGATCTTGAGGCCTACAAAATCGGGAAAAAATAAAAAATAACTAGTCAACCAGTACCAACAAGGTCGACTAGTGGATTTACTAGTCGACTATAGTAAACTAGTGACTAGTTGCTTAATGCCCCAGTGTGTGGGTGTGTGGGCACGCGCGTGTGCGTGCGTGCATGGGTTACAGTACCTCTCCGTGCTGCATAGTAATCAGCCCTCCCTTGTAGAAGACTGTCAGTGCTTTGGCACAACGATGTCCCACAATGCCACAGGCCTCGTTCTCCACCAACACTCTGAAGGAACCACCGTCCTCTCCGTTGCACATATCCTGAGAGGGAGAGGCGGGCACAACATAAAGAGATGGGGAAAAGAGAGATTCAATGTTATTGACTTCCAAGTCACGTGTGTTACACAATCCACATTAGGGATGTCCTGATCACGTTTTTATGCTCCAAATTCGATTCTGATCATTTGATTCAGAGTATCTGTCGATACCGATTTTGTTTTTCCGATATTTATATTTTTATAGAACACTTATGCCATATCACAATAGTACAATATTCAAAATCACAGACAGTATCCAGTCTAATATCATGATATGGATATAATATTGATACTATTATTACTATAGGGATGTCCTGATCACGTTTTTTTGCTCCCTATCCGATTCCGATCATTTGAAAGTGACGTGATCGGCCCCGACTTCCGATCACGTGATCAGACCGGGACAACCCTAATCCACATAGTTCACTGGGATCCATCTGTCTCTTACCTGCACCAGGACATACTGGCAGAGGCCAGGAAAAGAGTATTTGAGTCCGTCAAATGTGATGTAGTGTCCTTCTCCGACCGTGCGACACACTCCGTCACACACCTTCTCCGTGCAGACCCACTTCCTGTTCTCACACACACTGCACAGGGGAGAGCATTGTTAAGCGCACACACACGGTGACACATGCAGATATATATCATAATCAGTTTAGAATGCATTCAGGGCAGGCTATCCTTTTTTACCAGGTGTTGCAATCCATCGAGATGCTCTGTCCTGCAGCATAGGGCCGGTTGTTATGGTAACAGGGACACTGTTCGGGCTTGATGCACTCCCTCCGGTGGCGCACCTGAAATCAATCATGCGATCATTCAGGGAACGAGAGGTCTCTGGCACACAGCCAAACGTAAACTTGCATGACCTCTGATACACACACTTTCTTTTCTCCTTTCCCCTTCAAAATGTTTTCATTATAGTCATTATGCCCCTAGGTTTTTGTCTTCTGACTGGTTTGTACTCCTAGGTATGGTATTGAAACCTCCTCCGATACACATGGAATTGCTTGCACTTCTTTTCACCTGACAGTGGGGCGCTTCACTGGGAGCACACTGTATCGCATGCATCAAAACACCATATATTCCTCACCTCACCTTCTACAGTAACCAGGTGACCCTTGACCAAGCTACAGGAGTCGCTAGTGCAGCGACAAAGGACTCCCTCCGTGTGTGTGTGTGTGTGTGTGTGTGTGTGTGTGTGTGTGTGTGTGTGTGTGTTTTATTATTTTTGTATCCTTACATAGTAATAAATATATGATTTTGAAAATAAGTTATTTATATTGCATGAAATAAATGAGGTATTACAGTGCCAAGGGGACAGAGGCAACCGGGAATGCAGGCCTGACTGAGGCAGGGTAGGTCCAAGTTCTGGCAGGTTCTAGCGCACTCCAAGCCCTTCTCTCCTGCCTTACACTCCACCCGTGTCAGTGGTGGGGGACAGGGGGCTGACCGCCGATCTGTGGAAGAACAATACGTGTACACAGAAAAACGGATGCTAAGTTCAGATAGAAGAGTGGCAAAAATTGCTCTCTTGTGTGGGAGACCTGGGTTCAAATCCCGGATAGGACAGTTAATGAGTGTGAACACTAATATGTTAAGTACATTTTAAAAAGTTGATGTAACAGCTTTCATGACTGCATGTAATTTTGGAATGTTATTGCTTTTGTACTTTTTGTACTTTGTTTAGATCAGAGCTTCTTGCATTTCTTCTTGTTATGGATTGCAGCAGTAATTTACATGTAGAGCATGTACCATTTAGGTCAGAGATATGACAAATTAGTGAAGATTACTGACACATTTACCAGATATCCACTATACTATAGTATACAGTATTACATTATATAACAGAGACATAATGTATCTCAGCAAACATACGGTACCTCTGGATGGTGCGATGACTGCATCGTCATAGAAGAAGTCAGACATCATATCTCCAGTGGCACTGGCACTACAGCGCATGGCACCATTCTCACAGTAGCTACACACAAACACACCATTAAAAGTCCAAAGTCTTGGCTGCCATTCGATTTACGCATTACGCCTAAACAAACATTAAAAAGTCCATAGACTTGGCTGCCATATGACGTAATTTTCAAAAGCCATGCATTGGAGGGGATAGTGCCCCTCAAAAAGCACTAACATAAATAATACATGGTGATTATGCTTTCATTATTAATATACAATATGTACTGTATATGAACTATACTAGTAAGTTCATTTATGGTTGTTATGAACTGTGTACAATCCAGCAACTGATTCTACACAGGGAGAAATATTTCATATTAGTGTACAGTTTGGACAATGATGATGACAAACAGTAGTGTATTGTCATGGAATGTCTGTGGACAGACTACGTAAAAACAGCCATTTTGGAATGTGAGATCGGACATTTTGTTTTAAGCTTAAAAAGACTTTTTCATTATGGATGCCCAAACAAATGTGTATTTCATTCTAAATTATACACGTATAAAAAGATTTAAATTCTCAAATAAACATGAGAAATTGCATCTGAGCCAGTCTTGCATGTTTTTATGTTGAATGCCTCTTTTTCCACTTTTATGAGGTTTATGAGTTAAGTTACCAGTCTCATGACATATGTTTCACACACACATGCACATACGCACACATCAACAAACATCACGCGTGCACATACACACACACACACACACACACACACACACACACACACACACACACACACACACACACACACACACACACACACACACACACACACTGACCAGATGCTGCTGTGGTCTGCGTAGACATCACTGGGCTGGTAGAGCTGTCCGTCATGCAGGCAGGTGCAGCGGTCAGCGGTCACACACTCTCCAGAGTCACTCAGGTACTGTCCAACGGGGCAGAAACAGCCCTCCTCACACACCTTCTCCTTCTCCCTCTTCCCGAGGCAGCCCGCTTCCGCCCCGGACAGAGAGCCACACGTCCGGTCACACACACTGCCGCAGGCCTCGTACACCTGGCCGCCAGTGCATTTCATTTCTGCCGTTAGTGGTGGAATAGAATAGAATAGAATAAACTTTATTTTCCAAATGCATATAATGGGAGGTATGATTACTTCTAACGTGACTAGCGACGGGACTGCAATGGGCCGTCAAAAACATAATCTTTGGTTAGAATTGGACGGATTGATTTAAATCAAGAGTTATTCACGTTTTAAGATTTTCGATCTCATCCACTAAAATGGTGGGGGACCATGGTGCGCACGCGCGTGTGTGTATGTGTGTGTGTTTGTGTGTGTGTGTGTGTGTTCACACTTCACATTCACATGCACACATCTTTCCACGAGCACATGATGTGACTGATCTCATTCTGTCTATGTGTGTGCTTTGATGGGTTTACCACAGAGCGAGGGGGACCTCCAGTTGAGCAGGACTCCTCTGGCGGAGCAGGCGGCGGCGTAGGCCGACAGAGCAGAGCAGACGCACTCCTCGCCGTCCACGCAGGCACACGCGTCGTAGCGGCAGAAGCTCTGGAAAGGTGCCGGGTTCACCAGGAAGTGGCACGGGCTGAATGCGTCTGACAATATCACCGAACACGCCTCCTCCGCAAAACGCACTAAAGAATGACGAGGATACAATGATGTGGTACAAGGTCAGGATGGGTGTTGATGATGTGCGTGGACAATGATACATTACAAGGGCAATGCGTCTGCAAAGACATAAGCATGAATCCGTATATGAGGTTATTACTAGGATAATGGTTACGTTTCGACATAGTGGTGAATGTGGTGAATTAATCAAGTTTGCAAAGCCTACTAAATGGGGGAAACAAGAATGTGTTTTGTATGTTATTCTGTTGATGATGTATTCAATATGATGGACATATATTAAGGACTATTGTCAATGTAAAATGATGAATGGGCCACAGGTCACACAAAAAATGTATTGTCTACTCTACACATTGTATTAAGGTCTGAGGAACAGCTTTGGCTCAAAACGTTACCATTTAAGAGTAAAGACATATCTGTATCTGGGAGCTGAAAATGGTGTTCGGACTCTTTTTATTCTTGATCTATTGCTGTTTTTGATCCGGCACCCTTGGCTTATATGCATCTGAGTGTCTTTTTGGCTGTTTTTCAGCCTCTTCTGCCACAGCAGAATATGCTATAACAGAGTGTTGCACTGTGTGCTGTGCATGCATGCATGTGTAATGTATATATGTGTGTCAGTACCTCTCTTGGGATTGAGTGCACATGGGTCAGCCTCAGGTCTGTGGGTGGATTCACAGTCTCCGTTGATCCTCCAGGACTGGCCGAAAGAATGAGGCTGGGCCTCGACCAGTCCAGCGGAGAGGAAGTCATCGCCTTGGTTACCATTGTAGTTACCACAGAGACCACAGGTCTGCCCTGCCCATGTTGGTCCCAGCTGGAGAAGACGACAACATTTTAAGGTTACCAAGGTTTCATGCGTCAAACATAATTTCCGACAATGTAAAATGTAAACTACCTTTAAGAGCGCTCGACCCCGTCCATCCCAGTCCAGACGAAGGTCACTTCCAAACTTCACATTCACGGACGACTGGACTGAACTCTGAATGTGTAGATTACCTGTAAATCAAATTGCACACATGGAAGAAAGACAGACCAATGTACTAATCCCAATGCAACTTGGGAAACATTCACAAGATCCCTCATTTAGTGCTGTTGTAAGTTTTAAAAAATGCACTATGGAAAGGCCACTGTATTTATATTTCTCTTGTATGTCCTCCCTGTGCCCGTTCTCCTACTACATGAATAGTCAGCTGAACACTGATTGGCTCGAACTCGCCGATTCCGTTTTTGAAGCTGGCTCCCGGCTACTTCTGTGACTACAGCTGAAAGTATCAATAACCCTCAACCCTCCCTTGCATAGGGTCTTTGGCCTGGTGTATTGCAGCCTTAAATCCTATGACATTAGTATGGGGGTCTGGATGTTCCTATGACATTACCATGTAGCATGGGGGTCTGGATGTTGATGCCGTTGACAGAGACCATGCCTCCATGCTTCAGCTTCACTGTCATGTTGTCCAGTGAGGGCAGGGTGAGAGTCACTGAGCGGGTGCACACCGCATCCCGGTCATCTGCACACTGAAGCACAGTACAAACAAGGCATTGCACTGTGAAATCCCGATCGTATTGATAGTTACTCTTGTGAAAACACAGATAGAGAGACACGAACGGTACTGTGCAGTGTGCATCTGCATTATAACTGTATGTCGGCATACATGCAGGCAATACCTGTACAGTCTCAATGATGACAGAAAACTGCCCATTAGTGCAGTCTCTGGCCAGCAGGTACTGACACTGGCCGGTGAAGGTGAAGAACTTGTTATCGAACGTCTTGAAGTGAGACTGACCCATCACCAAGCACTCTCCTACAACACAGACAAATGGAGTAGGTTGATTCCACAATGTCCCAACAAAATGACTGAATAATGAGAAACAATCCAGAGTCAGTGAAAACATCCTACTCACCAGGGCAGCCTTCGTTGGTGCATTCCCATGAGCCGTGGCGGCATATGCTTTTTAGATAACAGAGACTCTGCTTAGTTAGTTATTGAAAATGTGTTATGAACTGTAGACTATGCATCAATGATTGGTTGAACAATATTATCAGTAGCATATCAATATCGGCTGATATTTCATTCAAAATGCAATCGAACCGATATCCAAATAATTCGGATATCTTTTCACCAATATTGTTTTGCCGATATTGACTGATATTTCACATATTGACCGATATTTCAACAATATTGACACAATAATAATGTGACCGTTAATGGCTTTCAAAATGAAAACAAAAAAAATCCGCAATGAGCTCAATATAAATATAATAAATAATATATTGGTATCGGCCGGTTTGACCCTGCATATTATCAATACCGATATGAGTCAAATTTCAATATTGTGCATCTCTAATGATTACGTACAGTATACATGCGTGACAAACAAGAGTGTGCTCTCTCACTCACCAGGAGTTACAGTCCTGAGAGATGGAGGATCCTGGAGGAAAGTGTCTGCCCATGTGCGCACAGGAACACTGGGACACTTCCACGCAGTGGTCTCCGTCCAGTACCTTCCCCACTGACACACAGACACATATATACTGTTATTTGACATGTTTGGAGACGAGGAAACAGACATGGACACAACGGATGGAGAATAACAGTGTAAAGGGGCGTATTACCGGGGCATGTGCAGCCGTCGACACATTCTTCCTTACACACCTCCTGGATGTTGAGACTCTGGCAGGTGGTAGAGCATGACTGGCTGCATTCCTTGTACTCCATCCCAATTGGACACTTGGGGGCTGTGGACAGACGCATAGACACACATGGGCATTTGGGCCCGAGTGATAACAGTCTCAATCGGGAGCCCTGTTAGACACTTGGGGGCTGCATAGTTCATTAAACTCTAAAGAGTGAACAAATGTACACACTCTTCAGAGATAAATTAATATATTTTATTGTGCGTGGACACACAGACAGATACACACACACCAGCTTACGCACACACACACACGCAGGCACACGTGCAGGCCTGCACGCACGCACCCACAAGCATTATTTTGACCCATGGCCTTAATGGCTGGTCAACACATTGTCTGACTTACAGCACTGGCTCTCCTCCAGCCAGCCTTTTAGAAGTGCCCCGTGCGCGTGACATGTCCGTGCATACTCCAATAGGACGGCACAGTGGCAGTCTTTCGCCGCCCCATGGCCACAGTGACACAGCTCTTCCTCACACAGAGCCTGGAAGGCCTCGGGAGAGACCAGGTGGGCACAGTGCAGAAACGCACTGGAGGTCCGCAGGACACCACAGCTGGTCAGCTCCTGAACACACACCATACATTCACACAGATAAATTCATAATTGTTTAGAAGAAATATAATTGAATGCCACTTTCATAACATTGTTATTGCTATTATTTCATCACTCCCATAGTGCCTGAAAGTTGACAGGAATCTATTCTCCTCAGTACAAATCAATTCTCACACAGTCGGACTCTTGGAGATATATCGTATTGTATATATATAAATGTATTGTTAACATTCATCATTGTGATGGGTCCAGTGGCCTTTTACAAACTTATTGGAGTATTGTGTACATTCATCATTGTGATGGGTCCAGTGGCCTTTTACAAACTTATTGGAGTTTTACCGCCATCGATGCCCAGTGATATAGTGTAGGGTTCACACAAACATTGCGAATGTGTGAATCAATATAGAATCACAAATGAGGAACCACATACACAAGGGACTTACCAGCCTTGAGACAGCTGCAGTATTTGTGGAAGCAGATAAAAACAAGAAACACAACTACAATCACAGTGTCTATGCCAAATTAAATAAATAAATAAATAAATAAATAGTTTACATGGGCACAAGCTAGCCTCTGTGGACACAGAAACAGCTGAAATACTATGAGATTCAGTAAATCACAATGGATGTCTTTGTGACCTTTATCATGACATCTGTGTACTTTACAAAAGAGGGATTATTCAATTTACAATCAAGAATTAGTTTCCTGTTGTTAAAACACACACATAGAGTCAAATGCTTAGTGTTTAATTATTTGTAAATCCAAGATTGTGAAAATGCAACATTTGTCCAATCTCAGAGCTAAATTATCACTCAGGATTTAAGATTGCAGCCTTGTTTAGTTGATGAAGGCCCTTTGATAGGCTGAAGAATGAACCAATGCAGACAAGGAGAGTGTCAGGGTCTCTTGCCTCCTTATTATAAACGCTTACAAAACGACAGAGACTAAAGGGGAATGATTGTCACACTTTGTTTGTCAGCTACTGCGACCCCCAGAAGAGAAGATTTGTTTTAAAAATTCCAAATTATTCCAAATTTCCCCAAATATGTTTTATATTTTTTAAATATTTTCAAAAATAGCAGATGTACAAGCTCGCAGTGTGGCACTATGTGAGGCACTGTGAGCTTTCCCAGTTTGAAAGGGAAATACAGCTCAGACCTCATGTTTTTAATAGAAGGATTTCCAGCCTGGAAAATGTCCCCACACAGTAATGACCTCCCTGCTGGCAATGTTTGTCATTATTTGTGATTCTTCATTGAAGTACAGTACAATGTTTCATGAATCACCTGTAGGATGACATGACAGCAAGACACTAATCTAATAGATGAGCTGACCATAACAACGCAGACATCATGCACGCACGCACGCACGCAAGCACGCATGCACAGTACACACAGTACACACTACACACCCACACAAGACAATGATTGGCCCTCTCACCGCTGAGGTGTCTTTTGTGCTGTTACAAGTCTGGCTGGCAGGGCTGACACGTCGACAGGATTGACCAGCTCCTTTCATCACCCATGAATTTGCAAAGTCATAACTGTCCTCTGTCTGGAAACCTGAAATAAAATGTACACAGGCAAAAACAAACTCAAATTGACAGATTACTGACTTTCTTAATGTGACCCCGACCTTTCCACCTTTCTCTTGCTTACTTTCTCCTCGTTATCTTTTCCTGTTATGGGTTGCAACTCTTCCTGCTGGTGAGTGCTGGTGACTCAGATTGTTTCCTAAATTCCAGTAATTACGCATTTACGCACTTAGACTTTCTTTTCATCCCTCTCACCCACACAAACACTGCACACTCACACGGCTTCATGCAGAGCCCAACCATTGCCAGATTGTGGGATCCGATGCCGACCCCGATTTTGGAGAGTCCTAGACCATTGATACATTTTTAATTTATAATTGCTGATACCGATGTCATCAAAGAAGTCTATATATACAGTAAGTGGCCTATATCAGCCAAAGTAAACCCATATATCGGTCTGGCTCTAGCAGAGTCACACACTTGTATACATATCCCTCCCCTTAATATATAGTACCCTCTTGAGCAGTATAATCATCGTTGGGAACAGAGTTGAAGTTGCCACACAGCCCACAGGTGCGGTTGTTATGGCGTTCGCTCAGCGCCACAGCGATGTTGGCAGCGTTGTCGATGGTAACGGTGAAGCCGAACTCCTCGCTCCACAGTTTATAGAAGCCCAGCTCCTGGCCCGCAAACACGGTGTGAGACGCATAGGGCAGGGAGAGCCTACACACAGACAGACGCAAACATTAGAATAGCCACACAGAAACAGAATAACTCTTCCAATTTACGGGCCCCTTCCCTACTTCCTTCACATGTGTTGGCTCTGTTCCATTTAGTGCTCAAACGTTTTAATCTCATAACTCTGAGAGTGTACAAGTGGAAGTGGAACCAAG
The DNA here is from genome assembly GCF_951216825.1 of Electrona antarctica. Classification (NCBI taxonomy): domain Eukaryota; kingdom Metazoa; phylum Chordata; class Actinopteri; order Myctophiformes; family Myctophidae; genus Electrona; species Electrona antarctica. The sequence continues at coordinate 36,822,788 of NC_136810.1, forward strand.
TGGACCCACAATATCAGCACCCTGACTCGGTTTGACCAGAATTGTATAGAGCCTTCATTACTACCATCGGTAGGGAAGGAGCCCAAGTTCTTTCCAAAATGTTGTGTGTGCATAGAGCCTATATTTCCCAATCCCCTGCACCAGTGAGTTGTGTCTTGTGTGTGGCATTTTTTGCTCAACAAGGATGAGTTAATCCACTGATTTCACAGCATTTTATCCAATAACGTTCCTGTGTTCTATCGAACACAGTAAAGTCCTCCTGTATCCATTTGTAACTCTGAGAGTGTACAGATGTAAGGGAAAGCGGAACATTTTGGCTACATCTGTACACCCTCAGAGTCAACACTGAAGACTTTACTGCCTACCTCTTTCCTCCTTGTGAGAGACGTCCGTCCACAGACAGGTGCAGCTCAAAGACGTCCCTCAGAAACAGAGTGACACCGCTCCTCCTCCCATGGGCAAAGTCACCTGCAAACATACAGCACACACAGTCAGACAGACACATCACAGATACAGGCATACAGCCTGACACAGATACAGTAAGACACAGACAGACACAGACTCACAGACACGGATACAGACACAGACTGACAGTTACAGACACATATGTGAACTCACAGACACTGATGGATAGTGGATAGACAGACAGAGAAACCGTCAGACACAGAGAGACAAACACAGTCAGATATAAATACAGTATTTACCATAGTGAACTTCATAATGCAGACAGCAAGCACGCACTGTAATTATGGCTGACAAAATGACGGGTAAAATGAAGGGCTGTGTCCAAAGACTGATGATGTATACTGGGGCAAATGACTGCCCTCTTATTGTGGCATTATGACATTCATGAATTGAACTACATGTGTGTATACTGTAGTCTCACCCAATAGAGTAAAGGAGTGGTGCTGACAGTCTCCAGCCAAAAAGTAGCTGCAGTCCCCAGGAAACTCGTACAAAACACCGTCAAATGTATGAACGTGGTGTCGCCCGAACAGACTGCATCTGCCCGTCGTGCCCGCCACCACACAAGCTACACACACACACACACACACACACACACACACACACACACACACACACACACACACACACACACACACACACACACACACACACACACACACACACACACACGCACACATGCACATGCACACACAGTGCACAAAAACACAATTGTTCTGTTTGAAATAGGTCTACAGTGGCAAAAATAACACAAAGAGCATATATGTACATACGAGCTCTTAATGCATCGCCTCATTTGTTTTGCTCGGCACAGCCGTACGACAAAGTATCAATAATACTAGGGCTAAAGTGGGTAATCAGACTACTCAATTTAGTCGACTACACAAAATCAATTACAATTGTTTTGTTTCAAATCGTTGAGGTATATGTAAAAAAAAAAACACTTCTCGATTATTCGACTAATTGGAAAAGTAATCGATAAAATAACGGCAAAGAAAATAATCGTTAATTGTACCCCTAAGTTGAGGATATGTTCAACTCACCTATAAGATGCAGCAGAACCCACAGTTCTCTCCAACATCGCAGATTACACATCTGAAACTCACACACACACACACACACACACACACACACACACACACACACACACACACACACACACACACACACACACTTTTTTTGCCATCAATTTCACCATCAAAATCAACTGAGATGATGAGGACCCTCTCGAAAACCAGATGATGCATCTCAAGGGGCTTATCCTCTAAATACATTTCAAATAGAATGTTTGGCTATGTTCTCCTAAAGTATCCAGTTCCCTTGCGTACCTCCATGTCGACGTCAAAACGTGGCCTATCCTAAAGCAAAAATAGAATCCAAATTGGTCAAATCCACAGGTTGCACGGTTCAAAGTGTGCACACTCTAGGCATCATGAGCACAC
>NC_136810.1:36829694-36849694 GCF_951216825.1 Electrona antarctica
AAAAATTGATTGACCTGCATGACTCTTTGCTGACCGTGTGTGTGTGTGCGTTTGTGTTGCTGTACTTGTGTGCGCACGTGTGTGCTTGCTTGTGTGTGTGTGTAGTTTATAAAAATGAACAGACAATTCAAATATGTCTTTGTCTAAGATTGACCCCCACTATGTACATAATGTACATATAAAGTATGTGTATTATTATGAATACAATAGTATTAAGATCCATTTTAAGGACGTGTGGGTGTAAATAGGAGGAAGATCTCTTTCTCTTTTCCCTCTCAGTCACAGCGTGCTGTTTTATCTGACTGTGAGGCCAGTCTCGCTCTCTGGTGTTGTCTGCCTGTTACGTCATCATCATCACTATCACACACTCACATGCACGGAAAGAAGCGATCATACCCACATGCATCAACTACATCAGTAGTTTGCAACCAGTGGTCTGGGGACCACCAGTGGTCCTTGAGGAGCTTCCAGGTGGTCCCCAGCTAAATGATGGAGAGTTGCTAACCAAATGGACTCTTCTAGATCTTTAACTCTTGAGAGGGTAAAATGAAACCAAATTTTGGTTTCATTTTACGCTCTCAAGAGTTAAACATGTGCATTACCTAATTTACAAGAAGTCTACACATTTAGAGAAAGTAGAAGAATTGTCATTTTGATCAACGTGGTCCGTGGCTCGAATGCAGAATAAATAATGGGCCTTGATGTAAAAAAGGTTGAAAACCACTGAACTACATAACCAACACACACCACCACAGATACAGCCATAGATTAACATGCATTATTCAGAAGTGGGAATATCTTTTGGGTATGTGACTACCATGTCCTTTCTGGAGAGAAACAATCACCCCTTAGTTTTATAGGCTGATAATCAAATAAATGCACAGAATAATAAGTCTGGCTTTTGATAAAAAGCCAGACTATCTGCAGAGAGAAGTGGTATCAAAGAAATAAATAATGTATTTGACGTGGTGTGTCAAAACTGTCCCTTGATATTTCGAGGCCCATCCTTATCTAATAGATCAAAAACGACATGGTTGCCACGATTACATCATGATTCTCCAACCACAGTGTACGTTGAACCGTTAAATTGAGCTCTGTTATGACAGTTAGGAGTTGGGGAAGTTCAGAGAAAAATACTTTCTGTGCCCAAGGCACACCAAAGGGGCAGGGCAAGTCAAAATCTCAACGCACACCTGCATTCATATCCATGCCAAACAGCCTCTATGAGACGTGTTATCCCTCTTATATAATACATATAATTGTTTTTGAATATTTTATAGCGATACATTGTATTAACATATTCACTGTACATTTGTATTTCTTGATAGACTGTAGGCCTACTGTATATTTTCACTGATTCAGTCATTCAGAGATCCATGCAGTGCTGTATCTAGAGCCAGCATTTTATTTTACTTTATTTATTTATTTTTGGTTCTTCCTGTACTACTCCTGTGTTTCATTCTTTCTGCATCTTATCTTATGTTTAGAATTGAATTGTTACACATACAAGACATTTTGTATCTGCTGTTTGTCTATGCAGTGTAATATACAGTTATTACAGTATATAATGTTCACTTATAATGATATGTCCAGGGGGTGTAGTAGGCCTACTCGTACTTCAAGCTCTTCACACTACAGAAACAGTAGATAGGCCTAACCTACTATGGGCCACATGGCTTGGGAACTGCTGTTTCCCAGGGATATGTGGTTGTCCCAAAATCCCAAGGCACACCTGGACTTATGAGTCTTACTAGTACTACCATTATGACTGTCATAATGGTAGTACTATGTGTAGTTCCATCTGCCCGTCTGCCTTCTGTGTTATTGTCCTTGAATGCCAAGACGTATCCTTATCCTTATCAAGAGTGTAAATGTGAGACTATCTATGTTTGGGTTTTCAAGAGAAACGAGAAGTGCAATTAGGTCAGGTTATTGAACCATGCAGCAGACACGTTTCCCTTGTGCTTCAGGGGATTAACACAGGTGGTGTTTCTGAGGGCAGTAACGCAGTTGCAAAATGGGGAAAGAGAAAAATAGAGAAATGATTAATTAGAAACGAACAAGTAGGTTTCACATGTAAAAGTGTGTGAACTTTTATTGTCACCTGCAGTAGAGTAGTTCTTATTGTGTTAGAAGGCTTTGTACTTGGATAAATGCCTGTGTGTGTTGAATAGCACTGTACTGAATTATTATATGTATTAAATATGCTTTCTTGTTTCTTAGCTTGCAGGTACAGCTGTCCTAGCTATAGGCTTGTGGCTGAGATTTGACGCAAAGACAAAAGGCCTGTTTGAAGACGATAACTCTCCCTATGTATTTTACACAGGTAAGCTGTTCAGCTTGTTCATATTTGAATAAAGTCAACATTGGTCTCTGAGAAGGCAAGTTTCAGGCACAAACGATGTGTGCAGATTATCTAACGTGTGTGTGTGTGTGTGTGTGTGTGTGTGTGTGTGTGTGTGTGTGTGTGTGTGTGTGTGTGTGTGTGTGTGTGTGTGTGTGTGTGTGTGTGTGTGTGTGTGTGTGTGTGTGTGTGTGTGCGTGTGTGTGTGTGTGTGCGCGTGTGCATGCGTGCGTGCGTGCGTGTGTGTAGGTGTGTATATCCTGATAGGGGCTGGAGCATTGATGATGGTGGTAGGGTTCCTGGGATGTTGTGGAGCTATCCAGGAATCTCCATGTATGCTGGGACTGGTCAGTACATGTCCTTAAAAAAAAATAATAATAATAATAATATAATTAAAATAATAATATACACACACACACACACACACACACACACACACACACACACACCGGTATATAATGCATTATTTACTCCTTTGTCCGCTGATGTTTCCATATTTAAAGAACACAAGAATCATTTCCTGACATGATATGATCCCAGACCCAGACATCTATGTCTTGCCAGTGGCCCCATTCAACAGCTTAATTTGTACTTTATCACACAAGATAAAGAAAAAGTCTGCACACTCATAGCCATGATGCAAAACAATGATCCAAACCGGGGTAAGCCATATTGGTCTGATTATCATGCACTGCCTGTGTCACTCACAGAGACACGTTGACAAGTCTGCACACTCATAGCCATGATGCAAAACAATATTTAAAAAGAGGAAGCCAATGTTTCGACATCAAAACATGTCAAAATGTTTTTTTCCTCTGTTTAAATACAGTACATTGTTGCATCGTGGCTATGTGTGTGCAGCCTATTTCTTTATCTTCTATATTTATTTTCCAAGGCCAGCAGCACATCACCAACACTGGTGTGCCCCTTGTCACACAACCCATTGTTCAAGTGCCATATGATGAAAGTAACCAGAAACAAGACAGAGTCTAATAATAAACGTCACAGCTTCCATGTGGATCTCTTGGGCATCATGTATTGATACCGTGACATCATATCACTGTGATGTCATATTGATTTACAGATATGGACAAGAACTCTAGCACTGATCAACGGTTTATGATATTGTAGTCATGGACACAAACACAGACACATGCATTTAGTAGTAGAGAGATAGCCTGACACTCATTATCTGAATTTTCATTTTGTTTCATAATTTATTTTTAATGGGTGTGGCTAGCGATTCAGGGCTGGAGCCAGGCTAAATGAGAGATGGCATATTTCCTAATTAGGATGAGGTTGGAAAGTTCACTTACTTCATTGTATGAAGTACAATGAAAGAGTGTGAACACATTCTTATGACGTGGTGCATCTGTCTCAACCCTCCCCCTCCCCTCTAGCTCACACCGTCCCGCTCCCTTCCTAATCCTCTTGTGCTAAATCTCCTGGGAGGAGGAGTCTACGTATTTAGGTGCAAGTGCAGTTAAAGGACAGCATGACATGGCATGCAGGGAAAATGCACCCATACCCAATTCAGCGGATTCGACCGTTATCATACCATCTTATGGGGCCCAATTATCCATGAAGACACAGACGGACACTCGCACGCACATGCGTGCACGCACACACACACAAGCACACAATATCAGGTAATTTTGAGTGTCTCTCCCCTCTGTCCAGTTCTTCTTCTTCCTGCTCATCATATTTGCTGTCGAAGTTGCTGCTGGCATCTGGGGATTCTCCAACCAAAGCAAGGTGCCCGAATACATGATCCTTTACTGATCCTTGAACAATAAATATGAGCAAAGTTACAATCTATGCCAAAAGGTCCTATAGTAGGCGTTATTTCTGATTTGTGTAACTCTGTAGATTGTGGGCGACATAACAAGGTTCTACGAGGACACGTACAACAATTATGTCGAGGAAGTAAAAAAGGATTCGTCAGAAGAGAAAGAGAGTCTGCAGAAGACACTGCAGATGATCCAAACCGGGGTAAGCCATATTGGTCTGAGTATCATGCACCTAAGTTGTACTTCGTCGTATGCCTGTGTCACTCACAGAGACACGTTGGCATGTGGCACATTCATTAGTCATTCTTATTTTTGAACAATGTGGTGTGACTCATCATTGACCCAAACCCAGTTAGATTAGTTCTGATGAAAGGTGATATTAAAAATAGGAGGCACAAATTCCACAGCTTCCAAAGAAGGAAGTAGCTAATTAGTGGCTGACTGGAAAGACCAATGATTTATCCATTTTCAATCAGTTCATCTTTTCGGAGAGTCTCCTAAAAGATTAACTGATGTGTGGTAATTCATTTTTGCTTATGTATTAAAACATGAATTGCATTATTCTATGTTTACGTTGATCCGTGTGTGTGTGTGTGTGTGTGTGTGTGTGTGTGTGTGTGTGTGTGTGTGTGTGTGTGTGTGTGTGTGTGTACAGCTCGACTGTTGTGGGCCAACTGGAACTGTCATAGATGAAGCCAAAGACACCTGTCCCCAAAGAGGGGAGGGGGTGCTTGAGGAGCTCATCACTAAGGTATGACCAATCATGTCTTGTACTGTATGTTTTGGATGCACGTGCACACTCACGTCACAGAAGTTCCTGCATGCTTTGCAGACAAAACTGCACCCAACTCCTCACAGGGTTACTATGGCAACACTGCCTTTATTGGAATCAGCCAAAGACTGAATGCTTAGGCAGTCTGTTGTGTCATGTACCGTTAACGTATGTTCAGTGTGGGCTGTAAAGTAGAGAGTAAGAATGTACATGTGTCTGTTGCAGAGCTGTCCCGATGCCATTGATGAGGTGTTTGACTCCAAGCTCCACATCATCGCTGGGGTGGGCATCACCATTGGTGTGATCATGGTATGTCTTATTTAGTTCTACCTGTATGAGTATAGTAGCTCTGTGAGATGGACACGGGCAGGCTAGTAAGTTAAGCCATTGAGACCTGAGACCAGATTCTACAAATGTCTTCTAAATCCCAACAGTTTCCTGAGAAAAACCTATGATTCTGTCAGTGGTTCTCAAACTATTTCATGTCAAGAAACATTATATGTAAAATTATATGTAATTGGCCGCCGACCCGCATCTGAAAATATGTTGTTCCAATGACCTCCCACAAGCAAAGATATGAGTAAAAAACGTTCGCTGTGAAAGAATATATATTCAAAGATTTGCACACATTTTGAAGATTTAAAAAAAAATAGCAGATCTACAAGCTCATAACACGGCACAAAGCTAAAGTTTCAATAGCTAAGTTTAAAATAATGGTTAAAGTGGTTAAAAGCTAAGGTAACGATGCATTCCAGGTCTTAATGCAAACATATTTGGCTCTCCTTCTTCCTCTCTCCCAGATGTTCGGGATGATCTTCAGCATGCTCCTGTGCTGTGCCATCAGAAAGTCTCGGGAGGTGGTGTGAGTGAGGAGTCTGAGGACGTCGAGTCGTCGACCCACTGTCGCACATCTCTCGAGCCCGTTAATGTCGCATGATGTCATTACTAGAGTTACGTGACTGTCCACTGCCAATAGTAACACCGCTGGTTCAGGAGGGGAAACCTAAAGCGAGGCACTCCAGATATTCCTGATTGTTATACGATCATGCAGACTTCCCATGTTAGCATGTGAAGGCTAATGATTTATAGATCAGGTATGTATACTGTGCACTGAAGCTCAAGCCTATAACCCTTCCTGGACTAGATGCAAAATGTGGTTGATAGGCCCAACTATAGCATGGGCATCATCTGTACTTAAATGGAAATGTAACTGCAATGTGGAATTTGTGCTCATTGATCTAAATTGGTGTTTGTGGACTCTTAATTATACAAACAATGGATCGCATTTTGATGTTTTGATGCTTAAACACATTTCTACTGAAAATACTCTGGGTCACCCACTGGCAAGGAGAACCATGGCTCAGAGTAGAAAAAAAATGACAAGCAACCACAGAATTCAGCAGAATACAGCCAATTAACCTTTATTGCTCGGTCTCGAATTAACAATTAAATCCATCCACATTGTCTGGTAGCCAATGAAATGTCAGGCCTGTGTGGTTCATTCAGTGTCGAATCTGTTTCTACACTGAATTCTTCCTCCCTCACTTTATCCTATCCATGCTGAATACGCCTTCAAGTCTAAGACTCATTTTGTATGTCTTCTTTTTTGATCTGTGTAATATTTCTAAGCGTAGGATTGCTTTGTATATGCAGTTTGTTTGTTGAAATGGAATGATATAATCCGGTCTATTTAATCGACTGGGTCGATTTATACTGTACGCACATGTCTGTTGCACAGAAACAAAGATGTAATGAAGAAAAGCCAAATAAAACACAATGTAATAACTATGGTCTGGTCTGAAAATACTGTAACCTCTAAATTGCATTATGAGTTGTGGTCATGAGTATTCATGCTCAAGACTTAAAAAACAAAATTAGTGGCCTGGGCGGCTAGTGTAGCGGTTCGGGCACCTAGATCCCGACGACCGTTGCTGCATGTCATTCCCCATCTCTCTCTCCCCATTTCCTGTCAGTCTACTGTTTACAATCAATAAAGGCAGAAAAAGCCAAAAGAAAAAAATATATATCTTTAAAAAAAAAAAATTAGTGTCCAGTTGGCATTTTGCTGGGTCGAGTGGGAGGCAGAAAACAACCTCCAGTTCCATACTCATGCAGTGGAAAATAACCTGACCTCTCCAGGTGATGTCTGAACATGCCACAATATTTCCTTTGTATCTCAGTAATTTGCTATCATCATCTAGAGTTGGACCCAAATCAACAAAAATCAAGGACATTATCTACATGCTAAACCAGTCCCAGAATGTTTATGGAAAATTACAGTTAGCACTTGAAATGAATCACGTGTATGAATCACATGTGTATGAGTGTGTCAAGAGAGAACCAGACTTTATCTTTTGTGACGTTTGACTCACTCCAAAAAGTTTCAGCAAAGGGTTTTCTGATTGGCTGAGGGCTCCTGCGATAGAAAGTGATGTGAGGTTGAAAGCAGGACGTTAACTGTGATTGGAGTGCCAACAGTTGGGAGTTGCTCACTCTGACTCCCTGCCCAATAACAGCGATAACACTGATTATAGAGCAGTGTGTGCATATATTTGGGTGGCTGCATGTGAAAACTTGTGTGTACGGCTGTTCATGTAACAGTGTGCACTGGCCAAAGGAAGAGGGCAGGCGAGCCGAGATAAGAGAAGGGAATGTTAATAAAAAACGAACTTGTGATGTGAACTGGAAGAGGAGACGAGCCAATGTAAACAGGCTCTCACACAGGCACACAATGGGTCATACTGTAGTGTATAACAACAGGGGACGACATCATTTGACAAATTAACTTTTTGTCCTAGACAGTACATCAAACACTTAGTGATTCATTGTTTTTCTCTGATATTGTTCTTGCCAAACCTTGCATGATTCAGGACAGGGTGGTACGCTTTAAGTGCCTATTAACTACACAAAACAACAATGAAATGCCAAAACCATCTGTCATGTAATATGCTCTTTACTTTTTCTCTGGATGAAAATAACAAGAAAAAATAATTGTGCTTGGACAACTTTTTACAGTCACTTGAGTTGAAGTTAAAATCAATCCCAAGGACTGTGATAATTATACATAAATCAATGCTTAATACTGTTTATATGGTATTCCTGGCCAGACGTGATGGCAATTCTGTCCTCTTACTCGGAGTCCTCCTGGTAAGTGTGTGAGTGTCTGCACGGTTTCCTGTGCAACGGTGCATGTGTGTGTAGCATGGCATCCACCCGCAGCAGACTTCTGACACACTGCACCACAGCCAGAATTAGTTGATATTTACAGGAGACCGACTCAAGGTCCGAATCCAACACAGAGATTCCTGGACATGTCATCTCACCCACCTCTATGGGCCCATCACTTTTACTGTAACTCGGCATGGGACTTATTTTGTGCACGTCACCAAGTGTGTGAAAGTCTCTTTGTATACAGTTTAGAATCTGGGTTTGAGCTAGCAGGAAGCGCCGTTGGCTGTGGTGAATGTGCCGGGGCACACACAGCAGAGCACCTCCCAGTAGCCTGCACATATGGAGGACACCTGTCTCTGTGTGGGACTGGCTGTGTGGATCTGATCTAGAGATGTACTGCAGGAGGGCACCATGTAGCAGAAACTCAAACATTCCACCAGCGGGTACGGCACAGCCCAGCCCCTGTGCACACTTCCCACAGGAAGATACAACAGCGACTTTGTGGGCAGTTTCGTCTGTATAATGTATCTCAGTGAGTGAGGTGCTCTCAACAGCTTTGATTCCAGATCCTTGCATGGGCTCCAGGGCTGTGAGCAGCATGCGGAAGGCATCTCGAACTGCACACGTACACTGGTCTGTCTGGCCTTCCCCTGGACCACAGATCACGAGACTGTGGAGTTTGGCCTTGACCCCTCCCTCAGACTCAGGGAAGCCCACGTGAACGTACCTGTTAGGGACAAATAAGGACTTTAGAATAACTGTTCAGTGGCTCAAGTAGGGCACTGAAGGGGTGGCATGAACATAACATTAACATTTAACATTCACTTTAATTACTAACATTACAGTGTATTTGATTCATGTGTAAAAATCAATTAATCTTTATCTGATTAATTAATTAATCAGATTAATTAATTAATCAGATAAATTAAATATAATAACGCCCTCTGACTGGGCAGAAGTGGGTGGCACCCTGAGTGGCTAGTCAGATTCCAGGAGATGGCAGTGTAATTGTTCTCATGTAAATTCAGACAAGATATTCAATCATTAAAGACCATGTGACCAGTGTGTGTGTGTGTGTTTATGTGCGTTTTCAAACCTGTGAGCTCCCAGCAGTATAGGTTGGCAAAAGGCGAGTGTAGCGACGTGCTCCTGTCCAATCACCCGGTGGTCTGAAACGGTCTCGGCCCCACTTAAGTAACAGAAGAGAGAAAGCTCGTCCTCGCCAACGCACTCCACCACGCACATGCCGACCCGCCGAGCTAAAGCGACAAACGCCTCAGACTGAGACACCGCAGAAAGGACCAGAGTAACACCCAAGTGTTGCAGCGTTGTAATGACGCACTCCAGTGTCCTCTCTGTCCAAACGCTGTACGTTAAAACACTGCTTCTCTTTTCTCTAGTCTCCATCTTCATTTCTCCAACGCCTCTTCCCAGTTCCAGCACGGCTCCTCCAGCTAGCTCGCATGGCTGCAGAGGCCCACCGACCACGACGGCCATGACTGGCCGGACGTCACTCTGTGGATAAGGTGTGGAGAAGTCCCTGTGAATAACCAGGCCTTCAATCAAGCGTGAACAACTAATGGGGAAGCCTGATACGGATGTATGCAACGCGGGGAACCTGTCATCTATGAAACGGAGCGACGAGAGAAGCGCGTCGTTATTATGACAGCACCAGTAGGAGAGCAGTTCACAGGTGAGGCGGCTGATGAAGTCACGGTGCGCTCGCCCAAGCCGAGTGTAAAAGAATGCTGACAACAGCCTGCGCACGGTGCTTGTGTCTTTCGCAGTCTGAGCTGAAATATGCGTGTCTACAGTTCCAACGTCCCACGAAATAGTAACTCCATAGGGGACCACTCCCTCAGTGATTAAGCCCCCCAGTTCCTCTAATGTAAAGGACAGCAGTCTCTCAGCCAAGCGCCTAGCAGTGGCAGCTTCCGCTGCTGTTCTGGAGGTATAGGTGCGAGATGCATTAGGCTCCTTGCAAGCTGCTGTTTGAATCTCCCGCAACAATGAAGCCAGCAACAGGATAAAAGTCTTGGATCCATCCCCTGTGACAGCACTGTGCTTCCACACACACTCCACCACCATCCTATAACACGCACACGCACACACTTTTTGTTAAAACTGATCAACTCTACCTACCCCTTTGTTGGACATTGATCATAATAAAACCAGTGAAATAATATTGAAATTGAAGAGACAATTAAAAACTGCCCCCCCCCCCCCCTATTTTTCCATACTGTACATGTTTTTCCCTTTTTTTACTTTCTTAACTTTTTTTTTTTCATAGAAGTGCATATTTGTACGTCTTTAAATGTTCTGATGAATTGAAAATGGAGGACCCATGTAAGTCCTTTTTCTGGTTATATCCTCGTAGCAGTTTTTGTATTGACCTGTACTTTCGTTTGAACTGTACTCATTCTACAAACTGTGAATAAAAAAAGAGATCCAGGGGACTGGACAGGAATTGGATATTACTGTACCTGGCCATTGGGTGCTCCAGCTGCAGTGCTGTGAGGATGCGTGTCCCACTGCGACTGAGCATCACCTCTCCCGTGCTGCGGGTGAAGAGCACCTGACCGCCGTCAGGACCGAAGCTGCGGCGAACCACCGCCTCAAGCACAGACACCGTCTCCAGGACATGTTTCAGGTGAACATGCTCCACCTGCTGCATTCTCGTACCCTGGTGGGTGGGACAGAAAGAGTTAAGACTCATTCCCCCACAAGGGAAGACAGAAGGGAAAAATGTTCAGACAGGGCATAGACATTTTATTTGATACAGGAATCACACTTTGTATAAGCTATTATGGCAAAGGCTACTTCACAAATCGCTCACATAACATTAGAAAAGTATGCTATCATACCCCCAGTGTAAGGAGGAGTGATGCCTCAGACAGCGGGTGAATGTACTCAGGTAACAGGGTAACATCAGCATCAAAAGCACATGGTGAACTATTGGCATAACCGTGGCTGACATGCTTCTAAAAGGTAGTGGTGGCTACATTGCCACGATTTTCTTTGCATAGAAGTGTATATTTGTATATGTAATGTTGTCTTTAAATGTTTTGATGAATTGAAAATGGAGGACCCTTATGTAAACATTGAACAATCAGATTTTGTATTGACCTGTTTCTTTGAACTGTACCCATTCTGAAAACTGTTAATAACATTTTCAATCAATCAATCAATCAATAGCCTATAGTAGCCCCTTAAAAGGGTACTTGTACTTGTACCAGCCTTGTACTCTACTAGATTATTAGTAACGGTTAGAACCACCTACCTTTTCCACCACGTGTTTCTGTCTTGCGAAGATTGACACTGACAACCATCTGTTGGTTGTAAGAAGTGATAGCCGTCGCCCTGATCCAAGGCTAAGAACGTTAGCACCAACTACAGTAAGCAAACTGTACTTAGACCAAGTCGTTTTTTTGACACAAAGGATCATGGATCCGTTTTGTTTTCCAGCAACCAAAAAATCCGATTGAAGATGGCACTTGCTTTCACCGGTCAAAACATTTTAATGTGTTAATAGAAAGTTAGAAGTGACTATAGATCATACATCCATGCTGGGCAGGGACATTTGCTTTGCTTTCCTCTGTATCCTAGAAACGAAACTTCTTCTGTGTGAAACGGATGAGAGGAATAATGTCACCCTGTCGAACGTTGCCATCTAGTGTGTGGGATGGGGAATGATCGCCAAAGCAGAAATGTACAAAGCCACGGTAAATTACAGAGTAAAGTAAAAATGTTGGTAGGCCTATAGGGTATTAAAGTAAAGCTGGGCAAGTAGCTACAACAACCTAAAGATGAACGATTTCAAGACATCAGGATCCGTTTGGTCTCATTTAGAATAGGCTACCAATATAGGCCTGCCGCCTACTTTTGTTAGTTGATATCATTCTTTTTCATGTCACATCTCTGTATATTTAACCCTATTCATTCTCAAAATCAAAGCATTAGAATGTTCAGTTCTCAACCTCACACCAACCTACCTGAAATGCTGTTCTTTGAATGATTGTATGCAGCAAACACAATTTTACAGATTTGTTGAATTGAGTCAAGTAATTGATTAGTCAACAAATTCCTATTATTATTAGGCTAGTTGACTAATAATGTCTTTAGTCAAGGCTTTTACTGTTACTCATGCGAATACCCACACACCAAATTAAGCACCCACCAACTTTAAATTGGGAAGGACAAGGACATGAAGATGCAGTGCATGCCTGCAGTCAGTTTAACCGATTTTTGTTTGGCCAAAATAAATCGGTGAAACTGAGGCACTGTCCTTGTCCTTTTAACACAGCTATTGCTTATTTTTAGTTTTTACACTTGAAGCTTAACTCGTGGGATCAATAAGGACCACCAACTCACTATCTGATGAACAAGCTACAAATTACGCAGGGGCAACATTTTGCCCCCTTTGAAGTCTGAAGCCTACTTTGGAGGAAAATATATAAAAAGTCAAGGTTATGAACAGTTTGAAGGGGCAATGTTTATACTGTAAAAGTGGACATGTGCATTCTGTACATGTGCAGACCCATAGATAGTTCATAGGCCTAAATAAGCTTTGTGAAGTGAAACAAGCATAATTTCAGGAAAGCATGAGACAAGCACAGACCCCAGAGATATACTGTTCCACTCCTCTGGAGTTTTAACTTTCAAGCAATGTTTAGCTCACAACCACTTGGAGGGGGGGTTGCTCCTGGTGTCTTTAATTGGTACAGAAATAAAGAGTAAGGAGGAAGTAGAGTGGATGCAGAAAAGACAGAAGATGAGCATCCATATAAGGTCAAATGTATTTGGGGACGGTTTTCTCAAAAATGTTAGACAACCATTTCAGTATTGTGTGGCGAATAAGAGCCAATCTCGTTTCACAAGAGCAGGAGAAGAGAACAGACAGACAGACAGACATGGATGTCGGTCAGAACTAGCGAACCAAGGAAGGACAAATTGTTGAGACTGCACGTCACACATGGCTTGGTGACAAGTTTATTTCATTAGTGTCTTTTATATGAATTATTTTCACTGTCACTGTGCACACACATTTGTGTGAATTTGAGTACTATAAAATAATTTGAGAGGCACTTCTGATTAACTAGCTGATTAACTACCACGTTGGACAGGCTTTGGCAATTAAGTAAGTGGTAGGCATTCTACTTATGTTATATCAATATCACTGAACACTACTAGTGCACAAAGTCATTTGTAGTTTACACAATTATTCATAACATGTCGATTTGGTTTCTCAGCAGGTCCATCTACTTTGCTATCAGTTACACTTACAGCAATGCTAATCTGGAAGCCAGAGAGATCACATCAATTATGGTAATTCATGTGATGGAAACCTCCTATCTCTTCTATCCCTCACGAGGGGATCGAAGGTTGCATTTTATTGCAGTGAGAACAAAATAGTATTCCATTTAATTTGGAACTTAATGTCTTTCTTTACAGGACTCAATATTGGACATCGAAGAAATAATACATCCTTATAGACTGGATATTCCTACGGAAAAAATATTAAACAGTAGGTGGTAGTGGTACAGTATGGTGGTTCATAAAATTAGGCTATATCTTACTCATAGAGTAGAGTAGTAGACCTTTATAATGCACTATGATCAAGTATTTCCTGCTATGCAAAATGCCAAAAAATATATAGAAATTATATATAATTATATAATTCCCCTATACAACTTCATAATGCAGAACCTTAGGCTTCATGAATGTTAAGTACTGTGTGTGTATGTGTTCACAATATGCTATAATGAGTCTCTCTGTCTTTCTGTCTCTGTCTGTCTCCCTCCTCTCTCTCTCTCTCTCTCTCTCTCTCTCTCTCTCTCTCTCTCTCTCTATCTCTGTCTCTCTCTCTCTCTGTCTCTGTCTCTCCGTACAGTATCTGTTCATCTGTGGTATCTCAAGGTGAACTGGGCGGGGCCGGCCGGTCGGAACATGATCTCTGTGTTGCTGCAGAAGCCATATCCTAACGTTCTAATTCAGGCAACATCATAGACAATCTGAGACAAGACTGCTGCAGTAGCCATATACACACGTGCACACACACACACACACACACACACACACACACACACACGCACACGCACACGCACACGCACACGCACACACATACACATACACATACGCACACACACAGTGCAACTGTAAATACCCTGTCCTGCTGAAGTCTCAGTATGCTAACGAGCCTTTAAAAAGCCATGTCACTACACTAATGAATATTCATCACAGGTCTGGTGAGGGTGACCTATGGGGAGATGGATTGGAGGTCACCAGAGGTGGGGCATCGAACAGGCGGACATCTAAGCCCTGGAGAGCTGAGTCTGCATCTGCAGAAAATAACATTTGTTCACACATACAGAGGAGACATACATTACACACACACACACACACACACACACACGCACACACGCACACACGCACACACGCACACACCCACACACCCACACCACCCATTCTGACCTCGTCTTCCTTGGCATCTAACGCAACCCTCTCTCTTTCTCACCTGTGCATCTCTTCTTCATATCTGAGCATGGTGGGAGGTAAAAACAAAAAGGACAACGCACTGCCACTCCTCCTCCCTAATCTCACCCTCAT
This sequence comes from Electrona antarctica, assembly GCF_951216825.1. Classification (NCBI taxonomy): domain Eukaryota; kingdom Metazoa; phylum Chordata; class Actinopteri; order Myctophiformes; family Myctophidae; genus Electrona; species Electrona antarctica. The sequence continues at coordinate 36,844,378 of NC_136810.1, forward strand.
CCTCCGCCTCTCCTACCCTCTCTGCTCCTGACTGTCATCTTCTCTCCTCCTACTCCTCCCCTCTAATTTCTCTCCAAGGCGGCCGAAGGGAGTACCTGTGAGCCTCAGCGGCAGCGTTTTAGGACCGGGACTGGATACAGGTACGTCTCTACACTCACTCATTCTATAGTTTAGGTATGTCTCTCCCTCTTTGTGAAGTTCTTCTTCATACATCTCTCCCTCTGTGTGAAGTATCCTCCATGCACCTCTCTCCCTGATCTATGATCGGTGACTATGAATTGCATGCAGACACCTGGGTATCCATCAGAAGTCACGGCTGATCTGCGGGGTCACTGTCTCTCAGCTGATGATAAAGCATATGAAGAGGAGTAAAATGCTCCAACATGATTGGCATGACTCCCGTATTTTGCTGTGACCTTGTGTCATTGAATGTCGATCAGTCACTGTTAGGATGAGAGTTTCAGCTTTGTTAACGATTGTTTGATGTGAATGTCGTTCATTGTTGCACTTATTTAAGCAATAGGCCCATGACAAAGGAAGGTATGTCAAATGTTTATCTTTATGTATTCATTTGATTGGCACTTTAAAAGAAGAAAAATAAATTCCCCCAAAATAATACAAAGAAATAATTTACTAATTTGAAAAAAGTCATTCCATCCAATCAAGTAAATGTAAATGATGCTTGTATTTTTGCAATACAAAATAATATTTGTATTAATTTATTATATCTCTCTATATCAGAGAGTTAATAGTAAAGTAAGATTTGATTGCTTCTAATGAAATACCCTCAATATCATGCACAGATGAAGAAAAGAAAATACTTGCACACTGTGGGCTCCGATGCTCGTGAAGTGCCTTTATTTGCACAAAAAATTTACTGTGACGTTTCGAGCGCAATGCTCTTCCTTCTTTTCTTCATCTGTGCATACCACTACTCATCGCTCAGCACCTGCCCACGTTGGGATTGGATGTGCATGTCTTTGTACCTTTTTCATATACCCTCAATATCACCCAGTAGCTGCAGTAATTAGGTACTTCGGAGGACTTATTTTGTGCCTTTGGAGTTCCAGCAAAGCCTACTGTAGAAGGTCAATGTATCTTTGGGTCTGTGGTGCATCTGCTGAGTCAGATACAAACGTAAACACCTGGGACGTGTTCGGAATACATAAACAACATATCAAAACATTCTTGCAAGTCGCAACTGCTGAAGCACTGACTTCAGCTGGTGTTGATTGATACGTTTAGACTCTTCCGAGCAGGTTGGTGTGCTAGTCAAATGTGACCTTGGCACATTATTGTTGTAACCTCATGGCCGACGGGTTACATGCCTTGGAAGGGAACATGGAAAACGTAGTTCACGCGTGGTAATGTGTTGGCCACCACCCCCCCCCCCCCACTCCTGATGTTCACCAGCCCTACTCATCCTCCCCTCGCCTCTCTGTCAGCAAGTTTGGCAAAGGCAGTAGGGTTGTATATCCTGTGTTCAAGAGTTAGTGCCAGGCCAGCAGAAACAGGAGAGCCCATCTGACACTGACTGACAGTCATACAATGTCCATAACCATACAAATGCATCACGTACACTGGTCAGTATAATTTATTTATCTATGTGCGTGTGTGAGACTCTTGTAATGCACAATCTATGTGCATGCCTTTGATAAAGGCGCTATATAAATGCATTTTTATTTATTTTAAAAAAAATTAATGAGTGTGTGCACGTGTTGCCACAACCTTTACTGTGAATTTCAGCAGGAGGTCCAGTGATAGCCCTATCCACTGAATTAATTGTGTTTTGGCTCTCTTCTGTCACTCTTTTTCTCTCTTTCTTTCAAGTAGACACCGTGGATACACTGACGACCCCGCTGCACCATGACAGGGAGTCGCCGAGCTGCCCCGGTTGTGCCAAGCGCCCCAACTTCCCCCACCCAAATGCCCAATGCCACGTCGACGCCAGAGCCCGGCCGGGAACACCACGGCGGGCAAAATGTCAACAAGTTCATGACTGAGCTGCGAGAACTCAGCGGCAGTGAGTCAATAACCGGGCAGTGAGGAGAGCTATGTTCAGCTCTCGACCAGTAACAGCCAAGGATGCGCAGGGTTGACCCATCATTGGCACATATTGGGTTTATATTGTCTTTGGTCAAAGTGCATTTGTGTTTAATACTGTTCTGCGCGCATGTGATACTTCATATGTGTGTTTGCAGTGCCATCGTGGGCTGTGGCTGCCCTGTGCATGGTGAGTCTGTGCTTGGTGCTGACATGCACTGTATGTGTATGGAAGAAGTGTTTCAAGAAGAAGGACAAGGACAAGGACAAGAAGAAGGGAAAAGAGAAGGGCAAGGGAGGCTTTGACACTGAAATGGATGGAGGCTTCACAGAGGTAGGTTACACACAGGCACGCACATGCGCACACACACAGACACACTCACACGTGCATGTGCACGGCACACAGGCACACACTCACTCATGCAAGCACGCACAGGTCGCACGCACACACACACAATATTCATACAGATACCGGTACATTCTTTATCTCCCCGCAGATGCATTGTCCTTGTAATGTTTCACGGTCCTGTCACCCTGGAGTCTGGACCCATAAAACTGTCTGTGTGTGTTAGGACTGATGCCCTGTTTGCACATCGATCATGCTGTATAGTCTACTGTAGGTAGAGGAATAATGTGCACTTCTTGTGCACCGTCTTCAAACAAGCAATTAACGTCTCAACCCAATGATGCTTATCTTATAATAGGGCACATTAAATGATGTGCCAGTGTGATATTAAATGACACAGAATGCCAGTGGCAGAATGCCAGTGGCATTCTGTGGGTATTCAGGTTTTACATTGGGTGATTTAATTTTACAAATTAGTTCCACCCCTGTCTGTTTGAAGTTGTAATAATTAGCAAGATTTCACCTTGCGTAGGGGATGTAAAGTAAACCCTGAACACACTCATCCAAACTTAAAATAGCCAGGCTGCTGTCCACAAGTTGCGAGGCATACTGTAACAATTGATAGCTAGAAATAGTATATCTGTGTCTCTCTGTGTCTCTCTGTGTGTGTGTGTGTGTGTGTGTGTGTGTGTGTGTGTGTGTGTGTGTGTGTGTGTATGTGTGTGTGTGTGTGTGTGTGTGTGTGTGTGTGTGTGTGTGTGTGTGTGTGTGTGTGTGTGTGTGTGCGCGCGCGTGCGTTGTTATAGCCCGTGGAGGATGAGGATGATAAAGAAACAGGGCTGTCGGACAAAGCGCCCAAGGAGGAAGAGAAGCTGGGCAGGTTACATTTCACATTAGACTACAATTTCACAGACAACACGGTGAGACACTGATATCCAGCATGATGCATTCATTACTGTTCACTTGGACAGTCCAATATCATATCCCGACGTCCTCCCTCTGTTCAGTTGGCCTAAAATGTCCCTGCTCTCCCCGGCTCTGATCTTGGGCCGTCTACCCCAGCTGGTAGTAGGTATCGTGCAGGCCTCTGAGCTTCCAGCCATGGACGTAGGAGGCAGCTCTGACCCTTACGTTAAAGTCTACCTGCTGCCTGACAAGAAGAAAAAGTTTGAGACCAAAGTCCACAGGAAGACCCTGGAGCCTACGTTCAATGAGACCTTCACTTTTAAGGTTTACATAAAATTTAAATTACGGTATCATACTATCATATATTATCCTGGCTTTCAGTTCATGTTAGCCTCTGACAATTATCTTCTCTGTGCATGTGTGCACATGCACATGCGTGTGTGTGTGTGTGTGTGTGTGTGTGTGTGTGTGTGTGTGTGTGTGTGTGTGTGTGTGTGTGTGTGTGTGTGTGTGTGTGTGTGTGTGTGTGTGTGTGTGTGTGTGTGTGTGTGTGTGTGTGTGTGTGTGTGTGTGTGTGTGTGTGTGTGTGTGTGTACTTACAGGTACCATACACCGAGCTGGGTGGTAAAACTCTGGTGATGACCGTATACGACTTTGATCGTTTCTCCAAACACGATGCCATTGGTGACATAAAGATTCCCATGAGCAGCATGGACTTCAGCCAGTCAGTGGACCAGTGGAGAGATCTGCAGAAAGCAGAGAAGGAGGAGGTAAGACGGAGATAGATAAGAGTGAGGCATCGGAAAAGAAGGGAGAAGTTGTAACAACATAGCAAATACATCCTACAAATACATTGGGATTTTTCCCCTATAATATAGTTTGATTTGTGATCCTGCAAAGCATCACAAAGTTGTAGGCACAGATACACAGATACAAGTATATTCTTGTATCTGTGTCTGGCTATCAGACAACAAACTGTCACTCCATCTCGGCAAAACTGAGTCCATTCTTTTTGGGTCTAATCCGAAACTGAAGAAGTCTCTTGGGTTTAAAGCAGTACAAGTGACTTTGAAGTTATACCGAGCCAAGGAATCCATTACTTACCTGGGGTGTATTTTGGATAACAAGCCGTCAGGATAAAGTATGGCACAAAAAGGGGTTTCAAAGGTAAGTCAAAGAACAAACTTTCTAGCCAGAATATCCAGCCTTTTCGATACAAAATACCGTACAAATCCTGGCTGGGGCTCTTTGGGTGACTTTGACTATGCCTGTACATCTTGGTATACATCATTATGTGAAAAACATCTTTCCTATACTCGGCAGCAGTTCGGTGGAATGACTTCCCTCCAGCCTCAAGTTGATCAGTTCCTTTGAGAACTTTAAATTCCCATTGAAAACATGTTCGCCGATATCATGACCTAATTTTCCATGCATGTACTGACTTTTTGGAGTAGAAGAAACAAAATAATAATATATAAAGTCTTGTGTTTGTGTCATGTTTTTGTTTTGTTTTGTCATGTCTTTCTTGTCTCCTGGGGGTCTGTGATGCAGACCTTGTCCAAAGGGGTTCACAATTAATTATATACAGTAAAAGCGGAAACTATCTGCATTGTATCCTTGCCTATCTGAGGGGAGGGTGGTGATCAAGGGGAGTCCTTTCTTGTAATGTAGAACATGCAATAGTCAATAATGGCAATATGGCTTCACATCTTTTTATTTTATAAAAGAAGGCCTATTTGAAAACCCAAGAGCTAACTGTAACAACAACTGTGTTTTTTCCCCAGACTGAGAGACTAGGTGATATCTGTTTATCCTTGAGGTATGTGCCTACAGCAGGGAAGCTGACAGTGGTGGTTCTGGAGGCTAAAAACCTGAAGAAGATGGATGTGGGAGGTTTGTCAGGTGAGCCAAGAAGAGTTGGAAGTATTGATTTAACATCATCTATCATCTATGTGTCTGTGTGTGTGTGTGTGTGTGTGTGTGTGTGTGTGTGTGTCTGTGTGTGTGCGTGCGTGCGTGCGT
>NC_136810.1:36854694-36962194 GCF_951216825.1 Electrona antarctica
GCGTAATCAGTTTATTCCTAATGTGAAAGAAGTCCTAAGTAATCAAAAATACTACTCAAGTAAAGCACAGATACAGGGTGGATGGGGAGGGTTGGGAAGGGAATTGCGGGAGAAAACATAAAAACAAGGGGTTGTACCATCACTGTAAAATTGCATACAATGTCCCTGCTTACCCTTTGAATAAAATGTGTTTTAAAAAAGTAAAGCACAGATACTCAAAGGTAAAGGCACTTTGTTACTGTCCACCACTGGGCATGACATGACACATCACCATTACCTTCAGGACACCATCCGGCCTTTCCTCCACACTTTAATGATCTAACACAGGATCTGTCCCTTTTCCCTACTATACCTGACTGAACCCTGGCCAACAGTGTCTTTATAGTCTCTTCTCCCTCCTGGCTACCAAGCTGTGGAATGACCTCCCTGATACCACGGCATGAGTGAAGATTCACTCACTCCCCTTTCTACACCACTAAGTTTGCTTGACCACAAGTATATTATTTGGATAGCATGTCAAATGTAAGGTTTGATGTTAAACTTTATGGCACTTGTTTTCTTTGCACACTATTTACTTGACCCTGTCTTTGTTGACTAGGGACCTATATTAGGCCTACATTTTGTAAAGTCGCTCTAGATAAATGTCGATCTGTTCAATGCAGTGTAAATTGTAAATTAATCTCAATGTGCCCCAAACAATAATCTAAAAAAATGTAGCTTTGCACTGTTATTTCACCTGTGGTCCTGTGTGCTGCATCACCTCAATCACTTGTTTTATTATTATTATTTATTTTATTCCTATACGAGACTTTGTTTATAACAGAGCACAGCATAACAAGTTAAAATATTTGTAAAATAAAAAACAGAAAAACAAGAAAAAATTATTTAAAACGCCTACCTAAATAAATAAATTGTAAGTGTATTGGATTTGTTGTTGATATGATTATTGTGTATATTTTTATGATGTTAATGAATTGAATAGGCCTACATATAGGTCCACAATGGAAACAAGTCCCCAGGACTTTTCTGTGTTATCCTTCTAGCCTACATTTCTGACTGTAAATCGTGCTGTTTACATTTCTGACTAATAAAGTATAGGCCTATTCAATCAATCAATCAATCAATCAAAACCCCCGAGACCAAAGAGGTTGTTGATTGAAGATAATGGAAGTGACTCATAACTTCCGTATAAGTATAGGCTACTGTCTGTCACCCTGGTCAAAGGGCACAGTCAAACAGACGGCAGCTATGTTTTTCTTCCAGCAGGTCCTAAAAAGTGAGGACAGAGATGATGATGATGCTAGCTAGCCTATCATTGCAGTTTCAGCTAGGCCTATATGTTTTAAAATGGTTGGGAGGAACAGTGGTTTTAACCACAAAATTAACCTAGTTTCTGGTAAGGTTATATAGGCTATAGTTAGTATGTGCTTCCCTGTCAAATAGTTATTTATCTTAAACTGATAAAAAGCTCTATTGGCAATTTATTGGCACATCTTTCAGACCTTCAACCACACACTTTAATTAGCATTAAACTGAGAGAAAGACCTGATCCTGTAGGCTAAACATCAATATACCTGTACAGTGAGTACCACCCTTATATTGTTTTCCTCCGCCCCCCCACCTGCCCAGACCTGCCAAGTCTTCGCGGTCATGTGGTCAAAATCACGCAAGAAAACTTCCGCTGTGTGGAAATGTGGAATGACAGATTACTATAGTAGTGGGCACCGTCAGAGCAGGAGTGAAACTTTTTACTGTCCCTGATCACCGTGTGATTGAAGATGTTAGTTAGAGTGACAGAAAGCAGCGACACCCGAGCCTACCTGCCTACACAGGTGTAGTAGAGACATCCGCTCGCATCGAGCAAGAGGCTGCCGACCTGCACGGTAGCTGTCTGTCCAACCACACCGCCAGAAGAAACAGTCCTTCACTCCCGGGACCACTGTGACTGACATGCACCGTTAACGTTTTCGCGCTGCGACTTCGTTGGGACTCTGAGATGAACGTAAAGTGGGTCGTGGAACGGTTTCTTCTCGTATCGTTTTCAATCTCCCAGTTGATGATAAATGAGGGTGAGTTTGTTTGACTCTCTGACAGGTGCGTGCTTGCGATAATGACGACGAAGGTCAGGATATCTAAAAGAAAATAGGAAAATAACGTAGGCCTAAGGCTAATACTAGATTCAAACATGTTTAAACGTTACAATATAGTAATATTGCAAGCACATGACTCATTTTGTGTAGCCATGTGCATGCATCTTCGACTTTGCTTATCTCCACCTGTAGCGTATGATCATTTCAAGTGATGAACATTATTTTTTTAATAGTAACGTTTGTTATATCTTTATCTCCAGGAGCTCATAGCCAACTTTCAGAGACACAGGGAAGACTCCACAGGTAATTATGAAGGAGCCTATATCTCAAATAATGGTGATATAAAACAATTCATTGTTATAATATCAACATTTGTTGCTGACTTGCTGTGATGAATTATGTTTATATCGACTGATGTGTAATGATGTGTGTGTGTGTGTGTGCGTGTGCGTGTGCGTGCGCGTGCGTGCGACGGCGTGCGTGCGACGACGTGCGTGCATGCGCACACTTGCTCGCACACACACATACAGGTGTGCACCTGCTGCACCAGTAAGTGTCCGTGTGAGAACACAGAAAATGGGGGGCCGGGGTGGGATCGGAGTTTGAATTCAAGTGGTGTAAAGTGCACTTAAGTCTCCCCTCTGACTGTTTCTCCCCACTAATGTGCGTGTTTGTGTGCGCAGAAGAGCTAATGCACTTCGGAGGAAACGGGATCTCCTCAGGGAGGAGGTGGGTACACTACACCTAAGAGAACCAGAAGAGGTCAGGGCACCCACATGCGCACAACACCCAAGCCGGCACAAAGCGCTCTTTGTCGAGGAATGACACGCACTCACTAACGAATTCACTTTCACTCATTCACATTGACGCAACTTTTACCGTTACAGCAACAGGTACACCCATACAGTGCCGGTGACACAGTCGCCATGGCCCACTGACTCATGGGTACTTTTTGGAGCATTAATACGTACTGTATTAAACGATCCTTGTCTTCCAGACGTTCAGACCTCTACTGTCAGAGGGCGCTCTCCCACGCAGCGTCCTTCATAACTACACAGCCAGAGATGCCTCTTCAGGTAAATGCCACGCAACGTCATGGTACACTGCTAATGTCCAATGAACACACACACGAACTGAACATTATAATCAGTATCCGGGTAGACCTGGGATACATGACGTGTGTGTGTGTGTGTGTGTGTGTGTGTGTGTGTGTGTGTGTGTGTGTGTATGCCTGTGCGTGTGTGGGTGTGTTCATGCACGCATGTCATTCCCAGAATATTGTGGCTGCCTCAATGGCGGTTGGTGTCAAGAGGGTGGGGTGTGCGACTGTGCACAGTTCCAGGCATTGGGCGACCGCTGCCAGATCAGTGAGTAGTACACACACACACACACACACGCACACACACACACACACACACACACACACACACACACACACACACACGCGTCACGCACGCACGCACGCACGCACGCACGCACGCACGCACGCACGCACGCACGCACGCACGCACACACACACACACACACACACACACACACACACATGCGTACGGTATATACTCACTCACATACAGTACAGTACAGTACAGTGTACCTTTGTTGTCACCTTTGACCTGTCTGAAGCTTGAGCCACAAATGGATCAGTTAAGGATCTGTGGAGTCTCTGCAACTCCTGGCTGATTTACCAGCAGTAGTTCTTATATGTAACAGATCACCTCGTTAGCCAGCTTACAACTATTTAATGATGTATCAGATAAGAAGATCCTCAGTTTTATTGGAATGTAGCATGTGTAAGTTGGTGTGTAAGTTGGTGTGTGTGTGTGTGTGTGTGTGTGTGTGTGTGTGTGTGTGTGTGTGTGTGTGTGTGTGTGTGTGTGTGTGTGTGTGTACGCGCGCGCACATGTGCAGTGGGAGTCAGACTCTTGTGTCATTCAACAAGCATTAATTAGTTGTGCACACAGCAAGATTAATAACCACATTTCTCCAGATTTCTCGTTCTCTCACATGTGCACGGCGTGTGTGCTTCTGCTATCTAGACCTGTCTCTGTTTCACAGTTTCACACGCACCCACATACACTTATTCGGTGTACCTCCTACTCCAGCAGATAATCAATGTGACTCGGTTAATAGGATTAGGGCTGAGTTACCGAATTTTTGGATTGTATATTCTGAACAGGCTTGTTATACTGTAACTACATCAGGGCTCTTGAACTGTATAGTGTTAATTTTCAATAACTACAGTAATTCAGCGAGGAATAAAGGATAAAGAAACAGTACTTATACTATACATACTTTATACATGGATGTCTGAACGGGCTTGTCCATAAGGGGCTCTCTGTTCCCTACAGTGTTCATATTAATGAACTAATTACTAACTGATGTTTGACATTATGTGACGAAAAGTACAGTCCTATAGATGTCTGTATCCTGCCTGAGATCAAACAGTGTGGCCGCTGTAATAATATACTCTTGAAACTAGATACAGTAGAGAGATCAAGGGAGGCATTTCAACTTAAACACAGGCAGACTACAACATTTTCTTAACCAATAAAACAATGAATTTGAAGAATAAAACACATGTACTTCCTCTCATTGTCAGTGGGTGCTCACCACGGAATATGCAAGATTTAAACTCGGATTCCTGTTTACGGTTGATGTAGAAAAACCTTTTTATAATCTGAGCTACAGTCTTCCATTTCTGTGTCGCTATGTGCTATTTTCTTATACAAAACAATTAGTTGTCCTCAGTACTCATCACAGCCTGTGATTGTTTGAGAATTTAGCTGTGAAGCAAAATTTAGGCCAGTCTGTCAAGAAACCTTCTGAGCCAGCTAATGTTTTTGGATTGTGTTTAAGAGACGGTGGCCTTATTCTCTGCAATTTGTGCAGCTTTGGTGCGTGTCATTGGTGGCTGAAGACAAGTCCATGATTGTCTTATTCCCGGTCTCGTTGGCGTTAGCGGATTAGCCTCTAACCTTGGTAGTGCTGTTGTGGGTCATGGGTTACTCTTTAAATTTTCCATTTGGCTTCAAATGAGGCATAATCTGTTTGGTATGGTAAAAGATGGGTCTTACAGTTACATCCTTGACGCCAACACACCGGAAGACAGGGCCATCCAGGTGGTGCAGGGGTAAAGTTCCCGTCCACCATTGTGGAGACTAGGGTTCGATTCCTCTGTGATGCCTCTGGCTTGGCCCGGGTGCTCCAACGAGCTGGCATTCTTTGTCACTGCATTAGTGACTCCTACAGGCTGATCAGCGAGCCTGTTCGGCAGGGAGCAGAAATGGGAGGTGTGGCGAAACTCCTCAGTCAGGTGAAAAGAAGGGGGTGCTGCTGACTCCATGTATGGAGACCCATTGGTGTCTATAACGCCCTCCCCAGCCCAAATAGTATGGGTTGGCAGTGACAGGGTAAATTGGCAACCACAAGCTGTGAAGAACATTAAAAAAATAAAATAAAGAAAGAGAGAAAAACACAGAAGTTACCGATTAGCATTGAATGCGAGCAACAAGGCATACAGGTCCTTCGGCTCAGACCACAGGATCGTCACTGCGACACTGAGGCTGGGCGTGAGGGCACCAAGGAAGGAGGGAGTGAGGAAGGGCAGTATAAATGGAGTCAACTGCCAGTGAGGTGCCCACTCACTGCCTCTAACACAATTTCACACATTGCCTATTTTCTAATCTATAATAATAAATATGAATAATGAAACAGTGGTATAATCAGAATAATACACTATAATTCTTTACTGTGATATTGGCAGTTTGGCACTAGTCTGCTGATTTACAGAGAGAAAAGTACTGCCATAGCAGACAACCCGCAGCACTCCTGGTTCAAACAAAATCCTTCTAGGTGCAAGGCTCGAAGATATAAGTTGAGGTGAAGAAAATGCCAGCACTCATTGTATGTACTTTTACATGATTTTATTTACCTCTGAGAATGAAAACGTACGCGTTTCGGCCTGTATGGCCTTCCTCAGCTGATTTACAGTACTCAGCCTTTGACCTCATACGACCGCAGAACACCAGTGCAGGTACTAGTTGAGCAGAGCAGGGTTGGACGGTACTTTTCCATGGCCAGCTATGGGGGGTTTCCAGTAACGGAGCAGCTTTTGTAGAATTGGCACTGTGGGTATTCATCCTCCATTGCACTGTCCAAGGAGGGCTATGGGAGAAAGCTGAGTGGACTTGTATTGTGTTTTATTGTGTTGTGTCCAACATAACTCGCCCCGGTCAATAACTGTAGTTTATTGACTGATTGCTGTTCTCCAAACAGCGATTCTGTCTAAGCTAATGGTCGGTGTATCTCTCAGTACCTAACCAGGGTCAGGACAGAGACGGGATCTGTCGCTCGTGGGGTCAACATCACTATGAGACGTTTGATGGGATCTATTATTACTACCCCGGGACCTGCTCATACATCCTGGCCCAAGACTGCCAGTCATCGTCACCACAGTACACCGTCTGGGTAAGAAAGACTTCTCCTATACATTTCCAGAAACGGCTAAATGCAGAGTCACAGCATCCTATGGCAATCACTCGATAAATCAAATATAAATATATTGCCTCCTTGCTGAATGGGCCAACACTGCCAGTCAGCTGCACTGTGTGTGGGTTGCAAATTTCCAGAACGGCCAAAATGAGGGTGATATTATTCACTGTATCATGGCTGTGTGTGTGTGTGTGTGTGTGTCTGCGTGCGCGCGTGCGTGCGTGCGTGCGTGCGTGTGTGTGTGTGTGCGTGCGTGCGCATGACAGAAAGTGAATCAATTACAGTCTTATACAGTGCGCAAGCATGTGTGTACTGTCCATTCTCTTGATCAGTAGATATTATTAGATATCTACTGCATCTCATATCAGTATAATGTATCCACTGTGTCCTTGAAGCCACAGTATGTAAAAGTATCTGTCGGTTGGGATTTTCATTGTTCTTTTGGAAAGGCTGCTTCAATCTGTTTATAAACCAAGACTAATCCTTGTTAATTAATTTCAGTATAGCCCCCTTTCTCTCTCCCTCTCTCTCTCTCTCTCTCTCTCTCTATCTCTCTCTCTCTCTCCCTCTCTTTCCCCCCTGTGCCTGTGTCTCTCACTGTCCTTGCTTGCTCCCCTCAGGTTCACAACAGCAGGGTATGTCGAGGGAGTGTATATTCATGTCCACGGGCTCTCAGCCTGTTCTTCCCGGACGAGGAGGAGATCCATATATCGGGGTATCAGGTCCACCAGGGGGGTCGCAGGTGTGTGTCTTATGGAGCATTGGTTCTCAAAGTGGGGACCCCTAGGGGTACTTGAGGGAGTTCCAGGGAGGGAGTTCCCCAGCTAAATTAGAGATGGTTAGGAACCAAATGGACCCTTATAGGTCTGCATTTCATGGTCTGAAAATAATTTGTACACTCTCAGAGTTAAATTAACAGTGATTTTACAATATACATTTGGGTCCCAGAGATATAAATGCCATTAAATGGGGGCCAGTAGCCTAATGCATGTCAAACTGGGGATCCTTGAAATTAAAATGGTTGAAAACCACTGCTAGAGCTGTAACAATCCTCTCTTATCGGGATCCCTGGCATATATTTTCAAATGGGGGCATGTGACCTAATAAATGTTGATTTGGGGGTCCAGAGAGAGAGAGAGAGAATACAAAGCAAGAGAGCTCATTTTATTTCCATGGGAGCTTTGTGAAAGACGTTTTGCTCTGTTGTCTATGGTTAAAGCGATTGAATAAATGTTCCATGTCCATCAACAGATAAAATGTATCAAATTAACTTTTAAATTGAATTAATTAAGTCTAATAATCGGTTTAGTAATGTACCATGGAGAGAGGTCCAATATGTCTAGATGTATATCTGTGTTCAGGTGAAGATAAAATTGATTAGCAATAACAACTAATGATTAGTTGCAGTCTTACTTCTGACAATACCGTGACTGTGTAGTGTTTGTTTTGTGCGTTTGTTTCCAATCATACATGTGTGATCACACATTTTGTGTGCAGACATGTATGTGTTCATCTGGGTGCATGTATTTGTATGTGTTTGCTTGTGTGTGCATGTGTACGCGCACGCGTGTGCAATTGTGCGTGCGTGTGATTGGTTGTGTGTGTGCGTGTACTGTCAGACTAAGCCTGCCTCAGACAGTGGGCGCTGTGTTTATTGAGCGGCTGGCCGACTACCTGCTGGTGAAGAGTGTGTTTGGTTTCTCCTTGGCGTGGGACGGAGGCTCTGGCGTCTACCTGAAGATGAGCGAGGATCACCAGGGCGCCCCCTGTGGCCTCTGTGGGAACTTCAACCATGTGGCTGGCGATGACCTCACCACCGCCCGCGGTAAGACCTGCCCTGACTGCGGCCCCCCCGGTCCTCCTCTTATGCTCTCTGTCAGCACCCACTCGCCATAGTTATTACAATGATACCACATCAGCTCAATTATAGCAGCAGGGAGAGCAGCAGGGAAGGGCTGATAGTCTGCCTTTGTAGAGTGGAAGGAGGAGATATTCTTCCCCAGATGACCAGTAACCTGATACATGGCCCCCTGCTGCTCTGAGGAGAGGAGAGAAGTGTCCACTCTCACATACAGAGTACACTCGGCTCGGCTTCCAGAGCCGCAATGAACGTTTACATGGCTCTGTTTGACAAGATAATTAATCCCTTCTCATACTAACTTATATGATACCGTAATAGTTATTAAGGCACGGGGAGACAGTATGTTTTGTACCCTGTCTAAATCACCTAAAGCTAATCACCGGCACCGTTGGCCCGGTCGCTGCCAAACTGTGCACACACACTCCCTGGATGCCAATTCAGAACCTCTGCCCCAACGGCCTGTTATAGCGCCACCAGGAGGCCGATTTGAAATTAAAAAAAAGAAATATATATATATATATTACTCCTACAGATTTCCTCATAATTGGAACACACTAACACTATCTCTATAGTCGTGTGATCAACATGGATCTGTCCGCGCGCACATTTCCGTTGAGGAACAATCAATGCCATCCTTTTAACATTGCCCAATTATAGTGCTACTAGGAGGCAAACAAAAACAAACAAAAACAACAAACAAACAAAAACACATGTTTATATTACTCCTACACATTGTGTGTGTGTGTGTGTGTGTGTGTGTGTGTGTGTGTGTGTGTGTGTGTGTGTGTGTGTGTGTGTGTGTGTGTGTGCATGCGTACACGTGTCAGGCATCCGGACAGACGAGCCTGCAATCTTTGCCAACAGCTGGGCAGTGGACCTGCCTCACGAGCGAGCGTGTCCCTCAATAGATCTGGACTTCACTGGCCCCTGCCAGTCAGAGTCAGACATGGATGTAAGAACCACACACTGTCAAATCTCTAAGAGTGTACACATGTAACCAAATGGACCCATATGTGTCCAGCTGATGAGAATTAATGACATTGAATAATGAATGTGAATAATTGATGACATTGAATAATTAATGTGAATAATTAATGTTATTGAAGAATGAATTATATGAGAGTTAAAGCACCATAGCGGTGGTACTGCATGTTTAGCATACTGCAGTTTTTGTTTGTTTGTTTTGTACATCATTTACCTTTAACTGATTTCCCTATTCTGTTTAATTCAAACTTTGAGATGCTAAACCCACCCAGGAAGTGTTGGAAATATTTAGCAAAACCTTTTTTCAAGTCAATCCACAGATTCCATACTCAACTGCATTCAAGCGCAATCATTTAGTAACTTTGACAAAAACTGGAAAGATCACTGTTGGATTACGTCAAGCAAGTTGCGTGTTTAATTTTCATACCATACTAAAATGAATGGAAAACAATGGCTTCCTCAAAAATGTCTGAATTTGTTCGGATAGAGTACACAATAACTACAATGGTAGTTATTCAGAACAATAACCAAAAACTGTTCTTGTTCAGTTGGACTATGTTGTTAATCAGGCTCCTATGTTGTAGCTCTTTTACTTTCACTTGTTAATGGGAATATCATGGATTCCCACCAGTATGGTCCTCTAATTATGGTCCTCTAAGTATTAGCATATCAATATCCAAATGTACTGTACTATGCACTTTCAAACATGGATGGCTAAATGTGTCCATGAGTAGAAGATATGCGAAAGTGTTTGGCCTTGCTTGAGTAGTCATTGTGTAGCCTACAGTTGGAGGCCATCGATATTGTCCTTTTCTTTTTGCTGAGGTTTGCGTGATCTGCGTAAAAGGACAGTTAACCCATTTTGGGTGGGAACCCCTTTTGGTGTTTTAAACTATGTTATAATTTAGCTATTGAAAAATAGCAGATCTACAAGCTCATAGCGCGCCACCGAGTGGCGCGCTACGAGCTTGTAGGTCTGGCATTTTTGAAAAATCGTGAAAATATTTATTTCAGAAAACTGGAGGATTTAGAAGGATTTTTGAAAGTTTTGAGGTCAGGCCTAAATGGGTCAAATGATAAGGGACAATATCGGTGGCACCCAACTGTACATTGTATTCTCATAACTTCTTCTGTGCTGCCTTCAGGATGCCATAGAGAAGTGCAGTGCACTCCTCTTCTTCCCATTCGTATCTTGCCATGAAAACATTGACCCAAACCCCTTTGTGGCCAGCTGTGTCTCAGACCTGTGTGTGTAAGTGAAAAGAATCTATATCTTCGATCAGTGTAAAATGTATGTGTACGTTTGTGTGGTTTTGTCTGAGACCTAGGTACACCTAAGTGGTGGATAAATATCTACAGAAGTTCTGCAGATCAAAGGGGACCCCACAAACTTAATGAACCAAAGATCCGCCATTGGCGTTGATCTACGTCAATTAAAAGCAATTAATCAATGCAACGCTTAACGCCATTGGCGTTGATCTACGGCAATTGGGCTTTTATAGTCATAATGCTACTCACGTTAGCGTCGGGTTGCTAGCTGGTGCTGTCAATAACACAGGATCGCGCATAAAGATCATTGTCGCCATAATCATCTATTCTATCTGTTTCTTTCAATCGCCTGTATCTCCTATTCCTTGTCCCAGATGGCATTTTTGGTCAAAACAAGGTTTATTCCACGGCCCAGAGCAGACTCTGTGTTGCGTAAACAAGGAAGAGATCTTGCATCGTCACATACCCTATCATAAGTTCATCACAGTCTGGAAATGGGGCTCTTCAAAATAAGAGCTGAACAGGGAAAAATGCTGCCGTGAATTATATCACTATTTATCAATAAATGCTGGCGGACTAACTGTTAAGGATGACTTAATCCATTGGTCCTCAATAATGTTCAATGTTTTTTTCCCCCACTTCTCATAGGAGGGCTGTGGACACTTCAGAAACCCACCTATACCAATGACATCATCATTAGGCAGGTTTTGTCTTTTTTGTCAGGTGAAACCTGACCTAACATCGCTCATGAAATGTACACGGCCATTTAACTCTACGTAGTTAGACTGATCTGATTGGCTCCTCTGGCCAATGGGACACCAACCAACAGCAAAGCTGCCTTTTGGCCAATGCTAAAGGGTTCAAGGGGAGGGTCATACACATTACTAAAATAATAATCAGACTAATATGGGGGGGGGGGACACACACACACAACACACACGCAATAATCATACTAATATGGGGGGACAGCGCTTCTTTCACCTGACAAATATCACTGTGATCATTTCTTGTTTAAAACATGATTTCACTTTTTTTTTTTTTTTTTTTAATATCCATAGCATGCTAACTTTCCAGGAATAGAAAGCCTGCCGTTTCTATTAGCTTGGATTCACCATCGATGATGTCACTGGTAGGGTTTCTGAACTGTCCACAGCCCTCCTCTGGGAGACAGACAGGGTACCTAAACAAAAATATGTACCATATTATAATGAGCATTAGTGAAGACCAATTACATGAAGATGGGTTGACTTGAAAATAGATGAAGTCGTCCTTTATATTATTTCTACATTTCATACATAGGTTTAGGGTTAGCATTATGATATAATATAATATTGATCTTTTTACTAATTAAGGGTGAGTAATGTTAGTAGTACATTATTTCAGATCGGACGATGAGGATACATTCTGTCGGGCCTTGGTTGAGTACACCAGAGCCTGCTCTCACGTAGGATACCCAGTGAGAGAGTGGAGGGACAGCTTCCCTTCCTGCAGTAAGTACAACCCTTGAAACCATAATCTGTCAGTCAGTTCTATTCAAAGCCCATTTAATTAACAGTTGATTTAGGCCCCTGTTTTAGGCGCCAGTAGACAACAGTGTTCTGCAGTCAGTAATTGGACACAGAATGTCAGCCTCCAAATGGCTTGATTGAATTGTTTTAAGGACATCACCAAGGTCGGTGATGAACAGAATTGAACTGTCAAATGCTGACATAAAGTAGGGTAACTATATGAATCACACAGGATGGTCTTCTTCACCCCTTCATTGTCTTCTGTCACAGCTGTATAGACAGTTAGACACAACCAAGACACGTGGAGTAACGTGTGTGACAACACTTTGAAAATCTAGGCTTGCATAAACTATAAGCATGTATTCTTCAGTTAATTGCACATTTGGTGTGACTTAGATGAGTGTTTTACATTGATTTGGTAATAATGAGGAATGCTGTATGAAGGACATGAGAAGAAACTAATCCACACTGTATCAAAACAGTGACTTTAAGTCTCAATATGTGACCTTTATAATATAATTTTATCCAATCAGTTGGTATGAGTAATTGGGGTGGTTGTATTTTGTCTCCAGGTGCTCTTTTATTGAGACATTTATATGCGTGTTAAAGATCATGTCTCACATCGAAACAGGATATGACACAAATTACGACCTGATGGTCAAGATTTAATCTATCCACTGAGCAAGCAGGCCGACTCTATTCGCTTAATGGTAAAAATGTCAGCACTTAAGCAGGAAACCAGGTTCAAATCCGGGGCTAGTATTTGGCTAGAATCTGGCTATTATTGAAGACTCTGTGGAAAATAAGGGACGGTGCTGCCAAACTGTACATGCCCTTTCCTCTTTGTTGAGTAAAAATATGTTATCCTTAGCCAAAGTCACGTAATGGTCGTTAAAATAATCAAAAGTTCCAGTACATTTGGTTCCAATGTTTTAACTACTGGAGTCAAGTGCAAATATTTTAAGTGTCTGTTTAAGTGTACGCTCGTTGAAAAGATTAGCTCAAGTCCCAAAGGACACGTGCTAGGCACAATTCATTTTAGACAAGCCTTAATCCATGTCCATGTAATGTGAGGAACAATTAATTTGAAGACATGCCTTAATCCATGTCCATGTAATTGTTCATTATTACCCTTTAACTCAAGTGTTTGTGTCCATATGCAGACGATGGCTGCGAGGAAAGCTTTGTTCACAGAGACTGTATCAGTTGCTGTCCACCGACGTGTACATTTGAGAAAGAGTGTCTGGGAACCAACCTGCATTGTCTGGACGGCTGCTACTGTCCCGATGGTATTTACACAAACATGTTGCACCCTCTACAATATCACTGGTTCCCAAGCGGTTCCTGAGTCTCCCCCGAAGAAATCCTGAGTCTCCCCCGGGACTCAAACTAGTGAAAACAGCAGATCTACAGCTTGGAGATCGGCTTCTTATTAAAACATTTGTTTTCTAATGTATGGAAATTCTTTGATTTTCTTTGATTTCTTCATGAAATTACTAGAAAAAAATAATGGAATTTGTTTTTAATCCATGAAAAATGTTGCTTTTTTGGCAATGTCTTTTGAAAATGTTTTGAAATGATAATAATTAAAAACAAAATATAAAGGAACCCATAAAAATGTGTCCGCGACCTACAAATGGGTCCCGAATTGTTTTGCTCTACATCATGTATCCCCACATCCACATATTTTCAAATGTAATTGTGGTTGTTGTTGTTTCAGATCACATGCCGTCTTCATAACATTCCAACCCTGTGTGTTTCAGGTCTGATCCTACAGAATGGAACGTGCATTGCGGTTTCTCAGTGTCCGTGCGTTTACCATGGGACGTCCTACACACAGGGACACGTGCTGGAGCAGGGCTGCAGCGTGTGGTGAGTGTTTGTCTGTGTGTGTCTGTGTCTGTCTGTGTGTGTGTGTGTGTGTGTGTGTGTGTGTGTGTGTGTGTGTGTGTGTGTGTGTGTGTGTGTGTGTGTGTGTGTGTCTGTGTCTGTGTCTGTGTACTTGTTCTGTACAAACCTCTTATGTTGCTCTGAAGAAGTATCTTCGCCAAAACGCGTCAGCGTTCGTTTATTGGTGTGTGCCAATAAAAAAGTGGAAATATTATTCTCCATTGATTTGAAATTTGGGATGTGCTACCCTTTTGGGTATTTTTTAAAATGACTGTTTTTGACATGTATACTAGTGGATTTTGGGCCTGAGAAAACCCATTGTTGAGGCGTAATCCCTTTTTATGAATGAACGTTATGTTGTGTTTGCAGTGTTTGCATGGGAGGAGTGTGGAACTGTACTGAGAACAACTGTACTGGTGAGTTCATCCTCTGCTCTCCACATCAATCAGTTCAATGAGTAATGTTTGATGTGGAGGATACATGTGTAATGTTAGCAACCAATCTACTCTGTATATTTTGTTCATGATGGAGCTTCTTTTTGAGTGTGATGATGTAGCGGTTTCGGATGTTATCAGATGTCATCAGCCCTTATCAAGACCATGCAATGGAGCCAGTATGGCCATATTTCCTACATACTGACATTGTGGTCAGCCATTGTCCGATTGTTGACTACTAACCCTATTACTAACCCTAACTCTAACTCTGACTCTGACTCTAACCCTCTAACCCTAACTAACCCTAACTTCAGTCTCAACCGGCCACGTAAGTAAACAAAAAGCAAAGTTGTTGCATAGCACAGTTTCACGATGTTTTCGCTTCGGCGGCAGTGATTTCACTTCTGTTTCCTAATGTCCATATTGCTCCATTGCATGGCCTGATAAGAACATATTGGTGATTAACGGTTGATATAACATTCAAAGCGGGTGGATGATGTCTCTACCCTGCCCTATCTATTGTATACTTTTTTCTTGCCGTGTAACTATCTGAACTGTTGTACTACTACCTTTAGTGACTGAATTTCCCTCGCGAGATCAATACAGGTCTTATCTTATCTCCCCTCTCTTTCTTCCATTCTCTTTGTCTTTTCTATCTATTCCTACTGAATGTCTCTCTATGTCTCTCTCTCTCTCTCTCTCTCTCCAGCGGAGTGTTCCGTGGTGGGAGATGTGTTTATGACGACGTTTGACGGCAGGATGTTCCTGCAGCCAGGGGCGTGTCAGTATGTCCTGGCCAAGAGCCGCAGCAGCAGCAGATTCACTGTCACACTGCAGTATACTACCTGTGCTGAGGTAGAGCACACGCACGCACATGCACGCACGCACGCACACACGCACGCACGCACGCACGCACGCACGCACGCACGCACGCACGCATGCACGTACGCACGTGAGTACAAACTCACATGCACAATTGCACAGTGTGGGTGCAGACACACACTCACATTGTGGACATGGACATAATTTGCATACACCCAAATACACTACACATGCACACACTTTCATACAATATAGACAAAGTACAATATGAATATGGATATGTGTACTGTATGTGGACACATACTCAGTGACAGACGTATGCGTGCTGATGCATAAGCTTTCACAAAAACATACACACAGACAGACTCTCACATACACACAATCAATGCAGCATACTTTAGCAGAAATAATGCACACACACACACACACACACACACACACACACACACACACACACACACACACACACACACACACACACACACACACACACACACACACACACACACACACACTGCGGCAGACCACCAGAAATGCCATGCTTTCTCCAACAGAGTAGACACACACATACAGTAGCTCTCACACACTGCAGTTATAACCTTCTGTCTTACGTGTCCTGTGTGTGTGCGCGTGTAGCACCAGGTGTGTATCCAGTCGGTGACTGTGGTGTTGGACGAGGACGTAAGTCGTCAGGTGACGTTAACGAGAGAGGGAGAGGTGGTGGTGGGGGTCAATCCAGCACCTGTCCTGCCCTACACAGATGGTAGGCTTTTTAACGTCACACTTACTTTCTGTTTTACTTGGAGCGACCACGAATACATTGAAGCTTACAACACAGTGTCTTGGCCATTTGCGCATAATATGTCATTGCAGTTTGTCCCACACATCCGCCGTTTGCGCATGGATGTTTTGTCCCATGGACATTTTGTCCTGTGCATGTGTTGTTTTGTCAAAATGTGTTTGTTGAATCTAAAATTCAGAACATTTGTCAAAAGGTATTTCCAGGGCTCAAAATAGATTTTAAAATCCTTTTTTTTGCGTGCCAATTTTGAACTTTTGAGAAGCACACTTTTCAACATAAGAGCAACCTGAAGCGTGATTATCTGTGCCATGATTTAGTGCCATAATTTAGTGCAACAGTTGCCGAAATCTTTAATAATTTATGATACAATTCATGATATAATAGTTACAGTGATATACCGGTACATACAATGCCATAAAGAAGAAGTTGAAGCCTATTGCTGGCCAACAAACAGTTGCAGGTATATTTTCTGCTATAACACCACTCCCCCGCCTGTACACAGATCAGTTCTACATAAACAAATAACCAGAATGAATTGAGATCAAAGACAAAAAATGGATTTCCCTGGGATCCATTTAAATGGACGTAAATGGCCGTGGTTACCGGCCTCCCAGGACTCACTACATTGAAAACAACATCAATTTACAATTTACAATTTAGGCATTTAGCAGATGCTCTTAATCCAGAGCGATTTATATTAAGCAATAACAAAAAGCATGGCATACTGTACATCACATATATAAAAAGTAATAATGTGTAAGCTAAGAACGTAACAGTGGAGTATCTATATCATGAAACTATATATGTAAACTATACATACTATACTATATAATATATTATACATGTGTACTATAAAGTGCTATGACTACATAACATGCAATTCTAGTGCTGTCTACGTAACATGCTATAAGTCTGTTTAAAATGCTATCTAAGTCTACATAAAGTGCTATCTAAGGGGCTAGGGCAAGTGCTACGGGCCATGGTGGAGTCTGAAAAGGTGGGTTTTCAGACTACGGCGGAAGATTCTGAATGTGATGGGAAGTGCATTCCATAGTTTTGGAGCCAGAAGGGAGAAGAGTTTGGGACGTGTGGAGCGTTGTCCCAGCGTTTTTAAAACAAAACAAATCAACATCACTGAATATGAAAATAATTTCTCGATTTGTTTTCTTCCGAACAGTGTTAGGAAAAGATTGATTAATGTACACTAATGTCCGTGCTTTTTTTCTTGTTGACGCGTCTCACAACAATAGATGCCGTGGAGGTGCGAAAGCTGACGTCTGTCGTCACCCAGCTAAAGGCACTAGGTATCGGGCTGCGGCTGCAGTACGACGGCCGCGGGGGACGTCTCTATCTGCACTTGGACAGCCACTGGCACAGAGCCACACTGGGCCTCTGTGGAACCTTCAATGGAAACCTGAGGGACGACTTCCTGTAAGCAAGAAGCACCTCTTCCCTTGAAATTTCAACATTTAAAATAGGCAGTAATAGGACATTTACTCAATTTCCAGCAATTCAGTACTTTTACTTCTATTCCACTACATCTCGGAACCAAATATTCTACTCCACTACATGTATTACTTCGACTATGGCATGTGTGTGTGCGTGTGTGTGTGTGTGTGTGTGTGTGTGTGTGTGTGTGTGTGTGTGTGTGTGTGTGTGTGTGTGTGTGTGTGTGTGTGTGTGTGTGTGTGGTGCAGGTCTACTGCAGGTATGATCAAGGGCATATTGTTGGGATATATTTTTGTGCTTGTGTGTCTGTGTTTGTGTAGGTCTCCAGCTGGTATGATCGAGGGCACACCTCAACTCCATGCAAATGCCTGGAAGGTGTCGTCTGCTTGTGTGGCTCCCGTCA
Source organism: Electrona antarctica (assembly GCF_951216825.1). Taxonomy (NCBI): domain Eukaryota; kingdom Metazoa; phylum Chordata; class Actinopteri; order Myctophiformes; family Myctophidae; genus Electrona; species Electrona antarctica. The sequence goes on from NC_136810.1 coordinate 36,872,698, forward strand.
ACCTGCCCATCATAGACCCGTGTGAAATTAACCAACACAACTGTAAGGCACTTTTTCTCCCTTCATTTGAACACTTTTTCAACCTTATGTCCAGTCCATACAGCTGCCCTATAATGCTCACTGTAGGACAGTACCATTTCCGTATATTAGTTTCTCCGAGATGGGCTGGGCATAGCTCGAAAGATTACATAATTAGCGGACAAGTTTGAAATCTAGCTTGAAATCCCCACCAATGGTGCAGATTTTCAAGCTATCCACAAGCCACCTCTGCGACACAAAGTGTTGTTCTTTTAACCACTTTAACCTTCACATCCCTATTTTGCCTACATGTCATGTATTGGTGGACATGTTCATGTATTTCTGAAATTATTTTGTAAATAGCCAATCTACAAGCTAACAACAATTTGTTTCCCCCAAAAGATCACAATTTTACAACTTTTTGGAAGACTTTGACAGTAGGGCTGATAGGTTAACGAAGTGTGAAGCGAGAGCCAAAGACAAAGAGGATTCACTGTATCGACGTCGCCAGGGTTTAGAACATATCATATTCTACCTATGTATTATATTTCCATATTTTCCGTAAACCGAAGAACCACGGTTATCTGTATCTGTCTGACTGCGGGTCTGCAGAGGACGCACCCATTCTGGATTTGTGGCGTTCGCGTCACGTTTGTGATGCTTAACCAATAGCAAAAAAGTTCCTGATTGGGCAACCTGACCCGTCTGCTTAACTGATTGGCCGAGCTTTGCTAGTACGATATACAGTAAGAAATACAGCCATCTGCCCAATGCACCATACTGTGCATCCTGACCTTCAGTATGGTGCATTGGAGGGGGGAGGGGGGGGTTCTGCTGAAATCAAAATGTAAATACACATTAACACTTTTGTGAGACATGTTGACCACGCACGCACGCACGCACGCACGCACACACGCACGCCTTGTCTAGATCTTAGACAAAATAATGTCCCCCCGAAATTTTTTTAACTTTTGCACTAGAACTGACCAGATGTATAACGATAGAAACATTATGTAAAGTGTGTGTGTGTGTGTGTGTGTGTGTGTGTGTGTGTGTGTGTGTGTGTGTGTGTGTGTGTGTGTGTGTGTGTGTGTGTGTGTGCTTGTATGTGTGTATGCACGTGCACCTGTGTGTGTGCGCTCCTGTATATGTTGCAGTGTTCTATGCGTCTCTGTGTGAGGTGATGCTGGGCAGCGTGTTCGAGCCGTGCCACGGCTACGTCAGTCCGTCCGTCTACAACCAGCAGTGTCGCTACCAGGCCTGCCGCTGCGGGCAGAGCTGCCTGTGCACGGCGCTCGCACACTACGCCTACCTCTGCGCCAAGCATGGCGTGGACATCAACTTCAGGCCACACGTCTCCGAGTGCGGTGAGTGTCCGACGCCTCTTCCTTCCAGAACTTCCATTTTGACCCTGTCGTGCGACCGCTTCACTCATTGTCGCTCTCCAACGAGAGCCGATCTACAGTATACAATGGATTACAAGCTTTACTTAACCCGTTAATGTATTGAAGTGTGACTTTGCCCACTGGACAATGTCTTTGTCAGAGCAGCTGCTTATAGAACGAGCACCTGTGTGTGTGTGTCCTCGCAAAACGCAGCGCTCTCGCCGGGAGGAGGGGCAGCACAAATATATCCGAGTAGGGCAACCAAATGGTCAGCTACAAACCTGACAGTATATATATATATATATATATATATATATATATATGGGACCCCCAAAAGCAAAGATGTTTCACTTTTCAAAATGTTATATTAAAAGATTTGCACAATTTTCGAGATTTTTCAAAAATAGCAGAAGCTTGTATCTGCTATTTTTGAATTGCCAAAGAAATCACACAGACGCTTTCCCGGCTTTGGGTTAACAATACAACATGATGCCTGCAAGTTGTAGCTTGGGAATAAGGAGAACACATAAAAGTGACTAAATTTGACTGAGGGACTGCCATTGGATTTTTTTGAATTTTCGTTTTTGTCATATGAAACATGTCATATGAAAGCAGGGAATCATAGCTTTAAATTGACATATTGGTTGTTCAGTTTGACCCACCAGTTTAGGAGATATGGCTTATAGAGTAATGTCTTGCAGAGAAACAGCGAGTTGAGAAAACAGGCTTGAAAGGTTCACTTCTGTGGTCTCTAACATTACTCCTAGCTACATGTTTAAGCATTTATTTCATATTTACATGTCGATTTCAGCTCTGACACTTATTTCAGACATGCTCTAGTATGTGAAGAGTCTGCCTGTGCTATAAACTCATTTTGGGGGAAAAAAAATAAAATAAAGTTTGTCTCCTCTGGTGAAAAGCTGGAATTTGCGCGATGGCAGTCTCTCAGTCAAATCTGGTCACTTATTATTATACAACAGGTCGTTTCGAGGAAGCAATCTGACTGGTTGAAACAGCTTTCTAGCCATGCTTAAACCACGATAATGGCACGGCTAATCAAAACAAATAATTCAGCCTGTGCTTTTCTCTCAGAGCACAGCAGACTTGGTGGCTAGGCTAGCTAGTTTCTTGGGACATTTGTGGTCGTAGTGGCTACATCTGTCATTGACAAATCATTATTTTTCGATGATTATCTTAGTTTTAAGGGTAACTGTGACCAGATTTGACTGAGAGCTTGCCATCGTGCAACCTCCAGCTTTTCACCAGAGAACCTTTTATTTGTATTTTATCCAAAATGAGTTAATAGCACAGGCAGACTCTTCACATACTAGAGCATGTCTGAAATAAGTGTCAGAGTTGAAATCGACATGTAAACATGAAATATAAATGCTTAAACATGTAGCTAGGTGTAATGTTAGAGACCACCACAGAAGTGAACCTTTCAAGTCTGTATTCTGCAAGCCATTACTCTATAAGCCATATATCTCCAAAACTGGTGGGTCAAACTGAACAACCAATATGTCAATTTGAAGCTATGATTCCCTGCTTTCATATGACATGAAAAAAAAAAAAAAAATGGCAGTCCCTCAGTCAATTTTTACTGTTGTATAATTGCAATATTACCCTCTTCTTTATTGTCATTAGTGCACTTCTGCGATACCTTTGGGAACTCGGCCTGCGGGCGAGTTCCTACGGCACCGCAGGCGTGCATTAATGACCATAAAGAACACCCTCTAGTCTAGTGTAATATTGCTGTGGCGCCAGCCAGCGCCATAACCTGCGGCACTGCGGGTTATAATAATTACCCTTTGATAGCCAAACCCGCGGCGCCACGGGTTATCGCTTTATATAAAAATCGACCGGCAGAAGCCAAACACATACTGTACCTCTACCTCTACTACGCCCAGGTTGCTAGGCAACCTTCAGTGTCCCTCCAGGCACAAGGCGAAATCTGATTGGTTGAAGTAGCCATCTAGCCATGCTTACGGAACTTGCCTACCGGCTCGTTCCCGCAGCAACACAGACGTGCATTAATGGCGGTAAAGCACACCCTCTCGTGTAATATTGCTTAATCCATTTAGACCTGGTGCTACCTATACGTTGTTTTACCTTTAATGCCGGTCGTGCCCTCTGTGTCATACACCTCTGTGTCTCATATAGCAACATACTTAATTTTTTTCTGCATGCATGCATCTGTGCGCGTGCGTGCGTGCGTGCATGCGTGTATGTGTGTGTGTCACAGGGGTGGTGTGTCTGGGAGGCATGCTGTATCACTCGTGCATCTCGTCCTGTGGTCGGTCGTGCCGTGCTCTGTCCAGTTCAGAGAGCTGCGATGAAAAGGACTGTGCCGAAGGCTGCGGCTGCTCGGAGGGCACTTACTACGACGATGCGCGCCAGCGCTGCGTGCTGCTGTAAGTCAATCCCAACCACACATCAACAATAACATGTTAATGCTGGTCAAACATACTGTACAGCAGTGGTTTTCATGAGCCACAGACCACCATTTGATGGTGGTTTAGCCTTGCAGACCGAAAACTGAAGAATAGGTCCACATTTCCATGCTGTATTGATGTTGGTACCATAGCCATAAAGACCTACTGTAGTGAAATTAAAAATACGTTTTTCACACTTTTAGACCACATCCGTGGTCATAATATGGGCATGCCTAACAATGGATGCCATTTTTGTGTATTTTTATATAAAAATCTAATTTGAATTACTTCTTTAAAACGAAAACATGCTGCGTGATGACGTCTCGAGGCTCACATCAATAAAAGCCAATAAAAATGAAGCTCACCTGTTTGATTCCCATTGCTGCGTCGTCCTCCAAACACAGGTGGTTTTGATTACAGAACTACTCCGTTTTTAATCTCATTCAAGATGACATCAGACAGTTTATTACTTGTTTTATACTTAATAATCACGCTAACATATGTATATAGGTTGTGTATAGGTTAGAGATAAGCCCCTGACTTTTCTGCCGTCTCTGTGTCAATTTGTAAACAAACCACTCTGCATATGTGCGTGCATGAGACGGAGAGACGTCCCATAGCCTGGAGGGACGCGACACTGATTGGTTCAGGAACTCAGATCCTAGCGTTTGAGGCTGAAACTTCAAAATGAAATGCCCAAATTAACCATTTCACCCCGTCTTTAACAGGCAAACGTTGATCAACATAACAATTCTTCTACATTATCTAATTGTGTAATCTTCTTGTAAATAAGTAATGCATGTTTAACAATAATTGTATTAGTGTAAAATGGAATAGTGTATGATTTTACACTCAAGAGTTAAAGATGTATAAGGGTCCATTTGGTTACCAACTCTCCATCATTTAGCTGGGGACCACCTGGAACCTCCTCAAGGACCACTTGTGGTCCCCGGACCACTGGTTGAGAACCACTGCTGTACAGCATTGTTTCTTGAACATTTCATGTCAAAGACCCCCATCAGAAAATGTTTTGTGCCAGGGAACGCCATAACAGAAACTTTGTGTTGTTAAAAATAGTATAACAAAGGTTAAAGTTGTTAAACTGAGTGGCTTCCTTCATTGAAGCCAAGGCAGGACTTAATATTGAGCAACTTGATTTCATTGACAGGACAGACAGATCAATTATGATTAACGAATTCAATTAGTTTCTTACCCTCAGGGCATGGTTGCAAGGACCAACACCATTGATTTCCATCATGGAAAGGAAACATTCATAATATTACTGTCCAGTTAGAAAAGCATTCGACCGAGAAATACTTTTTGGTATGAGAGTTGTGGTATAAATTCCAGTATCCTGGACTTTAACCAAGGCATTTTTGGGAAGGTAAATAATGTTTTTTTTGACTGCCAATCTATCTTGTTACTGCTACCGCTAGCAGTATCACGAGATTCACAACGTTTCCATGGACATTTCTGCTACTGACTAGACTCTTTTTAGTTCCCGCTTCCTGTAGTCTGCTCGTTGGGATAGACCAAGTTCAGATCCCCTCAGACTTAACCAAGAATGCTATTTAAACAGCTTATATTTGGGAAAATGTAAAAATCGCCTACTCCCAATGCTCAATGCCCATGTACAATTTTAGATTGTGGGAGAAAAACGTATGCAAACATTCCAAGTTCAATTCTTTCAATTCAGTTCAACGATCATCAGGCATTATTATCAATAAACCGATGCCTTGTGTGTGGTGTTCAGGTCTCAGTGTCACTGCTACTCCATGGGCGGTGTCTTCCAGGCAGAAGAGGTCACCTTCAGTGCTGCTGGACCCTGGTGAGTCATCGTCATAAATCTATCTGACTACCACATTTATTGTAACTCTGCTACACCTGTTACTCAGTGTCAGTACTGTTAGTACCGTGTTCTATATACTGTGACATTAAATAAATATGGTTCAAAAGAGGCGGCAGTGGCTCAGGGGTAGAGTGGCCGGCACAGTGGCCGGATGGGAAAAAAACGTGAGGTTCCCAGTTCGATCCCTGGCTCCCCCAGAGTTAGTGTCGAAGTGTCCTTGAGCAAGACTCTGAACCCCTAATTGATCCTGATGTGCAGGCATGGTTTCCTCCGCCATCGGTGTATGAGTTTGTGTGTGAATGGCTGAATGTAATGCATGCTATATAAATGCACCATTTACAAAATACTAACATTTAAAAATATCACAAGGAAACCCTGGAAAGACATTTACAGTTGGATCTATCTTTTCGATCTATATATTTTTTAGATATATGTTGTTCCATTCAAAACATTTTCACCCATAGGATATTTTTTGGAACATTTTGGTTATAATGTCAAAACCATTGCATGGGGAGAGACAGTACTAACAGTACTGTCTGCAGTACTACTGCTGCCTCTCGCTGTTACCTGCACAGTTTACGACGCACCACTACTGCACTGTCACTCCCTGAGGACACGATAAAGAGGCTTGAATGGCGATTCTCACTCGGATGAGATGACAAATGAGTAGCCCTTAAACCTAGCCTTGTCCTTGATGACTTTGCCCTCTCTAATCCCATCCCACTCACTCACTAAACCTCCGCACCACCAGTGGTGGAAACTAAAGTAACTAAGTACGTTTACTTAAGTACTGTACTTAAGTAAAATGTATTTGTATTTTACTTGAATACCCTAAAGCATGATCATCAGGTATTATTATTTATTATATAAGGAGAAGAAGAATGTTTTCAAAAAAGTGTACTGTTGACACGCCTACCAGTATGCGCCTGGTTTGCCTAGTGGGTGGTGATGGGTGGTGATCCACCTGAACTGAAGCCACACCCACAGCTGTTGTTGTATATGATAAAGGGGGAGGGGTTAGGGGAGGAAATTATATTATGATGTCACTATATCACTGTTTTTCATTGGCACGTTTGACTGTCAAGGTTTCAGCCTCCAGGTAGAAACCCTAAATACAAAGGGAAGACATCATTGCACATAACAACCACACCAAGGGGTCTAATGAAGTACTGTACTGTCACCTCATAATCCCATAAAAAACTGGATACAAGAATTGATGAACATCAATTAATTGCCAGCTGCCTTATTATACTGTATCTGCAAAATTGTGCTATGAAATGTAAATATTTAATAATAATAATAATAATAAATTTTATTTATAACGCACTTTACATTTGAAACAAATCTCAAAGTGCTACAACAAGAATAAGAATAAGAACAATAATCTTAAAATAATGCATGATTAAATAAAATGACTAAAAAAAGCACATTTCATGGTATACTGCTAAAAGGGTTAAAAGCACACCGGGCAACTAATGGTCCAGCTGGCCAAATGCCTTGTTAAAAAGAAATGTTTGTGTCTACAGTATGTGTATTTGTGTGTGTGTGTGTGTGTGTGTGTGTGTGGAAACAACATTAGGATCTGTCAGGGTGACTGTAACTATGAGAGTGTAGTCTACTACAAATGGAACCAAAGGATCCTTTTAGAACAATAAACTCTGAGACTGTACAAATGGGTCCATTTGGTTGTATTTGTACACTGTCAGGTATGCCATTTTTGCATTACTTTACCTGGGTTAGCTCAAGTAAATTTTGAATTACATTGTATTTGTAACGGAGAATTCTACATTGCAGTATTAAGTAAAACATTTGAGTACATTTTCCATTACTGCTTGTCCTTGATGACTTTGCCTTCTCTAACCCCACTCTCTCTCTCTCTCTCTCTCTCTCTAAACCTCCCCACCACCACTAACCCCACTCCTCCCCCCCTCTATCTCTCTCTCTCTCTCTCTCTCTCTCTCTCTCTCTCTCTCTCTCGAAACCTCCCCACCACCCTAACCCCACTCCTCCCCCCCTCCCCCCCTCTCTCTCTCTAAAACCTGCCCCACCTCATCCACTCTGTATCTCTCCTCCTTCATCAGCCTGTGCCGAAATGGGAAGTTGGAGTGTGTGCAAGAGGAACGAGGTAAAGCCCCCGCCTGCCCCCTTCCTCTCCTCCTCCTCTCCTCCCTCGCCATCGCGCCGACAACAAAGTGCTGTTTTATTTCAGGCCGTGTGCTCCCGTCTGCTGACCCCAAGAGCTTTAAATACGTCTGAAGTCGGAGCTTGTTTCCCATGATGCTTATGGGAGCTAGAGGGAGGGGGGGGGGGATGGTTTCCTTAAGTTTGTGTGTACAGTATGTGTGTGTGAGAGTGTGATTGTGTGTACGTGTGCGTGTTTGTGTGCGTGTGCATGTGCATGTGTGCGTGCGTGTCTGTGTGCGTGCATGCGTGCGTGCGTGCGTGCGTGCGTGCGTGTTTTTACCTTTGTGTAGTCAGCTTGTGTGTGTGCGCGTGTGTGTGTGACATTTTTGGTCACACACGCACGCACGCACGCACGCACGCACGCACGCACGCACACACGCACACACACACACACACACAGACACACACACACACACACACACACACACACACAGACATAAATGCAGAAATGCACATATGCTTGTGTGCATGTACTGTATAGTGTCTGTGTATCTGTGTATCTAATCACAGTGCATGTGATGTAGTGTATGTACTGTATACTCACTGTAGTTTTTTTGTGTTTAGTCAATGTGTTACGAGTTTGCCTGTGCGTTCATCGTTGAGTTTGTGTGCATGCATGTGTGTATGTATGCGTTAGGGGTGGGTTCAATTAATCGATTCGGCAAATCGTATGGTATTCCTTGAAGATAATTGTATCGATACAGCTACCATATCCATACAGAAGGAAATGCTGTGTGTGACGTGGCTTTAAAGAACAAACAGACATCAGAATCTGTTTCTGCCCGACAGTTACGATATATATGATTAAATCTTTTGCGTTTTTTTTATTTATTTCCTTGCATTTTGTTTAAAGGTATATTCAGTGATTTCACTTTCACTTCAATCACTTATTTTTTCTTATTTTTTGGATAATCCTCCCTACTATAAAGTGTGCTGACCATATAAGGAGTTCCTCCCTGTCCCCAGTGAGCCCCTGGTGTAAAAAAACCCTAGTTTCGGTTTGGGCTTTGGGTGGCAAAGCCTTCATCCAATCAGGATGAGAGGGGCCTTCCTCCAATCATGATCGAGTGGGGGCGGGCCTTGGTGCACATGCTGTTGGCCTGTTGCACTTCCCCCCACTGTAGAGTGTGTGCATGTGCACATTTTGTTACCGGGGCGGACTGGGTGGTTTTCCAAATCACCCAAATCACTGAATGCTCCTTTAAATGTTATCAACTAAGTTTTTCTAATTGATTTGGAAACTTTAACATTTCTGACACTGACAATATATTTGTCAAAACATCGGCACTCTGTCGTGTAGGACACACGGTGTCCGGTCATTATTGCACATCAATGTGTATTGTGATACATATCGTATCGTGGCCTCTGTATCGTGATACGTGTCGACTGTGAGTTTGTAGGCAATACCCATCCCTATGCGTGCATGCTTGTTTGTGTCCGTGCGTGTGTGTGCGCCTGTGTGCTTCAGAGCAGGGGATGGTGGAAACGGGGGAATGTCCCGAGGGAAAGGTGTACCACAGCTGCACGGAGCGCACAGGGGGCGTGGCCTGCGAGCCCACCTGCCGGAACCTGATGTTGAACCTTACCTGTCCTCCCAACACGCCCTGCATCTCCGGCTGCGTCTGTTCTCCAGGGTATGAACGCTTCTAAAAATAAACCCTTTCACTGGAAACTCTTAACTACATTTCACGTCATAACTTTATGACCTTGTGTGCACGTACTACTTTTATGACTTTGAATGCGTTCACTGTGCATTTGACTCTGTTAGTGGCCTTCATAACTCTGGGCAGTGTTCAGAGAGAGCTGCTTGTCAGAATAATTGCATGTCTATGTTTAGTCGGCCCTTTTTTGACAAAGAATGTAGTACAGTACATTTCAATAACACTTTGAAAGAGTTCCAAAAAGGTGTTGACTGAAGCTAAAGCTTTTTTTGCCTACCCCATTTAAATGTTGTGTTTGGTCTATATAGATTGGTGCTGCACCGTGGGGAATGCTACTATCCAGAAAACTGCCCCTGTGTCTGGATGGGACTGGAGTATCTCCCTGGAGAAACTGTGGAGACCCCATGTTACAGATGGTATAGTCCTCATACTGTAGAAACTGGAGACCCCATGTTACAGATGGTACAGTCCTCATACTGTAGAAACTGTGGAGACCCCATGTTACAGATGGTATAGTCCTCATACTGTAGAAACTGTGGAGACCCCATGTTACAGATGGTATAGTCCTCATACTGTAGAAACTGTGGAGACCCCATGTTACAGATGGTATAGTCCTCATACTGTAGAAACTGGAGACCCCATGTTATAGATGGTATAGTCCTCATACTGTAGAAACTGTGGAGACCCCATGTTACAGATGGTATAGTCCTCATACTGTAGAAACTGGAGACCCCATGTTACAGATGGTATAGTCCTCATACTGTAGAAACTGGAGACCCCATGTTACAGATGGTATAGTCCTCATACTGTAGAAACTGGAGACCCCATGTTATAGATGGTATAGTCCTCATACTGTAGAAACTGGAGACCCCATGTTACAGATGGTATAGTCCTCATACTGTAGAAACTGTGGAGATGGTATAGCTATAGCTGGTATAGTTTAGATATTGTGCTATGGCTTTCAAGCCATTTCCCTCCAGCACTGCCAGTACAGTATATTGTTGATGTGGTCATAATATAACGTCTTAGCATGTGGTCATTCATAATATAACTAGTTTAAAAACTCTGCATTCATAATATAACGTCTTAGCATTCCTATGTTGTCAGTTGAACTATCCCCAAGACTCAGTGGTGGAAAAAGTACTCGCATTCTTTACTCAAGTAAATGCAATGTAGAACTACTTCGTTACAAGCAAAAGTCAGGAATTCAAAATGTACTTGATTAAAAGTACAAAAGTATTTCCATCAAAATGTACTTAAAGTACCAAAAGTAAAAAGTACTTGTTTTAGCAGAATGTCCCACTCTCATTTCATGGTTTCAAATGTATACAAATCTTTTGAAAATAGCCGATCTACAGTAGATCGGCTGTTTTCAAATGGCCAAAATGTATATAGGGCTGAAGTGAGTAATGTATGTTTTGTAATAAAAATCGAAATCTACAAAGTAACTAGATTACAAAGTAACAGATTTAGTTACTACGTACTAAATCTGTCAAATAAATGACAGATTTGGTCTGATGTAGTCAGATTTAGTCCCCCCGAGATGCAGTGGAGTAGAACTAACAAATAGTTGTGCTTAAAGGACCACTTCACCACTTTTCAACATCTCTTCATATAATTGGTCCTCACTAATGTTCATGATAAAACACCACCATTTTTTCCTACTCAGTCTGTGTCTCATAGGAGGGCTTTGGGCAGTTCGGACACCCGTCCACCAGTGACATCATCATTAGGCAGATTTCTTTTTAAACAAGATTTGTTTTAAAATATATTTAGATTTGTATTATCGTGAGAACGATGGCTTCAACTTTTGCATTGCAACTTTTCAGGAAAAGAAAGTCTGCCGTTTCTATTAGCTTGGATTCACCATCGATGATGTCACTGGTGAACGGGTTTCTGAACTGCCCACAGCCTTCCTATGAGACACATACTGAGTAGGAAAAAATGGTGGTATTTTATCACGAACATTAGTTAGGACCAATTATAGGAAGAGAAGTTGAAAAGTGGTGAAGTGGTCCTTTAAGTACAGTGCTTTAGTAAATGTACTTAGTTACTTTCCACCACCGCCAAGACCCCAACGTGTATGCTGCTTATGTGTCTTATCATGTCTATCTTATGTCTTATCATGTCTACTGTATCCTATGTCTTATCATGTCTACTGTATCTTATGTCTTATCATGTCTACTGTATCATATGTCTTGTTATCATGTCTACTGTATCTTATGTCTTATCATGTCTACTGTATCGTATGTCTTGTTATCATGTCTTCTTATGCCTTATCATGTCTACTGTATCTTATGTCTTATCATGTCTACTGTATCTTATGTCTTATCATGTCTACTGTATCTTATGTCTTATCATGTCTACTGTATCTTATGTCTTGTTATCATGTCTTCTTATGTCTTATCATGTCTATCTTATGTCTGTCCACCTTTTCTCCGTGTCCACAGCGCGTGTCACCATGGCTTCTTCAACTGCAGCTACTCACCATGTCCGGCGGTGTGCACGGTGTACAGTGACAGACACTACCATACCTTTGATGGCCTGGAATATGACTACTACTCTGACTGCCAGGTGTACCTGCTCAAAGTGAGTGAGGAATGTAGTGTGTGTGTGCGTGCGTGCGTGCGTGCGTGCGTGCGTGCGTGCGTGCGTGCGTGCGTGCGTGCGTGCGTGCGTGCGTGCGTGCGTGCGTGCGTGCGTGTGTGTGTGTGGGAAGTGTCTATCTCTCCATCTGTGTCTGGGTTCCTGTGCTCTAGAGCGTAGATATGGACATGCATGTTTGGCGTGTTGCACGGGGAAAATCAATTCTTGTTTAATGGAATGGAATGAAGTGCAGTCACAACACAACAGAGGGCAGTGTGTGTGTGTGTGTGTGTGTGTGTGTGTGTGTGTGTGTGTGTGTGTGTGTGTGTGTGTGTGTGTGTGTCAGGGAAGTGTATACTGTACGTGAGTGGGAGTAAGGTGGTATGTGTTTAAGGGCAAAGGAGGAGCATCCTGGACATTTCCTGGCCAAGACTGATTGGGATCTGGGAAAGCAGATCCAAGGAGCTCGTTTTCTAATCTTGGAAGAGAAAGTGGCTTTTAATTAGAGCAGATTGAGGTGTGTGTGTGTGTGTGTGTGTGTGTGTGTGTGTGTGTGTGTGTGTGTGTGTGTGTGTGTGTGTGTGCGTGTGCGTGTGTGTGTGTGTGTGTCCACGTGCACGCGCCAACGTAATGCAAGCGGACGTTGTGCAAAGCCGTGGTGACACAAAGGCAGCACTGTTCGCCACAAACCCCAGGGCTCCTGCGCTCCCAGGGATATAGAATTAGAATTAGCAGAACAGGCATTCCGATTCAAACGGAATCGGACCGACTGGCCGCACCGCGCAGACCCCGGGAGAACGAAGAGGCCGGGTGGTCTGGGCCATGTCTTTAATAGCCCTAGAGTTGCTTCCTCTTCTTGTCACCCTTTCCCTCTACCACACTGAACCGGAATCGGGTTTCCAAGTTCGCATCCGTCCACCTATGGGCTATAGGTGTCCTTGTGTGAAACTAGCAAACCACTAGCGTTATGGTATAAGCATAGTGGTCTGCTTTTGTATAGATGGCCTTTTAACAAAGTGCTTCACAATGTATATGTATTACATTCAGCAAGTCACACACACCAACAGCGGAAGCAGCCATGCAAGGCACCAATCTGCCTGTCTGGACGGAGCAGTTAGGGGTTCAGTGTCTTGCTCAAGGACGCTTCGTTATATTGCCTGCAGGGGGGATCAAAGCGGGAACCGTGCAATACCCGCTCCACCTCCTGAACCACTGCTGAGCCAGTGCCGACCCCTTTACAGGGATCCTACTGTATAATGTTAGTAATACAAAACTAGTGCTGTGAGCAGTCTAGACTAGCAATGGTTCTCAAAGGACCCCCAAAGGACCCCCCACATTTGATATGTATTTTCTCATGGACACCCATTTCAAAGTATGTTGTGGTAGGGACCCCCATAAGAGAAGATTTGTCAAGATATTAATGAAAATGTAATTGAATTGGATGAATACATTCCGAAAACCCTTGAAGGAATCCTAGTAGTCCATGGACCCCACTTTGAGAACCAGTGGTCTGTACAGTGGAAAGAAGAGACAATGGGAAAGAGAACACTTAAGAGACACATCCTATGATTACGCATCCAATAACCATGTAATTAACCTTTACACCTTATCTCAGGCACCATGTAAATGGTAGATATATTTTGTATTTTTATTTCGTTTTTTCTTGTTTGATCTCCCCCTTCTTCTTCCCTTTCTCACATTCTATCTATGAAATAATGATACGATGGGAGCGATGCACAAAATACAAATTTCGCCCACTTCTTTACTTCTGTAAACCTGTGATGTGACAATAAAACTGATTCTAATTCTGAATTTGGATCATTCCTCTTTTGTTTGTCCTGTCTCCAGAGCATAGGAGAGGCTGAGGTGTCCATCGTGGCCCAAAACAAGGACTGCTATGAGAGTGGCATTGTCTGTATGAAAATACTGGTCATCCACGTGGGACTGACCAAGATCTACTTCACAGACAACTCTGGCAACCCTGTATGTACACATACGCACACATGAGTACACAGTTCAATGGCCTCTATGCACACAGAATAACTCTTCCTACTTCCGGGTCAATACAATGTTACATTTGTACACTCTCAGAGTTTCATACCCGTACGGGGCCATTTGGAACCCACTCAAGGACACTTTGAGACCCTTTTTTCCCCCTTTGGTGTAGCAGCACCCTGGCTCTGTTTGACCAGAATGGAACAGAGCCTTCATTAGTATCAGCGGTAACACCTGTGAGAGAAGTAGGGAACCATGTTTACAGCTCAACAACTCTAATCCGACCTTGTGAGTGGGAAACCATTGACATGTTGAGATGACGCTCTGGTACATCACACAACTACTTCCCCCTCAACTAGGCTAAAGACGTCCTGTCTGCTTGTCTACTCTGGCACCAGTACTGAGTTTAACCACCAGATGGTGGCATGTAATCGGTTAACTGCCACCGTGTGGCCATAGAGGGTAGTTGCGCCAGCTGGAGAATTGGTCATTTTCAGTCACTTTCACTTCCGTTTTCCCCGCTCGCAGATCGCCATTGTAAGAAACGGCTTATGTTAGCATTAGCTCACAATGTTTATCTTTCGCCTGAAACGTTAATATTTTTCGATCACGATGCGATGAAAAATCACAAATCAGATCCGAACCTCGGATGGATGATCATCACCACAGACGAAGATCCTACTTTTAATGGGACCTTATGGGATGCGCGCGCACGTTTCCCGGTGCTGGGGGTATGTACGGCATTGCCTAGCAACCGGGCCAGTGTTAAAAGTTGATTTTCAGCTTCATATCGATAAAGTACATTAATTGACGGAGAATTCCGACAAAGGCAGACAATAGTTGGATTTTAACAAAAAAATCCAACTATTGTCTGCAGATATGGCAGATTTTACTCTGAATGGTCCCCCCCTTCTGTTCCCCCCAAAAACTATAATCTTTATAATCTTCCATTCTTAGTTCTTACCTCATGCTGGTCACGCTAAAGTCTCTCTAGAAGCGTTTATATTCCAAACAAGATGCATGCTGAAGTCAGAAATGAAGTCAGAACATTGTTCTGGTGAAAACCATGGAGAGCTCCCTAGATTAGGAGTTACGAGCCATTCTTTTGGAGCCGTAAACAAGGAAGTGAACGGCAGCGCGCATGCACGAAACAGCAAGGAATACGTACCTAAAGACGTCCAAGGCCTTAGAAAAGACGTGTATACATGCATGTCCTTAGCACATAAATGTACTGTACATTCTCTAGATCTATTTGATTTGCCAATTTGTAAGCCATGGTTGTCCTGTATTTGTCCTGTACTCAGAGCCCCTCCACCGTTCTGGGCCGGGGGTCAGAGTTTGATCTGTGGAATGCAGGCTACTACACTGTGGTCCACTTCGCCAGCCAGGACATCACCATCCTCTGGGACCGCAAGACTACCGTGCACATCAGAGCTGGACCACAGTGGAAGGTGTTTATTCCTTTGAGAAACAGTTAGACAACCCACAGCGAAAATAATTATATATTTGTGTGTTTGAAGATTTTGCATATTAATAACCCATTTAGACTCAGAAAATCTTCTATTTTGTATTAAAAACAAAACAAAAAAATCATATTGTTATACATAGCATAGATGTATATAGCGCCAGCACACAATACAGGTCCATTTCACATGGTTTATTACCTCTGACGAACAGACAATGGACGCGTCCACACGTCCCCTCCCTATCTAATTATTGGACAGTATTACGATGTTGATATTCATTTTGTATTCATCCTTAGTGCCCCAAATCACACCTTAGAAAGCATGAGTGTCTATTTCAAACACAAAGTGTTTTTTGACTTGGGAGTTATATTTTGACAGCAGCAACTGCCCGTCATAATTTCACCCCCCTCCCTATCTAAGTATTGGACAGTATTGTTGATATTGATTTTGTATTCATCTTTAGGGCCCCAAATCACACCTTAGAAAGCACAAGTGTCTATTTCAATCACAAAGTGTGAGTGCTGAGAAAGGCCCATCTGGCCGAAACGTGGCCGCTGTACGTTCGTCAGAGGTATTACACCATGTGAAAAGGACATTTATTGTATGCTGGCGCTTCCTTCTTTTGAGCCTTGCACTTATAAGAATACTCTGCTAATTTGGTGTGTTGCGGCTTTTGCAGTCCTTTTTCCGCTATGTATATAACAGGATAAAAAGAGTTGAACACTGAAGCTTTCCCGGTTTTAAAGGTATAACGCCTAGCGTTTCCTGGTCTTAATGGTATAAATGGAAAATGAAAATGATTTCCTTTTGTGTATTTGTATATGCATTTGAAATTGAGAACTCAGATAAGCCATCGCAAACGATTATGTCACAGGCTTTTGTTTAGAAAAGCATCCTTGTTGCTTGTTGCATCCAGGGCCTGCTCAGAGGGCTGTGTGGGAACTTTGACACTGTGACAGTAAACGACATGACCACCTCCAGTCACATGGAGGTCAACAACGCACAAAGCTTTGGGGACAGCTGGGCGCTGGGACAGGTACGTACGTACAACTCACCCGGAATCAATTCAGCATGTATATCTTACACATTTAAAAACAACACATTTGTAACAACACCATAACAGTGGATTGTGTAAAATATAGAAAATTGACGCCTCACTCTCAAAATCTGGTCACTCTTCTCTCATGGGGGGAAAAACGATTCAATCAAATATCGCAATTTTTAATACCGCGATTTTCAGAGTTCAAGTTCCGAATCTTTTTTTTTTACTATAAATTAATTAATTGATTCATTCATTCATTTAAAATGTTCTAGTATAAATAAAAGCAAAGTAACTAATATTGAATCACAACAATCGTTGAATCGCAGGATAGCAATATAAATCGGATCAGCACCCTAGTTATGGAGATGGTATCAAATGGAGAGGTAAGTTCACCCCTACTCTGTTCACTGTCAGGTGAAAAAAGAAGCAGCTGGTGATTCCATTCTTTCAAAAATTGCTAAAATCGCTAAAACAAACGAAAGCAGCAAATGAAAAATATATATATCACACATCTTTTACTTTCTCTAATAACAACTCAAAACATGAACCATGGTTCATGGAAATCAATCTTCAATCTTGCCGTCCTACCCACCACAATTGGTGCTGTAGAGTCTACAGCACCAATTGTAAAATAGCTGTCCAAGTGTCCATACATGATCGCCTCGTTCGGCCAACACAATATATCTCCCCTCCCTCCACAGAAGCGCAGTGATGCCTGATTTATTCTTCGTCGTACACGTGTTCCATGCTGGAAATGGCTGATTTACAAGCTCACAACGCGTTGCGGACGCAACGCGTTGTGAGCTTGTCGATCAGCTATTTTCAGCACGTGGAAATATGCAGGCTGTGAGAACTGAGACCCTTCACAATAAAAGCATGCAGCTTTCACAAGTTGGCCCAAGGAAAAGGATTAAGAATTAGGTGGCATTTCACATTGCATATGAGCTTCTCCAAATTGTATTTTTTTTAAAGGAATTAATTTTTTATTATTAAATCCCCCAACGTTTTTTTATTCAATAAAGTCTGAGGTTCTATATGGCTATGGGCTGTGGTACTGTGGTAATAATAATAATTCAAAAAAGAAAGAACGAAAAAGAACTAAAATAGTTCATTTTTTGGAACCATGAACTTTAGTTCAAAATATTGAATGATGAATATATATATATATATATATATACTGTATATATTATCAAGGTTCAAGGTTCAAGGTTAGCTTTATTGTCCCTTGCGGGAAATTGGTTTGCAGCCAGATCATAGTAAAAAATACACACAACAACAACATTCAATACAAGACTGAGATCTAAGAACAGGGCACTAGAGACAGAGAATTCATGACATTCAAAGTAGCAAAGTCAGCAAAAGTGCATTAGTGGGCAGTATGTGCAAAGAGGCAAGAATAAAGTGCTATCTGCTGTTCAGCAGTTGAATAGCAGCCGGGACAAAGGATAGTTTGAACCGATTAGTCTTTGTAGTGGGCACCCTCAGCCGACGACCTGAGGGCAACAGTTCAAACTCAGACCGAAGTGGGTGATCCGATACCTCCAGGAGGGAGGAGGCTCTTTTAAGCATCTGCCTCTTGTACAGTTCTATGAGTTGGGCTTGGGTTCTCCCAGAAATCTTACTGGCCACTTTGACGAGGCTGCTGAGCCTGTTCTTGTTTGCCAGGGTCAGATTACCGTACCAGGCAACCATACAAAACATGAGAACAGATTCAATAAAACTTCTATAGAAAAGAGTCATCATCACAGACGAGACATTAAAAGAACGCATTTTCCTCAGAAAAAAAAGACGCTGCTGGACTTTTTTTGATGTAGAGGCAACATGAGAGTCAAAGGAGAGTTTGTTGTCAAGAACGACACCCAAATATTTATAGCTCTCTACAATTTCAATTTCTGTGCCCTTAATGAGTGTAGGAGCAGGACTGGGAGGAGTCCTTCTAAAGCTGATGATCATGTCTTTTGTTTTGGTCACATTTAACTGTAAGAATGACTTGTCACACCACGATATGAAGTCATTGACAACTGGCCCATGCTGTACCTCATTGTCTTCAAGAAGGCTAACAATCACAGAGTCATCAGCAAATTTGACAATATACCTGTTAGGGTGATTGCTACAACAGTCGTTGGTATACAGAATATACAGTAGTGAGGAGAGACAACAGCCTTGGGGAGAACCAGTGGAGGAGAGCAACAGAGAAGACAGGACCTCATTTACCCTCACGCACTGAGACCTAACAGTTAAGAAGTCTAAGATCCAGCCAACAAGGTTAAGATCCAGTTTAAAATAACTGATTAGCTTCTGGGCTAGAAGATGTGGCTGGATCGTGTTAAAGGCAGAGGAAAAATCGACAAACAACAGTCTGGCCTGTGTTTTTTTCCCCTCAAGGTGGCGGTACAAGAAATGCAGTAGGGTGATAGTGGCATCATCTACACCTCTTCCAGACCTGTATGCAAACTGCAGGGGATCTAGAGATTTCTCCACCTGCTTTAGGATGCTATCTTTGACTAGCTTTTCCAAACATTTCATTACTAATGAAGTCAAGGCAACAGGCCTGAAGTCATTTAATGACTTTGGGGTTCTAATTTTGGCAACTGGGACAATTGTGGACTGTTTCCATAACTTAGGGACCCGCTGTTGTTGAAGAGATAAGTTAAAAATAAGATGAAAAATGCTGCAGAGCTGTTCAGCACACGTTGAGAGAACCTTGCCACATATATTGTCCGGCCCTGGACTTTTTGACTTAGTGTGTCTGAGGTGTTTTTCCACACTTTTTTTGTCAATTACTAGGGCTGGAGGGGCTTTAGTCTCGTTTTTTAATTCATTAATTTTATTAGCAAAGTCCTGATTCTCAAATCTTAGGTAAAACTTATTTAGCTCATTGGCCAGCTGTACATCTGAGTCAAACCCAGGCATGGAGATGAGCTTATGGCCTTTATCATCTGCCCCTGTCATAGATTTCATGCCGTTCCATGCTTCCCTGAGGTTGTTACTGCTCAGCTCAGCTTCGATTTTGTTTTTGTACCTGAGTTTACCTTTTTTTATTTCAGACTTTATCTCTCTATTTAGTTCCCTAACCTTGGGTAGATCACCCTCATTGAAGGCATTTTTCCTGTTGTGGATTAAGCTTTTAAGGGCTGATGATGCCCAGGGTTTGCTATTTGGAAAAACCTTAACAGTCTTAGTGGGAATAACGTTGTCTTCACAGAATGATATATAGCTGCACACAGCGTCTGTGATTTCATCAATATTATCAGATGATTCTGTAAACACAGACCAATCTGTGCAGTCAAAGCACCCCTGCAGGGCAAGAGAGGAATCCTCATTCCAGATCTTCACCTGTCTTTTCCGCACCTTCTCCCTCCTTAGCACAGTCTTGTAAACGGGTAGAAGGTGTACAATGTTATGATCAGAAGATCCGAGAGCAGGGCCCGCCTCCGATTTGTATGCTCCTTTAATTGAGCCATAGCATAGATCCAGAGTCTTGTTGCGCCGTGTGTGACAGTTGACATATTGATAAAAGCTGTTTAGAGTTTTCTTCAGGTTGCAATGATTAAAGTCTCCCAGAATTATGTTGGGCGCGTCAGGGGAGATAGATTGCAATGACTGTGTCACTCTGAAGATGGTGTTCGCTGCGATGTCCGCGTTGGCTTTTGGATGAATATAAACAACGGTGATAAACACTTGGGGAAATTCCCTTGGGAGATAAAAGGGCCGCACCGACACGGACAGGAGCTCTATATCGGGCGTGCATAACCGTTCACGCACGGTGAAGTTATTACACCATCTCCGATTAATGTATAGGCACACCCCTCCTCCCTGTGTTTTGTGTGTTACCTCACTGTCCCGGTCCAGCCGTATAGGCGATCCGAAGCCGCTGATGTCAAATGACGTGTCAGAGTCAGAGTCAGTAAGCCAAGTTTCAGTGAATGCCATCAAGCAGACATCCCTGTATTCGCGTAGATGACTGATATTCCCATGTAATTCATCCATTTTGTTCCTCAAGGATTGGACGTTGGCCAGGATTATAGAGGGTAGTGGGACGCGGTTTTTTTCCGTCTGTTTCCTTAGACGTTGACGCACGCCACCCTTCTTTCCTCTTTTCCTGATGTATGCCGATTTCTTGTGGCCATCTCTTACATTCACAGAATCTCCGACTATTCCTGTATTAAAGTTGGAAGTCTGTGAAGAGAGTGTCGCATCGAGGCTCGAGACATCAAGACGATTCCACTGTAAATTTAGGAGAAACTCCCGCGAGTACTGAAATGTTTGTGAATGTTGGTGACTCCATGCAAAAACCATTAAAAGCATCAAAAGTAGTATTCTTAGAAACTCCATCTTTCAGCCTCCTGAGCTATAAGTATGACTTAATAAATACTCGAAAACTCTAGGCCTGTTCTGACAAGACAAACATAATAAACAGTTAAAACGATGCACAGACACTCCTTAAACTAAAACCTGCTGCTGGTCGCCACAAGAGCAGCGCCCTGGCACATACATACACATATGTATGTATATGTATATAGATAGGCCTATACACCGTATATCTAGGTGTGCCCTGAGATCTTTAGGCTATGAAAAGTGTGCCCTGGGACAAAAAAGGTTGGGAAACACTGCTGTAGACCAGTGTTGATTGGTTGTCAAACATTTTCATGTCAAGGACCCCCAGATTAATGTGTATTTATTCATCTGTAAAAGTATCTGAAAAGACCACCCACTTCGAATGTTATCAACCGATAATCACCAGTAGGTTACTTATCACTCGGAATGCAATCAAGCCAGCAGGCTTGCCTGGAGACTACTGCATGTATACTGGCTGAGATTCCGCGGAAGTGAAATTACTGCCGCCGAAGCGAAAACATTGTGAAACTGATTTACATGATCGAAGACTGATATGAGGTTAGGGGACTTACGTGACCGGTTAAGACTGAGTTTAGGGTTAGATTTAGGGTTAGAGGCCTGGGCCATGGCTCAGCGGTCCAGGCACCTTTGCTGGTAATCCAGTCCGGCAGTGTGCCGCGGGTTCGACTCCCGATCCCGACGGCCTTTACTGCATGTCTTCCCCCCCATCTCTCTCCCCATTTCCTGTCAGCCTACTGTCTGTCCCTCCATAATTTTTTTTAAAATAAAGGCGAAAGCCACAAAAAAAAACCTTAAAAAAAAGATTTAGGGTTAGGGTTAGTAATAGTCGGACAATGCGACCAACGGACGTTGGACATCTCCACGTTTAAGTAACCTACTGGTGATTATCGATTTTCAAACAAATCCGTTGAGAAGAAATTGTGCCACAGACCCTCATACGAGAGTGTCAAAGATCGTGTTGAATATTTATGAACAATTGTTGTTTCAATGTGTATTTGATTCGGCAGAATTTGTCAGTACGTATCCCCCGACTCAAATGTATACACAATTCTCTTTCCAGCCTGTTTGCTCTTGCTCAAAGTTTCCCTCAAAGTGAAGCTCTTTTTTACTTCTAAACCTCTCCCAGGTATCTCTCTCTTTCTTTTCTCACTCCTTCAAAGTCTTTCTCACTCACCCTCGTTCTCGCAATTTTCTAACCATCTCCCTTGAGTGTTGGTGATATTTAAGAGTAATCAGACACTTTATCACCTTCTTGGGGTGTGTGTGTGTGTGTGTGTGTGTGTGTGTGTGTGTGTGTGTGTGTGTGTGTGTGTGTGTGTGTGTGTGTGTGTGTGTGCGCGTGCATGTATATGTGCATGTGCGTGCGTGTCAGTGTGTGAGTGATTATGTAGTTAAGCGACCGTGTGAAGGGGACTTGGGCAGACAGCCGTACGCCAAGAGAGAATGCGCTATCCTCTACAGCGACATCTTTGCACCTTGTCACAATGTGGTATGTGCACACACACACACACGCACGCACGCACGCACGCACGCACGCACGCACGCACGCACGCACGCACGCACGCACGCACGCACGCACACGCACACGCACGCACGCACACGCACACGCACACACACACACACACGCATATGAGTACATAGACATAGCAGACATACATGTATACAACCAAACACACAGCATGCATACATGAAAGCACACACACACACACACACACACACACACACACACACACACACACCGTGTATGGTGCTTTGCAGCTGTAGAAAGGTTATCCTGCTGGCAGTGTGGCAGTAGGTTGGTGATAAGGGTATGGGAACTGTTCTTATCTGATCCACGGCAGTAAGCTTTGGTCCTCAGAGATCAACACCAAATACCACAGACACCAAATACAAAGCTTACCCACACATCACACTCATACACGTGTTCTTGCATTTTCACGATGTCTCCTACACACACACACACACACATACACAAACACACAATATTTGTTCCTGAACAGTCACGCCTAGTTTGCCTAGAGACACATGAATTCCCATTACAAATCTCAGGATCATGCAGAAGGGATTTTGTCATAATATGTAATCCTCTGTATGGCCAGCAGATGGCAGCAAATGCACAAGCTGAGGTCTGCTGAGCTAATTACTTTTCTGTATCTTTGTCAATGTATTCTTTATAAGAAGCAAAATTTGCACACCCAGGGGGAGAAGCTGGGTTGAAAAATATATGAATAAAACACAAACACCAGCACATCATAAATTAGAAGACGTTGAGTTTATTTTTCTATGAGTATGAGCATAGTTCAAGAAAGGACACTGCACACAGTTGTGTTTCCAGCTTATTACAAATACACTCACCAGGAAAAGGTTCTACTATTGTATATGGAACTGAAAAAGGTTCTACTATTCTATATGGAACTGAAAAAGGTTCTACTATTGTATATGGAACTGAAAAAGGTTCTACTATTCTATATGGAACTGAAAAGGTTCTACTATTGTATATGGAACTGAACAAGGTTCTATTATTCTATATGGAACTGAAAAGGTTCTACTATTGTATATGGAACTGAACAAGGTTCTATTATTCTTTCTAACCACTTGAACCACAGCATGCCTTGGGGGGAATATTCACCCAAAATATCCAATCTACAAACTCAAAACAAATCCCATCACGTAACTCTAAGACTACAGGGTTTAAAGTTGTTAAAATTCATTCTAAAGGCCAATTCAGATCTAAGATTAGATGGGAGTGAAACAGGTGAGTGGTTCTTGCAACTGAACCAGAGAGGTATTATTATGGCATATATTATGGCTAGCCTCCTGCAAAACGCAGGAGGCTAGCCGTCTATAAGAGGGTCTGTCTGTGTTTGTCCTGAACTAATGTTGACGACTTGGACAGATTAGAACCAAATTCCGTGTACACATTGCCATTAGGTTAACTTGGTACCTCTACTAATTCACACATGTTTTATACTTTCTGAAATATATAACTAGTTTATAATTTTGTAATGGAATTCCATTGGGCTGAATCCTTGGCCAATGTCAACATCATACTTTAACTTACATACTGTTAAGTATAGATTTGTCATAGACAAATTCTGTCACAGGCAGGCCACATTAACCCATTAATGACCTGAGGCTGATTCTATACAAATTACTTCTAAAGCTGTAGTTCTCTAAACATTTTTGTGCTAAGAACCCCCAGAATGTACTTGGCCCCAGAGCCCCATCTGATCCCTAAAATTATTCAACATTTTCCAAATATTTTGGAGCTTAAAATTAAAGAAAAAAAGAAAAAAAAATCGCACTGTGAGCTTGCATAGCTGCTACTTAATAGCCAACGCAAAAAGTCTAAAATGTCACGGGTGCTTTTAATGGGTTAAGTCCGACTTGTTATGTCCGAGGTGGGTTAAGTCTGATATGTTAAGTCTGAGATGGGTTAAGTCTGATATGTTAAGTCGGATAGGTTAAGTCTGATATGTTAAGTCTGATATGGGTTAAGTTGGAGGTGGAGTCACACTGTTCCCATGTGGATCCCAAGGTCCTCGTGGGATCCCCATGCTGCCAGCATGGGGATGACGTCATTCACTGGAGGTCACCCTCCCATTATAGTTGTATTATTAACATTCTAAAATGAAAGGAGCCTGTACACATCAAAGTGATGAGCACAGTCAATGATCCATACACATTTCTGTGGAAAAAAAGATCTGACCTTGCTTTGATGCAGTTACAGTACAGTACTTTGACAGTTAATCCCCTCAGACAATGGCGCTGCATTTATTCTCTTTCTAAAACGGTTTTGTATCATCCCACATCTGAGCAAGTCTTCAAAGAACTATACTACAGTCACGAGAATACATAGAATAAATACATAGAACCCATAGAATATATCTAGTAAAATACATATTTCGAAGGTATCTCAAATTCAAGTCAGTACAAATTAAAACATAGAGTTCTATCGCTCTATGGTGGTAATTAGCTAGTAACCTACAGTATGTTTGTCAGCCTGTCACCGCCAGCGTGGACACGGGGGCCCAGTTATTGTTTTGTGTGGAGTGACCAACTCATCGTTGATGTGACGTGTCTGTCACAGCAGGCCTCATCTGGGCCCCGAGAGTGACCCGCATCCCATTGTCCTCACGTCTCCTCCATCAGCACCAGTCTGAATTATTAACCGCTCACCCCCTAAACCCGACCCCCCCTAGTCTCCCCCACTTCGATTTGGCCTGGTTCACTTGTTGTATTATATGATGTATCTATCTATTTGTGTGTGTCTGTGTGTGCACACGTGCATGCATTTTTGTTTGTGGGCGTACTAGAGCCCAACTGATTTTTGGGGTCTGATGCTAAGTCCTAGACCTATTTTGTTAAATAGCGCAACATTTTCTAATCAATTTGAAAAACTTAAATATACAGTAACGCCAGGTTGATAATTGTTAAACATTAGGTAACTATAAAAAAGTCAAATAATTGCCGATATATCAGTTGTGGTTTAGTGTGTGTTTAGACTAGTGTACTGTACTGCATTTGCTTTGTTAGGGTATAATAATGTACACTGTGTGTATATGTGTGCGTGCGTGCGTGCGTGCGTGCGTGCGTGCGTGCGTGTGTGCGTGCGTGCGTGTGTGCCACCCAGGTGGATGTTGCCTGGTTCTATAGGAACTGTCTGACAGACACCTGTAACTGTAACCGTGGAGGGGACTGTGAGTGTCTCTGTACGTCCATCGCTGCATACGCACACAAATGCTGCCAGCAGGGGGTCGGCATTCACTGGAGGTCACCCTCCGTCTGTCGTGAGTAGACACACACACACACACACACACACACACACACACACACACACACACACACACACACACACACACACACACACGCGCGCGCGCGCACACACACACACACACACACACACACACACACACACACACACGCACAGACACACACGTGCACACATGCACAGACACACAATCAAAGTAATAGATTTATTCAAATATAAAACATAATTAAAATTAAAACAGCAGATCTACGAGCTCTGCTTGTATATCGACCAGTTTTGCTATTTTTATGTGACGCCATTATATGTTTTACACTGATCTAGTTCATTAGAATTGTTTTGCCTTGATTTGTTAATATGGTATAAAAAAACATTTGGGAGCTTCTTAATTATTTGATGAATCGAAAAATGAATCCATGGAATAATTGAAGAAACTAAAAGAACCCTTACAGATGATCTGTAACTCCTGGAATGAATCTACATACGTGAGTGTTCCTGGCTGAAGTGTATTCTATAAATGGAACAAAACAGACCGTAGTTGAGTTGACACTGAGGATTTTACAGTGTAGATTGTGCGGTCCAAGAGATAAAGATAGGATTAAATGGTCCATAGTCCAATGCATAATAAACTGGGGGTCGTTGACGTTAAAAAGGTTGAGAGTCACTGGTCACTCATTACTTGAAATACGTGATTTCAAAACTGTGTTTATCTCGTTCTCTTGCAGCCTTCGACTGTGAATACTACAACCAAGGTATGTATGAGTGTACTACAAGGGTAACACTTTACTTAAAGGTTGTGTCTGTAATGCATTACAATCACATTTATAACGCAAGGCATTATAACACTCATTATAAATGTTTATAATAATGTATGACAACTTATAACCGTATACTTATAACGTATTATAAGTGCTGGTCATCATGCATTAAGCTCAGTGGCACAGCACATGGTAACTACCATAACTTAGCTAGTTATAAAGTGTCTTTGTTATGCATAATAAACAGAACAGCAAATACATTTTCAGGTTTATTGCATTCATTTCAGTAAATCAAAGAGAGTGCTCATTTATCAGCTTAATTTATCACTTCCAATTTCACTTGTTTAATCTGTATCCTGTCTGAGTTCTCTATCCTGACTGGATAAAATATGTATCCCGCAATAGAGCTACATAAATCAACAAAAATCACTTACCCTACCTTTTAATATTTAAAAGCACATCTACTGTACGTTCCCTACAGAGCTGGGTGACGGGCCCTACGCCATGTTCAGTGCCATCTATAATGACACCATGTTGGGAGTGAATCGGAGCAGCAGTTTGGTGTTCCCCCTGACTAGACCGGCCCCAGGGAGACTGCCCGCCCCAGGGCTGCTCTTCAACTTCATGATCACCAACGGACTGCAGAAGGATCCCAAGACACGTGAGCTCTCATATGCACACTGTCCTTTACACGAGTGTATGAATGGACCGGCACTGCTTATTAGGCTTATGGATCGGCTGGTGTCGCCACGTGACACCATCGTATAAAATACGGCTTAAGTGGTAAAGTAGTGCTTACTGTAGTTCCTTACATTTTAATATATTTTTGTGTTCCAATCAAATTTTAAGGAATGCTCTTTTTGGAGTAAAACCACATTTAATCCATTGAGACCTGGAACGCATCCATGTCACGTTAGCGTTTAACCACATTAACCATTAAAACAAGCAGTGACCGTGGAGTGGAAGCAGTGAAAAGTGAACTCAGTGAGGCCTCATTCACACACATCAAATGAATGTTATGTGCTCTGTCTGTGATTAATGGCTGCCACAATGCAATTCCAATGGGAGTCACATGGTTTGACCAAACATTTGTGTTTGATGAGGCAGCAATCAGCAATCTAACCCTTATCGTATTTTGCATATGAAATTTGTTCTATGAGCACATATATTGTTCATGAAAATACATTATACAGGATACATAATTTAAAGGCCATAAAGTATCTAGGGGTTTGGATAACAAAGGAATTTGATAATTTATATGACAAAAACTTTAATCCTATCAACTCCAAAATAAAAAATCAGACCAGTCTGAAGTGAGTGGTGCACCAGTGCCCCCTGTTGGTACTCTAAACATAGGGACATTGCTGTTCAAAAATGACCTTAATCGCTGGTCTGTACTCCCTTTATCCTTGAGTTCAAGAATCTAAACTATCAAAATGAATATCTTGCCAAGACTCTTATACCAGTTAATGTTCCATCCAAACAATTCAATGAGTGGGATAAGTTAATTTCACGATTCATTTGGAATGGCAGAAAACCAATAATTAAATATGCAACATTACAGCTGAGTAAGGAAAAGGGAGGCGTGTCACTACCAAATCTCAGAGACTATTTTTACGCCGCCCAAATTAGATTTGTGGCTTTATGGGGAGCTAATGATACAGAAGCCAAATGGAAAGCCATAGAAATATGTAATCAGGATATCCCAGTACAAGCTATGTTAGGCGACAAACAATTAGCCAAAGCCAATTCAGATACATTAGATCCAATCACATCTTTCACATTACAGACTTGGCTCACTGTTGTCAAACAGTTAAAAATAGAAAAGCAATCAAAAATACTGAGAAGGGAAAACTGGATCATAGGTTCAAGTTTTGGTTTTCCAACCATGGGATCACATCTTACTATGAGATTATGGAAGAAAATAGATTACAGAGCTTCCAGAACCTAAAGGATATACATACTAAATCAAGATTTATTTAGATATCTCCAGTTACGTAATTATTTTAATCAAGAAGTCCAGAACCGTGATCCACAAATAAATCAGAACAAACTTATTCAATTGATTACTCAGGCATATACAAAAGGAACAAAGAAAATGAAACAGTCTAAGTCCACACTATTGATCCATAATGTATACTGTAAATGATAAATAAGGGTTCAGGACAACGAGGCCTTTTCATGGAGGGGTCAGAATGAAATTTGGACTTAAACTGTTTTTCGTCTGTGGTACTCATATCTGTATATATCAAACTGCAGAAAACATAGACTACATCAAGGAAAAATGGGAAAAAGAACTGAATGCTCAAATCACAGTTGAACAATGGTTAAATATTTGCAAAACACAATACACAACATCAAGTTCCATCACCTGCCGTGAATTCTGCTGGAAAAACACATCTCGTTTTATCACTCCAAAACGTAAATGAAAACAGCTTGGAGCACCCCAGTTGTGCTGGAGAAACTGCGGTGAGGTAGAAGCAAATCATTGTCATGTTTTCTGGGGTTGTTCAGAAATTCTTGGAGTCTTGGAGAAATTGCAGGAGATCCTGGGTATATACAAATATTAGATTCCTGTTTATTGTTATATCTGGGAGACTTCCCAGATGAAATTACAGGAAGTGACAGGTATCTAATGAAAATATTCTTGGCTGCAGGGAAAAAAAGCCATTACTCGTAAATGGCTTCATGCAGAATCTCCATCTATAGAAGACTGGCTTCAGGTAGTCTCTGAGATCTTTGACATGGAGAGGATGACAGCGAACTGGAGAATGAAGAGAGAGTCTTTTATATTATACCTCTGAGCAACAAGAGGGCTAGGAAGTAGGAACCTGGATGGTTTTTCAAATATATAAAAAAAAAATGATTGCACTTGGTGTGATGCTTAAACCTTTGACAAAAATAATCATATTCAAATTATACTTAAATAGAGACTAACATTTTAAGGAGAAATACCATAGATGGGATGATATCTAAAGTGGAAATGTACTGTAACTGAATGTCTAAAAAGGGGAAACAAGATAAAATATGTTCTTCATACTTTATTGTCCAATTCTATTCCCACTTAATATGTATGTACTGTATGTGTGTGTATATGTATGGGTGTGTATGGCATTGTAGGCACATACTATACTATATGCATTTTTTTCCTTTTTCTTTTCTCCAGAAATACACTGTCTGTGTGTACCGGTAGTCTTCTACTATTATATAACAGTATTTGTCTTCTATTTTGTTTCATGATTCGCAAGATGATGTTTGGCAACATATACTGTGATGTCCTTTTGTTTATTTGTTTGTTCTTTGTGTGTTCTTGTTTTGTTTTTGATTGTTCTTGAAATTTTTTTTTAAATATAAGTTGAAAAAAAAATACATACAGGAGATGTGAGTATATCGCCCACCACTAACCTCACTCTCTTTCACGTAGGCGTGCCTATGGTTTCACTGGAATCCGCAGAGAGACCAAATTACTTCCTGACTGTGTCAGGGCGAAGCCGACTCCAAATGGAACGCTGGAGTCGAGGGCCCGAGTTTAGTCGTAGGGCGACCTTCATCCAGCACCAGGGGCTGTTCCTGCCGGGCCACACCTCCTTCGAGCTGATCACCCAACCAGGCATCTTTCTGTCTCTGACTCGCACGGCTGTACGAGCCCAGAAATACCAAAACTCAGAGGACTTCAAGACTAGCAGCAGCTTCACTTTGGAGGGTCAGTAATGCTCCCAAGTACACACCAGTAGACATAATCAGAAACTGTAAAGGCAGACATACATACAAGCACGCACTCGTCTCGCACACACTTTTACAGAAATATGCATCCTTAAAATAAAATTGGCAGATGCACACACTCTCACAAACTCACAGGCGCATTGACAAATACTATACATATTCATTGGCTTTGTAAACTGCCATGTGAGTATTTAGTAGCCTATACTAAACCTTAAAGTGACACAAATATTGAATCATCTGTTTTTCTCTATTTGTCAGAGAGCAGTTTTCTGATCCCGTACCGTATATTTTGTGAGTGGCGATACCAAACCTGTGCCAGCCCCTGTGTCCCAACATGCAGTGACCATGATGCCACACTCTGCCATTTCCTGCCTCCGTAAGACGCTCAGCTCAAGTACTGTCCAAATACAGGTATGACAAAAAATGCATGTGTTTCTGTGTAATGTGGTATTCTTCTGTGTGCGTTGCAGTGTGGAGGGCTGCTTTCCACGCTGTCCCAAGAACATGCTAATGGATGAAATCACCAGGAGATGCGTCTATGCAGAGGACTGTGAGTGATATCGACCTGTTTCTCTTGTACACCTCAGAGAATATAAACAAACAAAAAAATTATGCTCAAGGAGTCGCATGTGATTGGCCCCAGGATCGAATCCCATCAGAGTATGTTTTACAGGCCTATGTGCTTTTAATGGTTAAAAATGAACCAAGCATAGAAACATAACCTTTTATGATTGAATATAATATCAGAGTATGTTGGAAACTTCAGGGTTCATTATACAGTATGTACGTTCATAGCTTCTTCAGTGGAAGTGAGTGGCGAGCCTCGCTCCTGTTAGTCAATGAGGCACTCCAATCCAATCCAATTTATTTTATAGCACATTTCATAAAACACAAGGTTTCCAAAGTGCTGTACAAAGTGAAAATACATAAAAACAATAAGTAAAAAGACACTGAATCTTGGCGAGTCCAATATGTTTTTATACTGTACATTGGCAACTGGAAATAGGCTTTATGCACACACAATAAGTCTTCATACTTCCAGGCCCCTTCCCTACTCCCTTCACAGGTGTTACTGATGATACTAATGCAGTGCAGTGGTTCTCAAATGTTTTAATTTCAAGGACAAGGACACTCTCAGAGTTACGGGGCCATTTGGAACCCACTCAAGGACACTTTGAGACCCACTGCTGTAGCAGTGTGTTTTCAGTGAGCCAACATGGCCAACAGAATGGAACAGAGCCTTCATTAGTATCATCGATAACACCCCAAGTTCTTTCCAACATGTCGTGTGTGCATAGAGGCCATTAAGCCCTATACTGTATATTCAACGGTGGGACAATAACTCCTTAACCATGTTCTTATTCATGTCTTCCAGGTGTGGTCCTTCCCCCAACTCCAACCCCCTTTGCGTATGTCACTCGGTCCAACAGAACAACCACAGCGCCCCCCATAACCACACCCACACCAGTTAGAACCACCAGCACCACCAGGAGGCCTATAACAAGTACAACCTCCAGCATAACCAGGAGGCCAATAACAAGTACAACC
Organism: Electrona antarctica; assembly: GCF_951216825.1. Classification (NCBI taxonomy): domain Eukaryota; kingdom Metazoa; phylum Chordata; class Actinopteri; order Myctophiformes; family Myctophidae; genus Electrona; species Electrona antarctica. The sequence continues at coordinate 36,904,472 of NC_136810.1, forward strand.
TCCAGCATAACCAGGAGGCCAATAACAAGTACAACCTCCAGCATAACCAGGAGGCCAATAACAAGTACAACCTCCAGCATAACCAGGAGGCCAATAACAAGTACAACCTCCAGCACAACCAGGAGGCCAATAACAAGTACAACCTCCAGCATAACCAGGAGGCCAATAACAAGTACAACCTCCACCAGCACCAGGAGGCCTATAACAAGTACCACCACGACCACCACCACCAGGAGGCCTATCACAAGTACAACCACCACCACCACCACCAGGAGGCCTATCACAAGTACAACCACCACTACCACCACTACTACTAGAGCCATCACCACTACACCCTCCTCCACCAGGGCCTCCACCACAAGGACCAGTACTTCTACCGTTTCTCCCACCACTCCCAGTGGCGCGCCGGCATCCACGGTGCGCATCACAATCTCCCCCGCCCCATCGTCGACCGTAACCACTTCTCTGACGACTCCGCTCGCCGCCACTGTTTCGACCCGGTCGACCCGCGCACCGACCGCGTCGTCTGCCGCTCCGGCGACCACCGCGACCACCGTGACCACCGCGATTCCGTTCACCACCACCGCCACCGTAGCCGCCGTAACCACGTCAGCGGCATCCACCATGCTGACGGCGTCCACCACCGCGCTTGCCTCTACCCTCTCCCCGACTACTGCTCCGTCCACGCCGGCCTCCGCCGTCTCCACTACTGTCACCACCACTCTCGCGATGGTGACGACCACCCAGACCACGCCAGCCGGACCCACGTCGCCTACGAGAACCGTCAGCCCCGCAGACATCACCACCACCACTGTGCGCCCACCGGTCGATACCACGGCGGCAGTCACCACCCTCACTCCCACTTCCACACGGGTCCCCACCACTACCACCACACCCGGACTGGTACTGAATGAATGAATGAATGAATGAATTTTTTCTTGTCATGCCACTTTGGCCCAATCCCATATGGGATTACCGTATATGACAGTCCCTCCCGTTCATATTACATCTTGCCTTATACACAACATAAATAGAAACAAACAAGACAATGCCATTTTGCATGTAAATGGCCCTCCTCCTCATTGACCAGGCCTTTTCAAGGAATGAGGCAAATGAAAAAATTTGGAAAGTCATCCAACCACACAAATTCATAATTTGGATCTACCTTATTAAAAAGTCTCTCCCTGATAGAGTTGTAGAATGGGCAATGGAAAACTAAATGCATTTCATTTTCAATTTCCTTTAGACCACACAAACTACATAATCTATGCTCCTCAACCGTGCTTACATATCAATATGAAGACCAAGTATGCCAGCCCTGATTTGGGCGCATAAGGATCGTTTTCTTTTTTGACCAGGTACCAGCGACTAGTACCGCTGTCACTACTACCTCCGCCCGGCCGCCCACGTCCACTGGCGCCACCATCGTGGACACCACGACAGTCACGGTCGGCGTGATGACGAGACCGACGGCGCCTGCAGAGACCACAGAGTCCACCACCGCGGAGCCCACGACCACCGAGCTGCTGACCAGCCCCGAGACGTCCCCCATCACCACAGAGGAGCTGACCACCACTCCCCTCATGCTGCCCACTGGGGCTTGTACGGTAAGGGTTACACTGACGCTCATGCTGGACAATTAATATATGTTTTATTTAAATTATTGGATTGTGTTATATTATATATTTATATATATTTTGTATCCATTTTGGTCCTAAATATAATATATTTAGTTCTATGTTTCAAAACCACGGTTTGAAACATAGAACTGCTCCTTTCTGTATGGTTGTAATGCACGCACGCACGCACGCACGCACACACGCACGCACGCACGCACGCACGCACGCACGCACGCACGCACGCACGCACGCACGCACGCACGCACGCACGCACACACACACACACACACACACACACACACACACACACACACACACACACGCACGCACACACACACACACACCTGGTCAGTAAATCTATGCGTGAAGAGAGTGTGTCTAGGTGCTGCGGCTCCCCCAGAATTCCAGCGAAGATACCAATGGTATGTGCTGGATCCCTGGACCAAGTGATCTGTGCTCTTGCTGTCAATACAGTCATACATTATCTCTGTATCTGTATCTGGGTGTCTGACAGACAGTGTTTGTTCGTATGATTGGATTTGATTTGCCAATTCATATCTTTCTCGTCAGGTACATTTTTCGTTCACAAATATAAGCCTGATTCCTTATTTGTCGTACAACACTGTTGCTCGCAGAAAATATCTTAGGCATTCACACTGGCAGATGCAAAAGATACAAAGATGCTAAGCTACACAGCATATGTGTAGCTTTGTAGTTTGTACCTTTGTAGCTGAAGTTGAAACCTGCTGAACCTTTTTGTTGCGACGGCAGGTAGCAGTTAACTATGAAATTGTGCATTTCCCATCAGTCAGTCAGTCAGACAGACCCCCAGGCATGACCATATCGTGACATCATCAGGGATGGAGATCTCTGATGTCATAAGTTGGCCAGCAACTCTGACCTCAAACCTCAAACCTCTTCGATGTCTCCCTTTTGACTGATACTTGTCCATTTAAACTCTAGGCGCGCCTGCCCCAAAGTTATTAGTGCAGCCACGCCCGGCAGCCGGCGAAAACTAGAGTTCTCAACAGGCCCTAAAATTAAGGCCCGGTCATATCTGGGCCCTCATCAAACCCTGTACACTCAAGACACGCTCCATATATGGCCAGTAGAGAATTCATTCCATATGTTGATCTGACCCCCCATGCCAAAGCGTCAGCGCTCGCCCAGCAGTCTGCTGTCACCCAGGCGGATGCGTGCACGCAACCTCTCCCTTAGGGTCCTTTAGGACCTCGCCCTTTAGGGTGAGGTCGCCCTCAGGCGTCTTACTGGTAGCTTTGTAGCTGTGTAGCTTTTGCAGCAGCAACAAACGTCTGATGTATCTTTGTATATTCGTGTCGCTGGCTTCCATTGACAATGAATGGTAGACTGTATCTTTGCATCTTTGCAATATGCTGAAGACAGCTCACTGTCCTGTGTGTACTCTCTCTATCTCTCCTCAGCCCCCGTACTCCTTCCGCATTGACGAGTGTGCCGAGCTTATCTGTTTCAACAGCGAGCTGCTGCTCCACAACTCGTCTCTCCATTGTCGCTACAACACAACCATGCCTCAGTGCAGCCTGCTGGGCCTCCCCCTCCTCACCAACACGGACCCCTGCTGCCCGCAGTGGCAGTGTCCCTGTAAGTATATACACGTGATCGGAAATCGGGGCCGATCATGTCATTTTCAAATGATCGGAATTGGACCGGGAGCAAAAAACATGATCGGGACATCCGATCACGTATCATATCCATATCATGATATTAGACTTTGGATATTGTACTATTGTGATATGGCATAAGTGTTCTATAAAAATATAAATATCGGATCGAGAAAAATTGGTATCATACTCAAAATCAAATGATCAGAATCGGATCAGTATAAAAAAACATGATCAGGACATCCTTAATTACACCCATTTACTTCTTTTAACTCCAACAGGAGGTGAAATTACCGACCGACATAGTCGGTTCAAGTGTAACCAAAATGGACGCTGGACACATTTGGTTACTCTAGTTGTACACTCTCAGTTACTCTAGTTGTACACTCTCAGTTACTCTAGTTGTACACTCTCAGTTACTCTAGTTGTACACTCTCAGTTACTCTAGTTGTACTCTCTCAGTTACACATGCATAACAGAACACTAGGGATTCCCCTGTGTACAACAAATACACCACAAAGACGCCGCTGAAATTAAACCAGGAATGTGCTGAACACCACTCCACTAACTTTATTCCTCTGAGATTCAAGAGCGAGACATGATCACTTTTCAGTCTGCAGAAGGAACTAAGATGGGGCATAGCTTTCCAGGTATCCTCAAGAGATACAGGCAGTAGCAGAGATTAATTCTGATCTGTTAAAGTATTAATTATTGGCCTGGGCCATGGCTCAGTGGTCCAGGCACCTTGGCTGGTAATCCAGTCTGGCAGTGTGCCGCGGGTTCGACTCCCGATCCCGACGGCCTTTACTGCATGTCTTCCCCCCATCTCTCTCCCCATTTCCTGTCAGCCTACTGTCTGTCCCTCCATAAAAAAATATAAAATAAAGGCGAAAGCCACAAAAAAACAACATTAAAAAAAAAAAAGTATTAATTATTTATGTATTTTTCCAGTTGTCATTTTTCATTAAGGCTCTAATGGTTTTACACTAATGTGTCATTCTGTCCAATGAAGATGTGTTTACCTCCCCTCCCCTCCCCTTTTCGCTTGTATTGTGTTCTCTGTCCTCTTATTCTTTTATTCAGCGAGCATGATACTCTGCCTTCTGTTTGTGCAATTATACATTTTTAATTAACTGACACTTGGTACATTAAATCCGCCAGCCAGTCGACTCACATTTATACTTCATTTAATTAAGGAAGCGGGATCGCATTGAATATTACATTTGGCCATTAGCAAGCTTTTGTAGATAGTAGATTCAGTTACTGAAAATGAAGGCTGTGTCATTGCTACGGTATGTGCATTGTGTCTAACGTCTTTAATTGAAAGGGCCGTAATTGATCTAGCAAACTGAATAGGCAGTTTACCCCATTATACTATTTGAAGACTGAGGCATGCCAGGGCACAATGTGGAATATGTTAAGCAATTCAATATAGCTAATAGACTGACGTTCTTCCATTTCTATATACTACTATGACTGTGCATGCCAGGCCGTTGCTCAGTGATGTCAGACCTGCGTGTGATCACGTTCGATGGCAACAACGTGGCACTGTATGACAACGGCTCCTACATCCTGGTCAGCCTGCCCAGAGAGACCATCATAGGCACAGTGGACAAATGCCCCTTCAGCCAGGTAACACAGAACAGCCGGAAATCTGAACTCTACCGCATGATAAACATATTGGTTGTATATGGTTGGTTTATGTGTTTTAATAAATGGCCTTCTGTTTTCCCTTTTTAGAGTGTCAACTCAATCCGAAGAACTGTGAGTAGCAAAACCTCTGTTGAAAATCTTATGACCAGTTACGACAGTTCAGAATCATCTTTATTGTTACATCACAGTTTTACAACTAAAAATGTGGTTTTGCGCATAGTTCCCATTGGGTTATTTTTTTTCAAACAAAGAAAGGGAAGAAGCTTCTCAAATGTAGAAGCTTGTTACACAAACAGCACACTCAAGCTCTTTCTTAGCTTATTTGCAAACGGCACAGCCGTAGGGTCTCTATTATTTTATTTACAATACAAGTAAGGGATTTCCATATATTGACAAGCTTGTTTCACAAACGGCACAACCGCAATTTGCGATAGTTACATTTATTGAGGACTATTTGTTATTGGGCATATTAAAGTGTTTTAAAATATCACTTTTCGACCTAACCTGTGACTGCTAATGTCCGTCATTTTCTCTCCCAGAGTCCTACAGGAGGCATTGATAGATCTCTGTGCTTTATCAAGCTGAACATTACAACCTCCTCCTACCGAATCATCATCAATCGGCTGGACCGCAAGGTGACCGACCGTCTGACAAAGTTTCAAACTGGGCGGTAGTCAGTGTTTGTGTCGCTTTCCACTCAGACTGCAGGCCTCTGTTGTCTACGATCCTCAAACCCATGGATTAAAGTTCTCAGTTGCCACGACAGATAGAAGCCAGCATGTCTTCTATGGAAGCATGTTGCACAGAGACATGTTTTTGGTTTTTATTTTAGGATTAGAGCATTTGAAGTGGTCAAACTAGCAATATGTTCCGAAGCATCTTCCTAAAAATAGTCTCGGATATTTCATAAAAGCAAAGGTTAACCGTTAAAGCCTCGATCTGTTATTTCTTTAACTGGTTGTTTGTAGAACACCAGGAACAAATTTACAAAAAGAAATACTAAAACATCATAATTTAACATTTCACATAATTGTGTTAATTGTTTAGAAACCGTGCTAGTGTGGGGGGCTGCTTTCAGACTGTTTCTGTAATCTCATTTTGTCAGTCGTGAGATTTAATTTAGCTTTAATCCATGCAAAACCCCTTTTATTTTCACATTTTATTGGCTCTTTGTCTGCATTTTCTCACACTGCAGATGTTTACCATCACTATGTCTGTCTGAGTCCAGGTGTTGGTGAACTACAGACCGGCCCGGTTGCCGTTCTCCCGCCATGCTCTGTCGGTGGATGACACGGGCAGCATGTATCTGATCAACACGCCCGGAGGGGTCAACATACAGTGGTACCACAGCACGGGCATCATGGTGCTACAGTACACTAATGGTGGCAATGGATCTGCACCCACACAAGGCCTGTGTGGTGAGTATACACGCACATATGTGCATGCACGCATGTGCGGAGCAACTCTGGCTGACTTGAAGGCAGCTGGATGTAGCCTGAGGTGATGGATGTGTTGATGGTAACGAATGGGAGTACATGAGGGGCAGTGGCCTGGAAGATCGAGGAGTGGATAGGGTGTAGAGAGAACAGGTGGTTGGTGGGGTGGATGACACCATTTCCAGGACCTTGTCTGGAGATAGCGGAGAGAAGGAAGACAGGCATGATATGCTGGGGGTTAGCGTTAGGTGAGCTATGATTGATTAGTGGGAATATGGGAGAAAGAGATTCATCGTTAATCTTCTTATCAAAGTAGGTGACGAAAGCTTCAGCAGAGATGGTCGGGTGGAAGACCGGTGGAAGGGGTATAATGTGGGAGGAGAAGAATTACCTTGGGTTATAGAGGCAGAGGACTGAATCTTAAGCGCGATAGAAAGACAACTTAGATACATTTCATTATAATAGTGGATAATGAGATGGAAAGGCGGAGAGGAGTCAATGAAAGTGGGAGAGGTCATCTGATTAGCCCATTTTGTGCGACTTCCCTTCAACCGACCCTGAGACGTGTTCAGTCACTCAACTCTGAGGGATTTAGATAAGCGAGGAGCTGGCCGACACAGAGAGGCCGGTTATGGATAGAAAGGAGGAAGTTGCAGTGTCAGTCGAGAGGGATGGGAAGGATGGATTCAGGGGAGGGGAGAGAGGAGAAGGAGGATAGAAGACAAGAGAGAGGAGGGGTTTTTAGAAACCTCCGGTTCTGTGACAGTTTTTCGGGCTTGCTATTGGTTTAGGTGTGGGAGTGTGGAGAGAAATAAGAGGAGGTTACAAAAATGGTGGCCAGAGCTTAGAGTATATAATAATAGAGACGTCACCGAGAGGAAACACTGAAGCGCAATGTACATGGTGGCCGAAAGTGGTATTGCAGTTTCGAGCGGCACTGGGCCATACGTGAACGCGCTGGCTCGCATCGCGAGCCAATACACAACAACATTGTGTCATTCATGACACACTCGCACACACACTCACGCACGGTACTCGTTCATGTTTTCGGCCCGGCACGTTCACGTATGGCCCAATTCCATCCCAGAATGCACTCTGTTCCATTCCCGGAAGAAGGGGTGAATTCGCCTCATGCGCTGGGTGAGCAACTCAGTGCAAGTGGATGGGAGCAGAAATCCGGTGACGTCTCTATATAATACTCAAAGGGCCAGAGACATGAAGGGGGGACAAGAAGGCAGAAGAAGGTGAAGGCAAGAAATTCAAAGACAGGCAGGACTATATGCGACTGCAATTGATTCACTTTCTTGCACACGCACAGCATGCACGCACACACACACACACACACGCACACACACACACACACAAACACTGTGTGCAGACATCAGTTTAATGCAAGCTTTCGGTCGTGTGACCTTCTCCAGGCATTGTTTTTGAGCGGTTGCTGTTTATTACTTGTCTGTTTGGTTAAATTTGTACACAGTTAAATGATCACTCAGGATTTTACAGTGTAGATATAAAATAGAAGTGAGTGATAAAAAAGCCTGTAGCCAACTACTACACATTCACTCCCACTTGAACGATAACGATAATGCCACTTAGTGCTGTCTGAAAGCCCAGTGGACGTAATTACACTTTTACAGGCATTAATTATTCTCTCTTTTGGTCGGTCTGTCAGTCTGTCTTCATCACTGTCTGTCCCTTATTCACACCATGCGTAATTGCGTATGAAAATGCAGTGGAAAAAATAAACTGGCATGCAAACGTGCACATACTCACAAGAGACACACACACACATTTTGTTTTGCTATTTTTAGTTTTAAAATGACACTTACCCTGCTGGCCCAACTAGGTGGACCATAACCATACTGTAAAGTCATACGACTGTGTCACGTTGCGTGTTTGTAGGTCAACTAATTTTGCCACTTTTGAAATCTTTGAACATTTTTCGATTATATTGACATGCCCAAAATAGGGACACCATGGAGAAAGTGGTGGCAGAAGGAGGTTGATCATTCCGTTGGATTTTGCCACTGTGAATAGCAGCAGCCTGCTCGGCAAACAAGATGACACCAGGCAGTCTTACATGACAAGTTCTGATGTTTATTAGGCGTATACAGAGCATATATTTGCAGGTGGCTGGCTGGAAGATATGAGTCACGACTGAGTGATGGAGCCAAAAAGGACAGGAACAGGAACAGGGAATGAGACAGATACATACTCTATGCAAACTCATTATCTACAGTAATATGAGTACAGTTTAACCACTTTCAACATGATGTCCCTGTTTTGGGCATGATGAACATGTCTAGGTTTTCTTTTTAGGTTTTCATAATTTTCACTTGTGAGGACCGGGACTATTTCTCAAATTACACTACTAGTGGGGATATTTGTCTCCACTAATATACAAGTATAGTATTTATTTATTTGACCATTTTGGGTTGCAAATGTAGTCCTACACTTGCCATGTTGAGGACCAACACAGGTGTTTCAATTTGTCTCAACAGTCTGATTGGTGTAGAACTAATCAATTTCTTGACCTGTTTGGTCCTCAACATGGCAGGTTTATATAGGACTACATTTGCAACCCTCGAGTATGGATGTATGGATGCACGCAAACGCACAAAACAACGATAATTCATAAAGTGGCGAGCCTTCAGACCCTGTCGTCAGGCACACAGGGGTTCATTGGCAGGTAGTTACAGCTGTCTGTATCTGCCGTGCCAGGGTGAGAAAACACACTGGAGAAACAGGTTGTGTCATAACCCTGGCTCTCTGATAATATTACGAGTGAGGTCTCGCACTATGGGGAGCACTCCCTGTGTTATCACTAATCCTGCCAGTATTGGCTGGCAGTCGTGATGCTTGCATTGAGTCGTTTTAATTGAAGGTTTGCCGAGAGTGAAAGGGATTGGATCTGGTGGTGTAATACTCATGTTGGTTAACAGAAATTCATTCAAGTGTTATTGTTGTACATTCGAATACGAATGTATAATTCATTGTTATCCAGTGGCTTAGGGGCAGAGTTCTATTAAAGGTCTGATGCAGAATCACCCCTGGTGGCAAAGTGGAGAGACGAAGAAGGTTACAAAATGGTGATAAGAGACATGAATGGCCATTTAAAGCAAGCACTGGGGACATTTGGAGGTGAAGAACACGACGAAAAACGACTTTCTGGCCTTTGACAGCCCATACTGTACATCCGAACAGAAAAGTCCTATCTGCTTGTATTAAACGTTGTTAAACAACGTTGAACGATAATTCAAAAAGTGGGGAGCCGTCAGACACTGTCGTCGGGCACACAGGGGTTGATTGGCAGGTAGTTACAGCTGTCTGTATCTGTCAATTCTGTCATGTGTCAGGTTGCTGTGACGGGAACCCAGCGGACGACCTGAAGCTGCCCAACGGCACCGTGGTCAGAGAGCTGAGTGACATGAGGCTGTTCCTGTCCGCCTGGAGGGTGCACACGCTTGACGAGACGGAGCACATGCGCCGCATCGGAGACAACTGCACCACGGGCGACTGTTCCACCTGCCTCAACATGCTGCGGCAGAGGCCCTTCGAACTGTGCCACGGCAAGGTAGAGCTCCAAAACACCGGCAGGAATAGACTGGTGTTGTTGGTTTATTGCTCTGGATTTTACTGTGTAAAACTGTAAATGGTTTATTTGATTGATTGATTGATTGATTGATTGATTGATTGATTGATTGATTGATTGAAAATTGTATAAACCAATGTTAAATAAATCTGTTTGTAGAATGGGGCTAGTTTTGAATTGCAGTGGTGCATATATGGGGCCTTTCTCCAAAGCGCTTTACACTGTGCATTCACCAGGTCACACACACATTCACACTCTGCTGGCAGAGGAAACCATGCAAGGCACAGACCTGCTGCTCGACCTGCTCAGTTGTTAGGGGTTCAGTGTCTTGCTCAAGGGCACGTTGACATTAAGCCACCCTGTGATCGAACGAGGAACCTTCTGATTTCCAAGCAGTCAATTGTGATTAGTTCATATTCTTTGGATTACAGTTTGACTGTGCCACTTTTTTCGGTGTGTGTTTGTGTGTGTGTCTGCATGTGCGTGTGCGTGTGCGCGCGTGTGTGTGTGTGTGTGTGTGTGTAGGTGGCCCCAGAACAGTTTTGCGACATCATGTGGGCAGGGGACCTGCATTACAAGGATCACAAGTGTGACTTCTTGGCTGCGTACGTGGCAGTCTGTTACACGCACCAAATCTGTATCACATGGAGACGAAGAGACTTCTGCCGTAAGGAAACACACACACACACACACACACACACACACACACACACACACACACACACACACACACACACACACACACACACACACACACACACACACACACACACAGGATGAGAAATCACACATACACTGGAGAAACAGGTTGTGTCATAACCCCGGCTCTCTGATAATATTATGAGTGAGGTCTCGCACTATGGGGAGCACTCCCTGTGTTATCACTAATCCTGCCAGTATTGGCTGGCAGTCTTGATGCCTGCATTGAGTCATTTTAATTGAAGGTTTGCCGAAGTGAAAGGGATTGGATTTTTCATTTTCATAAAACCATCTGGTGGTGTAATACTCATGTTGGTTAACATAAATTCATTCAAGTGTTATTGTTGTACATTCGAATATGAAGAATGTATAATTCATTGTTATCCAGTGGCTTAGGGGCAGAGTTCTATTAAAGGTCTGATGCAGAATCACCCCTGGTGGCAAAGTGGAGAGACGAAGAAGGTTACAAAATGGTGATAAGAGAGTAAGAGACATGAATGGCCATTTAAAGCAAGCAACATTTGGAGGTGAAGGCAAAACTTAAAAGATCCCAGACTGTAAAATATGTGTTATCTCTCTTTCTCTCTCTCACACACACCCACACGAACGCACGCAACATGCACGGCAGTCACACACACAGCACACACACACACACACACACACACACACACACACACACACACACACACACGCACACGCACACGCGCGCGTGCACGCGCACACGCACATGCACACCCACACACACACACGCACACATGCACACGCACTTCCACATCCACATACGAAACAAAAATAATTTTAAAAGAGTTGAACCTCAGACCCTGACAGGCACACTGGGGATGATTGGCAGGTGACATCTGTCTTTCTGCCGTTCCATGTTGGGTTGTTTTTTAATAAGAGAGTATATGCAGTAGTTCTCAAACTTTTTTGTGTAAAGGACCCCCAAATTGATATTGGCCGTGGACCCCTATCTGAAAACCTTTTGTGCCAGGGACCTCCAGAAGAGAAGATTTATGTTAAAAAAACATCTACAATTTTCAATTTTCTCCAGACATTTTTTATATTTTTCTTTTTTTTCGTGAGCACTGAGCAGATACACAATCTCGCTATGAGCTTCTGCTTTAAAGAAAATCAGCTGGTGACCACTTGGAACCCCCTCAAGGACCCCTGGGTGTCCACAGACCTCCACTTGGAGAACCACAGGTGTAATGCAATCAAACAGACTCGTTTCCAGTTGGTTACAGTCGTACACTCTTATTTAAATTGACACTCTATATACAGTACACACGTATTGCATAATACACCTCAATACACTGTATACATTATCAAAGTGGGGTCCGGGGACCCCCAGGGGTCCTTGGGGTTCCAGGTGGTCCCTAAAAAAAACAAGCTCACTGCTGCAAGCTTGTACATCTACTATTTTTGAAAATATTGCAAAAATATTGGAAGAGTTTGAATAATTGTAATCTTATCTTCTGGTCAATCTGGGGGGTCCTCCCTGGTACAAATCGTTTTTAGATGGGGGTCAGCGGCCAAATATCAATTTGAAGGTCCTTTGAAGGTCCTTTGACCACAGTGGTTTGAGAACCACTGTGAAGTTCCATTTAGTATGGGAGTACTTTTACTTGTACAATAAAGGATTGGTCCATTAAGCTAATTTGTGTAATGTAATACATTACAGATGATATAATCACTATTGTTAATTATAGCGTGTAGTGGGGTGTTGTCCTATTAGTGTAGTGTTTGTCTGCTTGTTGTTGTTTTTTTGTCCTTCTATTTTTGTCTTTTTCTTTTCCTTTTATGTACATCATGTGAATTATGTTGTTGAAAAGTAGATAAAAAAGAGAACCACTGCTGTAATCCATTTGACTTGATCATGTGTTTGTAACCCCGGTGTGGCCTCACAGCTCTGCGGTGTCCTGCCGGTAAGGAGTACAGGCCGTGTGTCAGCACCTGCGCCAGCCGCACCTGTCTGAACCGCGAGTACTACGAGGAAAGCACCTGCTCCTTCATCAGGGAGGAGTGTGTGTGCCGCGCCGGAACCATCCTACACCGTGCCGACTCTCCCTTCTGTATAACCGAGGAGCGCTGTGGTGAGTGAGTGAGTGAGTGAGTGAGTGAGTGAGTGAGTGAGTTATGTAACACACACACACACACACACTCACACGTATTTATGTAATTATATGTCGACGTTGTTTTCGGGCAGGTTAATAGTTATATATTCTAACTTTTTGTGTTTTTTCATAAATGAATGCCCTGGCCTACGTGAACATACTACACTAACTACAGCGTCACACAAAAGCACCAAAAGTAGAAGATGTGCTCAAAACGCGACGTGAAGCGAGGCGTTTTGGGCTTGTCGATTTGCCACGTTTTGGACATATGAGGTTTCCACCCGACAGAGACGATATTATGTAATGTTATAGTATATACTGTATACTATATCATATTTGAATAATAATAAATAAGGCACAAATGTTTTATAGAGCAGTAAATTATGCAAGGCAAGATCAAGGGGCAAGAAACAATATTCCTGCAGAGGACGGAAAAGAAAGGTTTGATCTGAACAACAACACCCCGTAGTTATATGCTGGACGTCAGCTCGTTAACGCCTGGCTCTGCATGGGTGTTCTTAGTGTGCACTGACAACGAGGGGAACCCGCGGGGCCCTGGCGAGGTGTGGAACGGCTCGGCTCGCAGCTGCTGCCTGTACCAGTGCATGGAGAACGGCTCGGTGGTGGCCGTGGAGCCAGACTGCGGCGACAACCCGACGCCGCTGTGCGAACGGGAGGGAGAGTATGTTCTGGACGTGGTCGAGGAGGGAGCCTGCTGTCCTAAGAAGATCTGTGGTGAGATGTGTTTTATTTATTTATTTATTTTTGCAGTATAACAGCATGATTAATTGGTACTGTTCTCTGCCATGCAGCGCTGCTCCTTTTGAAATAGTTTATGGTTGGCTAAACCCTATATATTATTATTTTTTCCCTCTCTCTTTTTCTTTCACTGTATTTCAGCCCTGTTCTTTGGAGACGCACATTCCCCAACACAGTTTTCTGCATGTGCAGTATATCAGGATATGAATAGATCTTAGTAGTTTAGTAGTTAGTGTTGTATTTTCCTGGTTTTGATCACTACATAAATTGTTATATTTTTTTGTTAAATAGTATATACTGGTCAAAAATAGCATGATATTTGATTTTGTGCATAATTATTGCCCAGCTCAAGTCCATTTGGCTTCGTTCTCTCTCTCACACACACACACACACACACACACACACACACACACACACACACACACACACACACACACACACACACACACACACACACACACACACACACACACACACACACACACACACCCAGTACACATACTGTACCTGTAGTACAATGTACTTTTCATTGAATTGCCATGGGCCATCGCATGCCATTGTGACCTTTGTCCTCCTCCCCCTGGCCCTGGACAGAGTGCAACATGACCATCTGCGATAGCGAGACTCCTCCCTGTGATCACAGCAACCACTTGGTGATTGGCTACAGTGCCCTATCCTGCTGCCCAGAGTACAGATGTGGTGAGTACATTAAGTTTCCATTCTCTCCACTGCGGTCTTAAAAAGAAAGTATAACAATATAACAACAATGATTTCAGCATCCACACTGATTAAACGTGTTGAATGTGAGTGATGTGTTTGAAGTGCCCCGTAAATTCGGATGGATCTTGATTGTCAGTATTTCTATCGCTGATCAATATGCTCTGACTGTGATCCCAAAGATACCGTTTGGCACATGGTGGTATTATAGTTGTAGTGTGGAATCTGCCACTGAGCAGATTATTATTACAAAACATACTAACCACTTCAGCCATTTATATATTTCGGTCATTTGAAAATAGGCCACAAGCTCACAATGCAAGCAGCTATTTTCGATCGGCTATTTTCAAAAGATTTTTTTATACGTTTTGACTTGTGAAATGGGTATTTTGGGTATTTTTCACAATGAGTAAGTTGACTTTTAGTACTTTAAATATATTTGGATTCCGATACTTTTGTCCTTTTGCTCAAGTACATTTTGAATACTGGACCTATATCCACATTGCAGTATTGATACTTTTACTTAGCGTAAATAAAACAGAGATTCATTCCATCACTGGTTGTTGTCAGAGTGCGACCCCATGGCGTGTCCCCATGTCACTGCGCCAGACTGCAGAGAAGATCAGTTCCTGGTGGAGGTCAGGGAGGATCACTCCTGCTGCTACTCCTACCTCTGTGGTAAGACTGACTGGTCTGCCAGTCTCTCTCTCTCTACTCCTATACCTCTGTGGTAAGACTGACTGGTCTGCCAGTCTCTCTCTCTACTCCTATACCTCTGTGGTAAGACTGACTGGTCTGCCAGTCTCTCTCTCTACTCCTATACCTCTGTGGTAAGACTGACTGGTCTGCCAGTCTCTCTCTCTACTCCTATACCTCTGTGGTAAGAATGACTGGTCTGCCAGTCTCTCTCTCTACTCCTATACCTCTGTGGTAAGACTGACTGGTCTGCCAGTCTCTCTCTCTACTCCTATACCTCTGTGGTAAGACTGACTGGTCTGCCAGTCTCTCTCTCTACTCCTATACCTCTGTGGTAAGAATGACTGGTCTGCCAGTCTCTCTCTCTATTCCTATACCTCTGTGGTAAGACTGAATGGTCCGCCAGTCTCTCTCTCTACTCCTATACCTCTGTGGTAAGACTGACTGGTCCACCAGTCTCTCTCTCTATTCCTATACCTCTGTGGTAAGACTGACTGGTCCACCAGACTCTCGGAAATTTAACGTTTTTGATTTTGTCTCTGTCTTACTGTGTGTCTTACTGTGTCTTACTGTCTTACTGCCATGAAGAACATTGGCACAGGTTACTTGACATCATTTATACGCACATATATGTTTGTAAATACTGTATATATAACCTGGCCGTAAGAACCTTGTTCACGCCACCTTTAAAGACCTTGCTACTTCTTTCCTTATATATATTTTTTGTTTATTGAAATTATGTTTACAATTATTATTGTGATCATTATTATCCTTTGGTTACATTTCTACTCTCTCTGACTTCTCAATGGATACATTTACAATGAGAATTGTACTGTGTTCCACTGCAGAGGCACAAATTATGAGCTTCCGTGTGTGTACGTACATGCGTGCCGCATGTGCATGTGTGTGTGTGATTTCTCCACAGTGTGTGAGTCGTGTATTGAGCCCATTCCAACCTGCGGCCATGGTGAACTCCTGGCTGTGGATCTGAACACCACCAGCAGCTGTTGTCCTCAATACCACTGTGGTGAGTCTTACTGTACCGTATGCCTACCGTACATACCAGTGTGTGTTTCTTTGCGTGCTTTAATGTGACTGTGTACAGTCGAGACAGATATATTGGTCTGCCCGATATATCAGCCATTATTATCATCAGTATCGGCAATCATGCAGCCGATGTGTACTTTCAACCTGGCGTCCCTATTTTGGGCATAAGTGACACATTTCTAAAGTTTCTAATATTTTCAAAAATAGCAGATCTACAAACTCTGTAAGCTCTGGCTATTTACTAGAATTACTGTCGAAGTGTCCTTGAACAAGACTCTGAACCCCTAATTGCTGCCAGTGTGCAGGTTGGTGCCTTGCATGGTTTCCTCTGCCGTTGGTGTACTGTATGAATGTGTGTGTGAATGGTTAAATGTAATGCACACTCTATGTAAAGCGCTTTGGATAAGAGCAATATATAAATGCAGCATTTGCCATTTTACCATTTATTTTTGAGTTTTCTCTTTCTAAGAAACCTTTATCAAATTTAAGTTTTTTTAAATTCACCGGAATTGACTGCACTTTTTGACAAAATATCAGTCAAAACATCAGTGAACGGTGGGCTAGGACTCTCCAAAACGTGGGATCGGAATTGTACCCAATCATATGTCATCAGTCAGTTATTATTGGGTTTCTTGTGTCTGTGTCCACTCTATCAGTCAGTGAGTGACAGTCAGTGCAGTACTGTATGTGTGGGTGTGCATTTGCACCCATATAAAGTAAATGCTAATGTTTCTACCTTCTCCTGTGTGCAGTGTGTGATGTCAACATGTGTCCTGGGTCCTCTGTGAGCTGTGCACCCGGTCTGACTCTAGTCCAGACCCCGTCCCCCGGGCAATGTTGCCCTCAGCAGACCTGTGGTACATGCGCACACATTCATATCAACGTTGTCAGGGATTTTACGATTGAAGGTAGTCCAAAAATCTGTTGGTCAATACCATATATTATATGGTATTGGCCAACACATTTTTGCATCTTGTATACCATATTGGGTATTGGGTTCTATTTTGTTTCTTTTCACAATTTGTTTCAAAATCTGGTTAAATAAAATGTTTTAGATATGTATTTTGAATACATAAAAAAAGAACATTTAAAGCATAATATTTCAAAAATGTTTGAAAAAATGTTTTATGACCCACGTTATGGTTATAGTGCTTGCAATGTAAATTAGGTCAAACAATAAACATGCCTGCCCAGAATGAAAGGCAAGTATACAAAGGCTTTTTAGTGCACAGAGTTTGCTACATTAATTATGGAACTTTTAACTTTGAAAGAGTTAAGAGCTTTCCTGTTCTCCAAATCTTTGAAATCGGTATCAGCCTTGAAAAAATAATTCAATGTCTAATTTGGATTCAGCGGGAACACAAAACCTTAACCATAATCTTGCTTTAATTTCTCTCTGTTGATCTCAGAATGCCAGTGTGAGGACAGCTCTCTCCCTGCGTGTCAGGTGGTAAGTTAACAAAAGTAATTCTTTTTTTGCCCTATTTATATATGTTCCACTTTTTTACCCATCCATTTTTTATTGTTCTTGAATCTTTTATCACGTGCATTACACGTGCACACATTGCATTACACGCTTGCCAATACAAGTGACTCTGACTCATTGCATCAAGTCTTTCCTGTGTGTGTGAAACACAAGCCAACTAGAGCAACAACTGTGCGTGTTTGGTCTCAGGGGGAGTTGCTGGTGGAGGTTCCAGACAGCAGCGTCGGCTGTGGCTGCCCACGCCATGCATGTCGTAAGTCTACCACATATAAACACATACACACACTCACGCACTCATGCACGCACATGCACGCACATGCGCGCACGCACATGCACGCACGCACGCACGCACGCACGCACGCACGCACGCACGCACGCACGCACGCACGCACGCACGCACGCACGCACACACACACACATACACACACATACATACACACATACACACACACACTGCACTGGCACTGGCCTTGCTATTTACCAAACAATTGACAACAGACTTTTCAGTCTGGAAAGAGTTATTTCTTGACAAAGCCTTGTTCAACTTAGCCCAAAACAAACAATTAATGTACTACTGTACCATAAAATCATATAACTTTGACATTATCACATAGGACATAATCACACATTGTGTGATTTGATTATGTTTTGTTTTTGCATGTTTGCATGTGCGTGCGTGCGTGCGTGCGTGCGTGCGTGCGTGCGTGCGTGCGTGCGTGCGTGCGTGCGTGCGTGCATGCGTGTGTAGAGAAGTTGGAGGTGTGTGTCTTCCAGGGGGTGACGGTGCTGAACCCAGGCCAGTCCCTGATTCAGTACTTTGAAGGAGAGCTGTGTTACACCGTGCTCTGCCTGCTGCACAGAGACACTGCCACAGGTTTCTATGCCATGGACATCTCCTCTGTCAACTGCACCCAGAAGTGTGGTTCAGTATGTATCCTCTGTCACCTGCTCCTAGAAGTGTGGTTCAGTATGTATCCTCTGTCACCTGCTCCCAGAAGTGTGGTTCAGTATGTATCCTCTGTCACCTGCTCCCAGAAGTGTGGTTCAGTATGTATCCTCTGTCACCTGCTCCCAGAAGTGTGGTTCAGTATGTATCCTCTGTCACCTGCTCCTAGAAGTGTGGTTCAGTATGTATCCTCTGTCACCTGCTCCTAGAAGTGTGGTTCAGTATGTATCCTCTGTCACCTGCTCCTAGAAGTGTGGTTCAGTATGTATCCTCTGTCACCTGCTCCCAGAAGTGTGGTTCAGTATGTATCCTCTGTCACCTGCTCCTAGAAGTGTGGTTCAGTATGTATCCTCTGTCACCTTCTCCCAGAAGTGTGGTTCAGTATGTATCCTCTGTCACCTGCTCCTAGAAGTGTGGTTCAGTATGTATCCTCTGTCACCTGCTCCCAGAAGTGTGGTTCAGTATGTATCCTCTGTCACCTGCTCCTAGAAGTGTGGTTCAGTATGTATCCTCTGTCACCTGCTCCTAGAAGTGTGGTTCAGTATGTATCCTCTGTCACCTGCTCCCAGAAGTGTGGTTCAGTATGTATCCTCTGTCACCTGCTCCTAGAAGTGTGGTTCAGTATGTATCCTCTGTCACCTGCTCCTAGAAGTGTGGTTCAGTATGTATCCTCTGTCACCTGCTCCTAGAAGTGTGGTTCAGTATGTATCCTCTGTCACCTGCACCCAGAAGTGTGGTTCAGTATGTATCCTCTGTCACCTGCTCCTAGAAGTGTGGTTCAGTATGTATCCTCTGTCACCTGCTCCTAGAAGTGTGGTTCAGTATGTATCCTCTGTCACCTGCTCCCAGAAGTGTGGTTCAGTATGTATCCTCTGTCACCTGCTCCTAGAAGTGTGGTTCAGTATGTATCCTCTGTCACCTGCTCCTAGAAGTGTGGTTCAGTATGTATCCTCTGTCACCTGCTCCTAGAAGTGTGGTTCAGTATGTATCCTCTGTCACCTGCTCCTAGAAGTGTGGTTCAGTATGTATCCTCTGTCACCTGCTCCCAGAAGTGTGGTTCAGTATGTATCCTCTGTCACCTGCTCCTAGAAGTGTGGTTCAGTATGTATCCTCTGTCACCTGCTCCCAGAAGTGTGGTTCAGTATGTATCCTCTGTCACCTGCTCCTAGAAGTGTGGTTCAATATATGTTCTCTGTCACCTGCTCCTAGAAGTGTGGTTCAATATATTTTCTCTGTCACCTGCTCCTAGAAGTGTGGTTCAGTATGTATCCTCTGTCACCTGCTCTTAGAAGTGTGGTTCAGTACATTACAGTAATGTATTCTCAACATAGCCGTAAACCAGAAATATTGATAGCGGGGAAAAACATGCATCGTTTCCTCATTCTAGACCACTAGAAGCTCGACCGGCTTGCGGCCTGTGGCCTGTAGAAGGATGTTACCATAGGTGTGCGTCGCTGTTTGATGACTTTGCGTAGACTGGTCCTAATGGGCAAAAGACGTGGCTGAAATGTACCTGAATAATGCATTTTATTTTAACTGTACAATATGTGAAGACATTAATAGGTTCTAATTAGCCTAGAACCTTGACAGAGTACTTCACCAGACACCACGTCGACCCTATTCTGATTGTGGTATTACAGTGAGATTACAGTGAGATTACAGATGAACGATTTTTGTTTTGTTTGTGATGTGCATATCCTCAATGTGACACATTGTGAGCTAGTAGATCAGCTAATTTTTCGAATGTTTGGATAGTATACAATTTGTTTTTGTACTGAACAAAACAGCATGTTTCAGACAAATCCGGTCACAATTCATTATTAGTATCAGCTGGTTTCAGGAGCGCAGGTCACGTTTACAATTACAATTTAGGCATTTAGCAGACGTAAGCTAAGAACGTAACATAACAGTGGAATATCTATATAATGAAACTATACATACTATACTATACATATATACTGTGCTATGACACGTTTCTTATTCCATGTCTCCATCCTTCCCTGATGCAGTCCTGCCACATTCCGTCATTCTTCTTTGTTCTTCCCCTCTTCCTCCGTCCGTCTCTGCAGCACCAGGTGTACGTTGTGTCGTCGGACCCTCAGGTGTGCTGCGGCGCCTGTAAAAATGTCTCCTGTTCTTTCACCGATGACAACGGAACCACGGAAGTCTTTGTTGTAAGGAAAGATTTTTTTTTATCTTGTGTACTGTTTCACTGCTCAGATCCACACCAGTCCAGTATGCATGTGTGTGCTATTTGTATGTGTGTGCGTGTGCATGCATGCTTGTGCGTGCATGCATGCGTGCGTGTGTGTGTGTGTGTGTGCGTGTGCGTGTGCGTGTGTGTGTGTGTGTGTGTGTGTGTGTGTGTGTGTGTGTGTGTGTGCGTGTGTGTGTGTGTGTGTGTGTGCATGTATGTGTGTATACTGTATGTGTGTACTGTGTAGGCACTAGGTATGGAGTTATTACTGTGGGCATAACATAAATAAAAAACATTTTAAAATGCTCCTGTGTGCATGTGTGTGTACTGTACGTGTGTGCATGTGAGCGTGCGTGCCGTACATGCATGTATGTGTGTACTAGGCACTGGCAGGGAGCTATTCATGTGGGCATGTCATACATACATAACAAAATAAAGAAATAACAATGTGTAAATGTGCCTGTGTGTAGTCCGGGAGTTCCTGGGTAGACAACTGCACGCGGTACGACTGCATGGAAACAGCAGTGGGAGCCGTGGTCCTGGCCTCTGGGGTTATCTGTCCTCCCTTCAACGACACAGAATGTATACAGGTCAGGACCTCTTGACAACAGGGACAAATGTGCTACTTTAAATTCAAACAAACTCTCTATGAATATCACGGTGCTCCAAGTGGTAGTATCAGTCAGTATCACCAGTCAGAAACTACACATTTTGCACGTCCAAGGCCTGTCGGTTGCTCTAATTGGTCATATTTTCCGTTGCCTGTCGCGAGGAAACCACCTAACTACATTTTTTTGGTTTTTGCATAAATAAATGCACCAGTGCTATTGAACACCTTTTACGTCTGTGTGTTGGTTAAAAAAATATTGAACCAATGAAAAGTAGAAAAAAATCGCTTCGGACAAAACCTCGATTGGACCCTCAAACTGTCTGCTAAAGCAGCTGCCTCCACCACCTCTCCCCCTCTCATGCAAGTAATTGACAATAATAAATCACAATACCAACTTTAATGAGGCAGTATTGCATTGTTTTAAAAATATTGTGTATGTTTTCTTCATTTTCTGAAAAAAAAATATTTTCTATTACTGTACCTGGCTAATGACCTTTTTGTAGTTAGGTGGTTCCTACTTAGGACAACAGCAAAGCAAGTTTATATTCTGAGCTGATTTTCATAATCTGTTATATGGTGTAGAATAGATCCTATAGAAGGGAACCAAGTCAATATGATAAAACAACAAGTGTATTGCTGAATCAGAACCAATCACACATTGATGCAGATTGAATGATCCGTCTCCCATTGGCTTAGAGGCAGCCTAGAGACGAGGCAGCCAATCATGAAAAAGTGTCCTCTGCGGTCGCTACTAGAGGTAGTAGCAAATGTAGGCCAGGCGCTTTTCAAGCACCTGGCAAAAATCATCTCTGTTGTCCATTAACTCCCGTCTCATTCTGTACTGTTGTTCCAGAATGGAGGCGTGGTCCAGAGGTATGTGGACGGCTGCTGCAAGACATGTGAGTCCCCAGTCTTAATAACCTGCTTCTCATAATGCTTTCAAGCTGCCAATCAGATGGGTGGTGAGCGCCTTGTTGCCTGGCAGTGGATGGGCTTATTGGCTGAGCGGTTGGGGGTGTGGCCTGTTGTAGAGGGTGAAGTTAAACTTGTTTTTTGGCCTAATAATCAGTACAGTTCCCCAGAATCCCTTGCTGCAAACCTTGTACCCCCGCCCCCGCCAGATCTTCAATCGACGTACTGGAGAGCCGCTGTAGAGCAGACACAAGTCTTCATTGGTGCATTGCTCTAATGAAATGATTAAAAAATATATCTAAATAGAAGGATAAACAAGTGATTGCATTCAGCATTTAATAGTTCACACTATAAGTTAATACATAACCTCCTGAACTGCTGCTTTGAAGGTGATGGTCCGTAGACTGCTCTTCAGTCAATGATACTTATGGGGTATAACGACATTTTGCAAGTTGGGTGTGAATTATCCCTTTTATAAATCTCTCTAATAAACATTTAATAAACATGACACTTTCTCTCTGTCTCTGTGGATGCGGCGCCGCAGCCCTGCCCCGCTTGCCTGCTTTCGCAGCGAACCTTGCAGATTGGCCAATCGGGTGGCTCGCTGGCTCCCCACGGTGAGAGCATTTGACCAATGACAATGTGAGATGGTGGCAGGGGTTAGAGTTGGCCCCTCCCCCGCTGAGCTGCTGTCTGTAGTCCCCCCCCCCCCCCCCCACGTCCAGTGGTGGAAAGTAACTAAGTACAGTACTTAAGTACAATTTTGAGGTATTTGTACATTACATTATGAGTTTTTCCAATTTCCAGTACTTTTACTTCTACTCCACTACATCTCAGAGGCAAATATTGTACTTATATTATATCTTTGAAAACATTAGTTTCTATTAACTTTGTAGATTTGGATTTATATTACAAAACATACAGTAACCCTACTAACCACTTCAGCACTATACATTTCGGCCATTTGAAAATAGCCAATCTACAAGCTCACAATGCGTTGCGATACGACGCATTGTGAGCTTGTAGATCTGCTATTTTCAAAATGAAATGAAATGAGACATTCTGCATGATGAGTACTTTTACTTTTGGTACTTTAAGTACATTTTGATACCGATACCTTTTTGTACTTCTACTCAAGTACATTTTGAATTCTGGACATTTACTTGTAACAGAGTAGTTCTACATTGCAGTATCAATACTTTTAGACATTGGAGTACTTTTTCCACCACTGCCCACGTCACACAACGTTTTGTCTGGCCGCTCGGAGTGTCCCGGAGAAAAGTTGAGTCTGCGTGCATGCATTGATTTTCATTTTGTGTATGTCTGTGCCTTCAAACTGTGTGTGCTAAATAAATCCAACGTAACCATGTGTGTGTGTGTTCTCCTGGTCATTCCTTTCACAACCTGGTCGGCTGCGGCTGTCCCGATGATGCCCGGCGCAGGTTCTGGAGTGGGCGCCTTACCGTTTACCGTTAACCCTGTAACTCCCACTGGTAGTACTAACTGTGACACAGGTACCATACATCATTCATTCACTTCTTTCTTCTACCATTCACCATATGTCTCTCACACCAAAACTCTTAATATTCATCGACTTGCTTGCTCACCGAGTGACTCACTCACTCACTCAGTCAATGAATATTATGTCAATGTATATTTCTCACCTTCACTGTTTAGATGTGCGTGTGTGTGTGTGTGTGTGTGTGTGTGTGTGTGTGTGTGTGTGTGTGTGTGTGTGTGTGTGTGTGCGTGTGTGTGTGCGTGCGTGCGTGCGTGCGTGCGTGCGTGCGTGCGTGCGTGCGTGCGTGCGTGCGTGCGTGCGTGCGTGCGTGCGTGCGTGCGTGTGTGCATGTGACTTGAGTGCATGCATCCATCCATCCATCATCCATGCATGTGTGTGTTGCATCTTTGTCTCTGCATCACGTGTGTGTTTTAATCCATAATTCATGACTGATCTACATGGAAGAAGCATGATGTACAGCCTAGTAAAAGCATGTAACCAGCCATATGGCAGAAAAAGCTAAATGGCGTCAGAAGGAATGAGTGTTAAACTAGACACTCCGTCTTCAACTTAAAGTATATTGTCACATCACAAGTTTACAGGTGTAAAAGAATAATGGGTGAAATTATTTTCCATACACGCTTCCGAGTTAAATAGATAAACATAGATAATCATAGACATTTTTAATGTTAACGAAACAAATCAGGTGTGTCAAAAAAAATGTAATAAAAAATAAGGCAGGTTACTGTACCTCGGTTTCATAGGCAATTTTTGGCTCTCCCAGCAGGGGGGACACAGATTTATTGTCTCCACCAGGCCGAAGGCATGGGGAGAGAGTATGTTTTGCACTCCGTCCGTCCGTGTGTCCGTGTGTCCGTCCGTCCGTCCGTCCGTCCGTCTGTGAACAGCTAATCTCTGGCACCGTTAACCTGGTCGATGCCAAATTTTGCACACACACTCCCTGGATGCCAACGATGAACCTCTGCCCCAGAATTTCCAGAACGGCCTGTTATAGCGCCACCAGGAGGCCGCTTTGTGCAAAACAAGTTTTTGGACAGTACACCTACATATTTTGTCCAAACATCACACAAATTGGTACACAGTCTCTCTAGAGCCATTCAACGAAACAGGTCTTTCAGATTTCTCAGACTCCATCCTGATTGGCTAAGATTGGCTTCCAAAGTTCGCAGGAGTGCTCAGTTTCAAACAAAATGGTGCAAATCATGAACACATCGTGTGATTTCCGTGAAATTGTGCACGCACATTCCCACTAGGCAGAGGAAGAAATGCCACATGAACATTTTCAACTCAGCCTCATGGTGGCGCTATAACTGGCCGAAAAGTGTTTTTACCTCTAACTGCATGGATCTGTGGATAACTTTGTATGCCAACTCCCTAGAGGCCAAGGAAAAACCTTTGCCTGGAATTTTTCACATCTGCTTTTTATAGCGCCACCAGGAGGCCGACATATGTAAAACACATTTTCTAATATTACTCCTTCAGATTGTATCCAAATTTCACGCAAATCAGTACACATGCTCTCCATAGTCATGTGATCAAGACGGGTTTGTTTGATTTCTCATAATCCACCCTCATTGGCTACGATTGGCTTCTAAACTTTGTTGTCTCCACCAGGCCGAAGGCATGTGGAGAGAGTATGTTTTGCACTCTGCCCGTCCGTCCGTCCGTCCGTCTGTGAACAGCTAATCTCCGGCACCGTTAACCTGGTCGATGCCACATTTTGCACACACACTCCCTGGATGCCAACGATGAACCTCTGCCCCGGAATTTCCACAACGGCCTGTTATAGCGCCACCAGGAGGCCGACTTTTGATAAACACATTTTGTGATATTACTCCTCCAGATTCTGTCCAAAAATCACGCACATCGTTAGTCGTTACACACTATCTCTATAGTCATGTGTTCAAGATGGATCTGTCTGATATTTCATATTCCAACCTAGTTGGCTAACGTTGTCTTTCAAAGTTTGCAGGATTGGCCCTTTTGCAACAAAAAGCCTCAAATCATGAACGCAGCGTGCAATTTACGTGAAATCTTTCACAGACTTCCCTACTAGGCTGAGGAATATATCCCATCCTTTTCACATTGGTCTGTTATAGCGCCAACAACAGGTGGATTTTTGCAAAACACATTTTTGGAACAAAATGCCTCAAATCATCCAATTGCCATCAATGGTGTAAGAACAAATGGCACCCTTTTCACATTGGCCTATTATAGCGCCAACAGGAGGCCACAACCTGACCTGGCCTGGTGGAGACCTGTGCCCCGAGGGGCACTTTTTCTAGTTATTATCATTAACATTATCATTATCACAGACATTATCATTATTATTATTAATAATATTATTAATATTATTACCCTTATTATTATTATTTTAGGGGTACCAAACTTTTTTTTGGGTGGTCAGGTAGTATAATAATAGTCTACAATATCTGGGTACACGTCTGTGAGAACTCAATGACTAAGTTATAGAATTTAAAAACTAAATATGCAAGTCAAGTACGTATTTTTCTAGACACTGTGTTTTTTTACTCATTTTGGAGCATACTAGCCAATCAGCATGTGAGTCATGCCAATGTCAATCATGTAATGTTGCAAAACTGTTCATTACAAAGCATGAATGAAATGAAAAATATAAATTAGTATAACGTTATAACTTATAATAT
This sequence comes from Electrona antarctica, assembly GCF_951216825.1. Classification (NCBI taxonomy): domain Eukaryota; kingdom Metazoa; phylum Chordata; class Actinopteri; order Myctophiformes; family Myctophidae; genus Electrona; species Electrona antarctica. The sequence goes on from NC_136810.1 coordinate 36,930,786, forward strand.
ATGTTACAATATATATATATATATATATATATATATATATATATATACATAGTATATATACTTTTTTTTGGGCCCCCTGCTCCCCCCCCCCCTAAAATCGCCACTGCTCGGTCTCTTGTGCAAGAGAGAGCGAGACGTCACTTAAGCAGCTGATATGAAATATGAAACATGTGGGAATGGAGAATATCCCCAGTCATATACATAATATTCTGTTCAGATTCCAGTCGTCCGCATCCTCCCCTTTCTCAAGCTGTCTTTGGTTAATATGAGTGAGGTCAAGTGTAGGTCAGTAGCCATTAGCTGAGCCAGCTCTCTGGTGTGAGAAACACACCCCCAGTCACCCAGCTGTCAGTCACAGCGAACTCCTACTGCTGGGTAACAATGAGCCCTGCTCAAAAGGCCTTCCACTGTGTAAGTGACAGCCCTCACTATGGCAAAACATCAAAGTAAGTGTGTGCTTGTACGCACATTTGTGCATGTTCGTGTGTGTGTGTGTGTGTGTGTGTGTGTGCGTGCGTGCGTGCGTGCGTGCGTTGCCTGCGTGCGCATATTAGTATTACTATTTGTATGTGTATTTTAGAAATATTTGTGAGGACAATTTCCCTAGTACCCCCAAGAGAAATTGTTGTTCTATGGATGTTGTTGTTACTTTCGACCTCAGGGTTAGGGCTACAAATGGTTAATAATGGCATTTATAAAATTACCTTCCTAAAACGTTCATGTCCTCACAAGTATAGTAATACAAACATGTTTATGTGCGTGCGCGTGCATACACACATGCATATCTACAGTATTTGTTTGGGTGCTTCCCGGTATACAGCGTATTAATAAAGTGCTGTTCTGTGGGTGGTCCTGCTAAATGTGTGGAGTTGTATTCCCACGTCTGAGTGTTCCTCTGTGTGTACGTGTATGTAGGCAAAGAGGACGGTAAAACATGCAAACGGGTGGCCATCCGCACAACCATTCGAAAAGACGACTGCAGGAGCAATGCACCGGTGAGGAGAGATACGGATGTGCCATTCCAACACTTCAGGCTTTCCTGTACTTTTCCTGCATTTTTTCTGGAAATACTTGTTTTCCCATAAGGCTCTTTTCACTGTTTAGCCTTGATAATTCTTCTGATTTGATCCTGAAAACAATGTCCCCTTTTGACACTTCTTTTCATTTAAAAAAAAAATCTGAATAGCATTTACATAACACCCTCCTTTCTCACTGACAATGTTCTGACAATCCACCGTCAATGGCATGACGTGCAATGTTCTCAAATGGCACATCAATACAGAATGGGGAGGTGGGGTTTAGGATGGGATGTTGATAGTTGTCTTAATAGTTGTCCCTTGAGGATCATTAAAGTTCTGTCTTATCTTATCCTATAGTTATTCTCCTTTCTCTGCTCCTTTCCTCTTATCGTCTCTAAGCGTACATGGTCTTATCTATATAAAACATTCCTCCAATCAGTATGTTATCTTCTGTAGTGAAACATCCTCCCCTTCTTCTTTACAGGTAACGGTTTATTCTTGCGATGGCAAATGTCCATCCGCGACCATATTCAACTTCAACATCAACAGTCACGCCCGGTTCTGTAAGTGCTGCCGAGAGAGCGGACTGCAAACGCGCACGGTCACACTGTACTGCTCACGCAACTCCACGTTAGTGGACTACAACTTCCAAGAGCCCCTGGACTGTTCCTGCCAGTGGAACTAATGGGAAGTTCCAAGAAAGAGAGAATGGGGGAGAGATTTTGGTTGTATAAATGTAGAGAGAATGGGGGGTGGGGGGTGGGGGGCATCAGGATTGTACAGTACTTTTGGTTAAAGCATGAAAAACAGCCATGTTCCATTATTCCTGTGTTACTCTAGTACATTTTACAGCACAGGGGTTATAGTTGTAACTGGGTAACAAAGAGACAAAAGCGAGGGAATTTGTTTTTAGGTACATCTGCACTTTAGTTTTTATTGTCTCTTCCAGAAGCGCTATGACAACCCAGTCAGCTTCCTAGTGCTTTTTTGAACGCTGCGACAGGCAGCATTAGCTTTTTACTATTGTAATGTATTATGAACAATTTATTCATGAGTTGCAAATGTACTCCTACAACTGCCATGTTGAGGACCAAACAGGTGTTGCAAACAAATTAATTAGTTCTACGCCAATCAGACTGTTGAGACAAATTGAAACACCTGTGCTGGTCCTCAACATGGCAGATGTAGGACTACTGTACATTGAGGCCATTGTTGCATGATGTTGTCATATATCTGCTGTTGCGTTGGAGAATGTATATTCAATTTGGTTTGTCCTAGCAGAACAACATAGCTTTTGTACAAAACAAAATGTTTTTTGCGTGAGCCTGCCTTCCCTTATGGAAGTTGAATCAGTTACTAATTTGTGATTATTTGCCTTTTTATTTTATTTTAATTTTTTTGTTGCAGGATCTGTATTTGGAAATGAGATAGGCTAATAAACTCACTCTCTGGTGTAATAGTGTGTGTGGCTACAGTTGCTGATGTATTGTTGCAACACAGGGCTTTTCACTATGACACCACACGCTATGTGGCTCCTAACCTGCTGGGTCTCCTCACACCCTCTTTCCTGTTTCTCCTCCCCTACGCACACACACACACACACACACACACACACACACACATACACACACACACACACACACACACAAAATCCCACACAAAAGCATGTTCCTGATGCAGCATTGGCAGTGCTGACGTGTGTTTGTATTCCACCTCCGCTGGGTTATTACTGTGTGGGAGTCACCGTTCAATAACAGGGCCCCTCGTTGGTGTCAGCCCCCTGTCTGTCAATCATTTCTCCCTTCTCACATTCCTCTCATTCCACAAACATGGGCCAGCGGTTCCACCACCACACCCCACTTCCAAATCGGCAGCACACTTGCACAGTCACACGCGAACGCGCACAATTTCATCTCTCTAAAAAACGCACACTCAAGTCCACTGTCTTACTTTGATCAGCAATTTGAAAACCCACAATGCAGATACTCGTTACAGAGGGTAGGGATAGGGAGAGATGATTAAAACAATGCCCCATCTGGTTTGTGACAGTCTTACTGTATGTGAAATAGGTGTGGTGGCGCAGCCTCATCACATTTCAATATTTCCCCCTTTCTCATCTCCCCTCAGATATGCCCCTCTCCTCTCTCCCTGCCCCGCATCTCCAGTCTCCCCACCTCCTCATCTCCTCAGGAGCCCGGCTCTGGAGTGGCTGTGTGCCCAGGTTGTCATGGTGACCAGCTCTTATCCCAACAATGGGGAACAGGCAGCTGAGCCAGAACAAATTAGGCTGAACGCACGCTCACTATTCCTCCTCTCTCTTCCTTTCTCTCTCTCTCTCTCATCCCTCTCTCCTCTCACATCCACTCCTACTTCACTCCGCTCAAATCTAAGTTTCTTCTCAGTCTCTCTCTCTCTCTCTCTCTCTCTCTCCTCCTATTCCCTCCCTCTCACTCACGTTTCTTCTGATGACAAAAACAGGTCTTCTCCACTTTACCCTCTCTGCTTCGGGTAAAGGTGCCACACTGCCACTTGAATGCAGCCAGGGAAGAGCGCTAAATTCAAAGTCGAGGTTCGCTGCGTAAACTGGGAGTTGCTCGACAAGCAGATCTTTTCCATTCTTATCATCTCAACGCTGCAGACAGACACCGTTAACAATGTACTTACAACATCACCAACAGTAACTGATCAGCAGTGATCTCTGTTTCAAATCTTAAAAGAAAAAAAGAAAAAAACATTGTTCAGACTCCAGAGTCCAGACCACATGCTTCTGAAGCTCTGCTGTGCATCACTCGAAAGCAACCGGGACTTTCCACCAGCGAATGTTTACGCGCAGCAGCTCAGTGATTTTGTTCCCTACAGTGCCACAGTACGCTTCCATAATTTGTAGTCTCTTCCCCTGTGATTTTGGTCTGTGTCCGTCTGGTGACATGAAGTGACCCCACAACATTTCCTATGGGTGGAACAACGCGCGTATGGTTACTTGCCAGTTTATGCCAGGTAAGAAATAATAATGTACAGTCCACTGAACTACTTTACTTTTCTTCATTGACACATATAGAGTACTAAAATGACTATGAACTTTCACCCGCAACCTTCTTAACTTATATGTTTTGCCGATAACTTGTTACGTCTTGACATGATACTGTACATGTAGGCTGTTTGTTTTTCATGACACATGTCACATACAGTAAGGCTGTAGAAATAACAATGTTGACTAACTAACTATAAACTAACCAAACTAAACATATGATGTATTCACCTCACGGCTCCTCAGGTGGTTGTGTTGACTTGTGACCAGCGTTCAGACCCTGTTCTAGTGGAACTTGTGTTCCAGCCTTTCCCCCATAAACAAGATACAATGAGCTACACTGTCATCTGCAGCACTGCCAGCGGCCATATGGTGAGAACAGTCTATATCCAGCAACCACAAGCAAGATAATGGCAGAGAGGGAGACTATTTTTGTCTATGTAGAGAGTAAAATTCTCAGTGTTCATTTCACTCTAACTGTGTGATGTACAAATTTAAACGAATGCACCCAGAAGGTTCCATTTGGTTCCATTTGGGCATTCTCAGAGTTACAAATGGATAAACAAACACAGGGCCATATGTTAGTGTTTCATTCTCTGCTTTTCTTTTCACTTTCTACTTTTCGGGGAACACTTTCTCACGCCCTCTCTGCAGGTTTTGGTGGATCTCATTGATCACTCCGCATGCTCCCCGGTCTGCAAGGTGTTTCTGCGATTGGTTGAAGACCCGGGGGGGTATCACATCACACTGAGAGCCAATGCAAATGACGCCATGCTGGAGGCAAAGACTTTTCACTTCAGTGAGTCCATGACCTCTTATATTGCCCTGAACACTCCGGTCTCCTGTGGTGAAAGATGACATGGGAAAATGGCACATTCGATTGGGGCTTTTCAATGTTTTTCATGGCGTCGACTGACGTAATTTGAGCTCCTCTCCTGTCTTCTCTTCTTCCCGCTTTCTTGCCACCCCCACATCACCTCTTCTATCCTTTTTGTATCAATTGTTTTTATTTATATTCCCCTCTTTTGTATATTTTTTTCTGCCTTTATTGATAGATTAACACTAGGCTGCCAGGAAATGGGGAGAGAGATGGGGGTGACACGCAGCAAATGTCAGGATCGCACACACACACCAGCCTAGGTGCCAAGACGGGCCCCTCGAACGAAAACCTGTAGTCTGAAAGGCATAAAAACCCATACTCTGAACGCTGCATCGTGAAGCCATATTGGCTGCTGTTGTGTAAGGGGTTAACACCAGTGACTTGACAACAGAAGCTAATTTAGCAGGGGGCACGGTGGCACAGTTGGTAGTGCTGTCACCTCACAGATAGAAGGTCCTGGGTTCGATTCCCGCTCGGGACGCTGTGGGTGCTGGTGGCGTGTTTCCTCCTCCGTGTCATCAGTGCCCATACCCGAGGCGGGGTTGCCTTTCTGTGTGGAGTTTGCATGTTCTCCCCGTGTCCCCTAGGGTAGGTACCCTCACAAAAAACATGCAGTAATCCTGGTCTCTAAACTGCCTCCCCCTGGCCAGCCGGGGCGCCTGATGGAGGGGAGGGGAAAGGAACTGGTTGGAATAACGTGTTCCTTCCACGCGCTACGTCCAACCAGGGAAACTCCCCCTGTCAGGTGTAAAGGAGCAACTTGGCATGAGTTCAAGTCCGTTGCTCTCCCCATGTCCCCCATATATGGGGACTAGGTTGGCGGAGGGTGTGTAGAGCCCAGGATCACATTAGATAATTGACACAGGGGTGAAAAATGGGTTACAAAATCGTGGGATAAAAATGTAGCTAAGTTATGAGCTAACTGGAGCTAGAGGAAAGCCATAACAAAACACAGTAGTGAGTGAAACAACAAAAGAAGGTCGGAAACGAACTAAACAACGGCACCTGGCAGTTATGACTTGAGTCATTCTTGTTTCAACATTGTTTTGTTTCTCCATGTTCTCTCCTCTGCAGATCCGCTCCCTCTCGCCTCCCTCCACGTAGAGAGTACAACCACCACTGCTCTCCTCACCTGGAAACATCAGCCAGGACAGAGCCTCTTGACACTCCGTCTATATAACACTCACACACAGTCTGAGACACACACCTTCCACCTGAACCCACAGTCACAGACACATCCCCACATCACACTGGAAGCTCTTCAGCCTGGCACGCGCTTCAAGGCCAGCATTGTGGCGACCACAGCTCTCACACGTCTCAATGTGACCTTAAAGCAAAGACTCAGCATACGCATGGAAACGGGTACGAAACACACGCACGCACGCACGCACGCACACACACACACACACACACACACACACACACACACACACACACACACACACACACTCACTCCCAAGTTTCCACCGAAGTCTGAAAACTCACCTCTTCAGACTTCATCTTGCCCGCAGCACTTGCACTTGCCTCAACTACCTTACAGACGTATGCAAAGGCTGAACTTATGTACTTTAGCTAGCATTTTATGTAGACATATAGCACACTATAGTGTATCCTAACTCTGTTTGACCAGCATGGAACAGAGCCTTCATTATAGTATCATCAGTAATACCTGTGAAGGAAGTAGGGAAGGGGCCCAACAAGTTCTTTCCAAAATGGCGTGTGCATAGACTTACTTACTTACTTTAAGTTACTTAGTCATCTTGCACTTCATGGCGTGTAGAGCTAACCATAGCAACCAGGTATCTCCATCTTGGTCTGTCATGGGCAAGGTGTTCAGCTTGCTATGCTAACCATAGCAACCAGGTATCTCCATCTTGGTCTGTCATGGGCAAGGTGTTCAGCTTGTGCCAATGTCATGTTACATGCTCTAAGGTCCTGGGCTATTACATCCAGCCAGCGGGTGCAGGGGGCGGGGCGCCTCTTGGTCGTCTCCAACCGGCTTGCTGGGGATTGATGTCCAGGATGGTGCGTGTTGGATGTTCCTCTGGCAGGCAGATGATGTGGCCATACCAACGCACTCGCCGCATTGCTGCAAACATTGCAAATTGATAACCATCTCTGTGTCCCCAGCTCAGTGTCCCATTGGCTGGCTGGCCCATGAGAGAAGCTGCTACAGTGTGAGCCGGAGCGGCCTGGCCTGGGACAACGCCCAGCGCCGCTGCGGAGTGCTGGCAGCAGGAAGTCACCTGACTGACCTGAAGACCCAGGAAGAGATGCGCTTTGTGTCCTCCTACCTGCGTAGTCCCCATAATACACTGCTGCTGCTCCTGTGGACAGGACTCAATGACAGACAGGTAACCAAATACACTGTATCACCACCTGGTGTTCATTTAACACTGACCTGTGAAGTACGTGTTTCCACTGTGTTTGGTCTGTCTTTCACCCATTAACCCATTAATACCTGAAACCAGGCCAGATTCTACAAAATATCTTCTAAATCATGACAGTTTTCTGAAAAACCTATGATCAGTGGTGCGCAAACCTTTTCATGTCAAGGACCCCCAGAATTATATGTATTTAGCCGCCGACCCTCATCTGTTGTTTTAGGGACCCCACCCCCCCACCAGAAGCAAAGATAAGAGTTAAAAACCGTGAAAGAATATATATTCAAAGATTTGCAGTGCGCACATTTTCACAATTTCAAAAATAGCATCTGCTATTTTTCAATAGCTAAAGTTTAAAATAATGGTTAAAGACCTGAGGCTGATTCTACAAATGCCTTCTAAATCAGTAGTTCTCAAACTTTTTCGTGTCAAAGACCCCCAAAATTATATGTATTTGGCCTCGGACCCCCGTCTGAAACTCATATGTATTTGTTTGTGTGTGTGTGTGTGTGTGTGTGTGTGTGTGTGTGTGTGTGTGTGTGTGTGTGTGTGTGTGCGTGCTGGATGTGTGGTTGCAATATCCCTTCCACTCATCTCATAGGATGAGGGTCAACCCCGCTGGTCTGATGGCTCCGCCTACAACCTGACCGACTCTGTGACATCATCATCATTGCCGGCCAATCAGACAGATTGTTTTGCCCTGCAGAAAAATGCAACGGGACCGGGATACTTCCTCACTCCATTCTTCTGTCACATGCCTTTACCCTTCATCTGCCTGTACCACAGTAAATAATACACATTCAATACACATTCATTCTATGACTCATCATGAACAGTTGTTTGGGAGACAGAGAATGACAGTCTTGGTGTGTAAACACAGTGGTGGAGAAAGTACTCGGAAAGTATCAATACTGTAGTATAGAAATACTGTAACATGTAATATATAATTGAGTAAAGAATGTCTCATTTCAAGTTTTCATATGCGTAAAAAATAAAAATATTTGCGACTCGTCGGCTATTTTCAAATGCCGGAAATGTATAGGGCTGAAGTATGCTTATATGTTTTGCCATAATAATGAAAATCTACAAAGTAACTAGTAACTAATGTTTTCAAATAAATGTAGTGAGAGTAAAAGTAGTAGTAGTGGGGTAGAAGTAAATGTACTGGAAATTGGAAATACTCAGGTAAAGTACAAATACCTAAAAATTGTACATAAGTACAGAACTTACTGTAAGTAAATGTACTTAGTTACTTTCCACCACTGTGTAAACGCAGCCATAGATATAGCTGAGTGAGGGGCTGGTATAGCTGAGTGTCTAAAGACACTCAGCTATACATCATGCAGCTGGCGCTGAATTCCAGCATAGCATAGATACGGGGCACTCCCTCCATTGAAAATAATTCAAAACATACGCTGCTCTCAGGACAAAAAGGTGGACATACATAATTACTATAACTTCTTCCCATACGCTGTAATAGCGCTTATACTATTCCTAGTAATGATTATAGGATGGCTAAATGCACAATACAGATGTACAGTACTGTACAGTGACAAACATTAATGAATTAATTAATCACATAACATCTAGGACGTATCAGTATTGTATAGATGTACAGTAAGTACATGCCATGTTTTTCTTTAAACAATATGTTTAGTGTTACATTCATCCGCCGTTACATTCATTCCACTACCTTAAACAAAATGACATGATCTGTCATTTCACCTCACACTGCAGGTTGTTAGTTCGACAGGGTCTAATAACTAAATTCTGAAATTTTCCCAAGAGAAGTTAAATGCTCAGGAATTTCGGGGAATTTTGGAAATGTACTCTCCCTCTTTCTCCCCCCCCCCCGTCTCTCTCTCTCTCTCTCTCTCTCTCTCTCTCTCTCTCTCTCTCTCTCTCTCTCTCTCCTCCCTCTATCTCTGTCGGCCCATAGTCCCTATGGTCCCTGCCTCCTTCTCTTTGGCCCTGGGGCAGGTGACAGAGCGCGAGGTGGAGCTTCGGTGGGGCGACCTCACAGCGCTGACCTCTGGTCAACAACATCGTGCACCTCAGGTTGTCCTCCAGTATCAAGAGGAGGCGAACGACGAACCTGGACGACCCGGAGAGGAGGAGGTGGGGGGAAACAGGAGAGTTGACAGGGGAGAGGATGTTATGTGGAGGAGGCGCGGAGCAGGCATGAACAGACTGGTGCATGTGCCAGTGTCCTTGTCATCCCGAGGGGTGACTCTGGCAGGTCTGTCCACCGGGAGTGTCTACTCCTTCTCCCTCAGAGCATCTCACTCTGATGGCTCGTCCTGGAGCCTGGGGCACACTCACACCGCGCATACCAGTGAGTCCTTACGCACGCACGCGCGCGCGCACGCACGCCCGCCCGCCCGCCCGCCCGCCCGCACGCACGCACGCACGCACGTACGCACGCACGCACGCGCGCGCGCACGCACGTACGCACGCACGCACGCACGCACTTAATTTAACTGTGTAGGGGAACCCTTTTTAACACCTTGGAGGCGCAAGACAGAGATCACGTCAAGTTCAAGTTCACGGTCAGTTGCCCGAGACGGAGATTGATTAATCTCCGTCAAATTAGTGCTATGAAAACTGATCGCATCGCTCTACAGCATAGAGGCGCTTGTTGCGCAATCCTCGGTGTTGCACAACAGTGACACGTCATAAAAAATGTTCCCTTCCTGTTTAGCTGACGACAACGAAAATCTTAAAACGTTCATAACTCGCGATCTAAATCATCCCGTCTAATTATGAAAAAAGATCCTGTGTTAGACGGCGCTCCGCGGTCCAGTCGCTGACTCGCTAGTCGCGATAGATTTATTCTTACCTCCCGTTGTTGCCGATCGACTCTAGAGTGGTGTGGCTATTGTTAGCTGCTACACACACATTCACAACAACTTGTGCTATAAACGATGGGCACATTTTATTAATGGATTAAATAGACCCAAGCCCTCAAGGTGTTAATGTTGCTGTATTACTGTATATTCTGTATACATAACAGCAACATGAGCAGGTTTATCTGGATCTACACTTAATATAGATCCTATATTACACCCAGCATGAAACTGTGCTAATTTACAACCGATACAAGTTGTCAATTTGAATAATCAGTTGGAACCCTGCAGTAGGAACTCAACAAGTAAAACAGAATAATCAGAAAACATGGCTGAAAATCAAACATCAAAGACACTGGAATTTTATATAAATAAGATGCATGATAAACAATTTATTGCGCAGGCTTTGCCTCAGTCTTTGCCTGAGATTAAATCTCGATTTCATCATCACCCACCAATATTATATCATGTTTATGCCCATTCTGTCACAGGGCCTACTCCACCACAAAACATCACGGTTGGTTCCGTCACAGTCAGTCAGATTTCAGTTCACTGGATGCTTCCGGAATCAAGCCATGCCAAAACATGGAGCTTTGTGGTGCACTATATGGACGTGGCTTTGGGACAGGAGTGGATCGCTGGAATGGCCAACATCTCCGGGTCAACTGTGATTGGTGGGCTGCAGACGTACGCTGCCGTGATTGGAGGTCTGGAGTCGTACAGGAAGTACAGGGTTGAAGTACACACAGTCACTGAGCACGGGGTCCAGAGCTGTGAACAGAAGCCTCTGATAGTGCGCACTGGTACGTGTTAAATGTCCTACACCATGGATTTCAACGTTTCCTCTATGTGTGTCTTCTATCCCCCAAAATACCCAATTTTAAACAATCAGGCTTTTATGTTTTTTATGGAAATTGGTCTCAGAACAGGCCAACTGATTTGGTGGTACCAGTAACATCATATGTATCACCCTACTTGGTATAATCCCTCCCCCTCTGGCCTCTTCGGTTTCAGTTCCTCTTTAGTTACACATTTATACTGTCTGCCATTGTTGTTTTTACGCGGTAATATCATAATGGACTGAAATAAAAGTATAATACATACATACATACATACATACATACATACATACATACATACGGAGATACCTGGAATTTATCTAGATATGATTAATAGTGTAGAGGGAAAAAGGGAGCGGACCAGAATGAATCCTATAGGATTTAAGTGGTTAAGTAGCACTATTCGAATTGTCCCCCAACACTCTGAAAATGCTCTGAAATTGCCATTCATTTGTGCAAATGCTGCTGTATTTGACTCCGGTCCAGTGAACTGAAGCTAATGACTGCTGTGTGTTGTGTGTATTAGGGTTGAGGGCCCCTAGCGGACTGGCAATGCGTATCGCAGGAGAAAACCCAGAGGCGTGCTGGAGCAGTCCACTGGACGACCCTCCAGAGGGCTATTACCTCACATCCCATCCACTAAACTACCCCAGACCAACTGCATTGTGGATAAATGAGTCCAGTCCTATTGCACTCTGGGAAAATGAGTCTGTATGTGTGGCTCTGGGCATGCTCACTCCAGGTCAGACCTACAAGGTGGGAGTGGTCTCAGTGAGGGGACAAGACCAGAGTCAGGAGACCGCCATCATTTACACCACAGGTAAGATGTAGTGGATATAGGGTTTGTCATGGTTTGCAGAAAGTTGAACCCAAAAGCAGAGCCAAACACAGGACCAAGTTTAAGGTATTTATTCACAATATAGTGAATTGGAGAATGGGGAAGGTGGCAAGGAAAACAAACATGGAGGCTGAGATGAGCAGTCAAGGCAGGCAGCAGGCAGACAGCAAGCAGACAGTGGGGGTACAGGTGAGCTGGGTTCTGGAGGAGAGGAGAAGAGCTTGAGTTGCAGGAAACACAGGAGCAAAACAGTAGGAATACTAGGAAATAACAGATAACTAAACTATAACTTCACTAGAAGGTAAACACTGGCTAGAGTTAAGCTACAGTACTACCATGAAAGGTTGTGCAATGATCTGGCGATGAGTGAAGACCATAAATACTCAGTGGCGGCCTTATATATGTTTCAATCATTTCAATTGAAATGGGTCTCGAGCCCCCAGGGGCCTCCCGATTAAAAACAAATAAAAAAATAAATGTATTAATATTAAAAAAATAATAATAATAATAATTATTTGTTATAGTAGTAGTAGTAGTAGTAGTAGTAGTAGTAATATAAGTGGTTATATTGCATTATATTGCGATGCAATATTGCATTGCATTGCATCGCAGCTTTCCAATCAGCCTTGTCAATTATTCAGCCTCATCCTGTACGTCCACTTACCACGGTAACAGGACAACTCACCACTTTTATGTTTTCCTCCCGGAAGTTTCCCCAGTGAGGGGTGGGAGAGGCTGGACAGCAGACGGCTGGACTTTGAATTTCTCTAACTATAAACGTTCACGACAGCAGACAGCCTAAGTACAAATATAATTTATGAAAAGCTACTACAGTGAAGTCGGTTCACAGAAGTTGTTGAAGGCTATGTGGGGATTATCTGACGAGGTACCATTTGAGTGGGCAAAACCTTACATATACTAAATTATATTAAATTGTTTATAGGGTCAATATAAGTAAAATAATATAGCCTTTCCATAGGAGTATATTTTTTATATTTTTCCAAAAAGAATACAAACAGCCAATAGCATATTACAAAGTAGCATATTACATTTTCCCCAGTGAGGGGGCACTGCCACTGGGGATAATTCCGGGAGGAAAAACGGGCAAGCACCGGGGTGAATTGTCCAGTTGGCAGCAGCTACTAATCACTGCAGGTACTTGACACGTCACGTTGTTTGTTTGTTTGTAATTGTTCACACTTCCCGGTGTGTGCACTCACTGCACTAGCAGCGAGAGTTGCGATTGCATCATTGTATAGCCTATGCTGCCTCCCAGTTATATCTTACAGTAATTTCAAGACAAAGTAAAATTATTATTTAATCAAGCTGCTTTTGTGTATTTTTCTACTTGGCTGTGCTGTATGCTGTTCATGCTTTGAAGTCCGATAATACACACTGAAATAAAATTATTTTATTTTTTTAATAATAATAATACATTATTAAAATCATGACTTCGCTCTGAAGTTTTCAGGAAGTAATTAAACATTTTTATGGACTTTTGATATAAAAACACACAAAAATGAGAATTTGCCCATTTTTTTGGCAGCCATTGTTAGGTATGCCCATATGATGACCACGGATATCGCCCCTGTAAATACTGTCAGGGCTGATAAGTTCATGGCCGGCAGGTGCATCAATTGAGTGCGATGAAGTGATCACAGACAGGTGTGCCAAGGCTGGAAGCTGGGAGGAAAGCCGACGCCCACCCACACACAGCCACAGAATGCCCTCACAGAGCCATAGACTGTGACAGGGTTGAGACAATATATTGCTTTGTCAATATTGGCCTTACACTGGCCATTTATCAAATAAAGTTGCGTCAATATTAGCATAATCAGCAAATAGATGATACTTTTTTTTTTGACTAAATCTTTATCCCACGATCTTTGTAACCCCTTCTTTTCACACGTTGCCAATGCCTAATCTGTAATCCTGGGCGCTACTCTCCCTCTGCCAACCTGGGGAGAGCCCCAACCAGCTACTCTTCCTGGGGTCCACATATGATTAAACATACAAACAAATACAATTACAAATACATAATTGTTAAAAAGTCACTATTCAACACACAGTAGTTCGGATAAAAGCAAATTCAAATTGAGTGAAAAAAACAAAACACTTCACAGTATCAAATTGAATTGTAGATGCTTTTTGAACTGAGCTCATGCATCCTTCAATTCATGAGGAGTGAGCAGGCCACTTCTTATCACCTGACAGGGGGGAGTTTCTCCAGTAGGATGTACAGTTGGGTGCCACCGATATTGTCCCTTATCATTTGACCCATTTAGGCCTGACCTCAACATTTAAAAAAATCCTTCTAAATCCTCCAGTTTTCTGAAATAAATATGTTCACGATTTTTCAAAAATAGCAGACCTACAAGCTTGTAGATCTGCTATTTTTCAATAGCTAAATTATAACATAATGTTTAAAACACCAAAAGGGGTTCCCGCCCAAAATGGGTTAACTGTCCTTTTGCGCAGATCACGCAAACCTCAGCAAAAAGAAAAGGACAATATCGATGGCCTCCAACTGTAGCACGCAGTGGAAGGAACATGTTATTCCCACCAGTTCCTTTCCCCTCCATCAGACTGACCAGGGGGAGGCAGTATAGAGACCAGGATTACTGCATGTTGTTTTGTGAGGGTACCTACCCTGGCTATAGATGCTACTTTTTAGCTCTGCCTCAAATGTTGAATGTATCTAAGGTGGTCCCATTCATAATTAGTTGCTAAACTACACATAAATTCCACACACAGGTGGGTTTATAAGTAGGGGAGCCTATCAATCAAATTTTGATGCCCGTGATTTTGGAATGTTAATTTTTGGAGACAGGTATATCTTGATTCTTGGGGTTACCAGAATGCCAAAAAAACATGTCTCCAATTTTTTATGTCAGGTTTAGCATGTTTAATTAGCATAATTAGCTAATAAATTGTCAAAAACGGAAATGGCAATAACTTTGCTTCTAGGTAACTTATAAAGGTGATCTAAGAGTCTGAGTCCATGTTTGTGATGTCCAGATATTCATCTGTTACCATTGTGAAGTCATACAACCTTTCCTAATTAGCATAATTGCCATACATTATGCAAAAACGAGGTGAACATCAGCAAATTGCTGCATGTTTTACTTTTAGTCAACTTTGAAAGCTTCTCACAGACTTCAAGTGTATGTTTACAACTCCAGGAATAATTATCATCCTATGAATAAATCATGCAACCTTTTGTCTATGTAATAATTATGTAATAATCACACCAAAACCAGAAATAGCTGTATTTCTTTGCTTTAAGTTAATTAATACGCATGATCTTACAGACAGTGTAAGTCTGTTTGCATGTCTAGAAAATATTAGAAGCGACCTCGCACTAAAGGGCGGGGCGAGTGCTGGTGCTTTGGAATGGGGGGTCAGATCAACATATCTGCCTGGGTCATGACAGACTGCTGGGCGAGTGCTGGTGCTTTGGCATAGGGGGTCAGATCAACATATGGAATGTATTCTGAACTGGCCATATATGGAGCGTGTCTTGAGTGTACAGGGTTTGATGAGGTCAGATCAACATATGGAATGTCAGAACAGGTCAGCTCCATATAGAGATCTAATTTAATTTTCGGGCCTGTTGAGAACTAATAACTTTGGGGCAGGCCCGTCCATAATTTCCTAAAGGCGACCTGCAGTCGCAAGAAAGAACAATATGGGAAATGGTCACAGAATTATCAGATTGTTTATTCTAATATTTACAGAAAGTTTTGAAAATTGAAGGGTCTCCATCTTCGTCGTCATCGTCAATCCCCAACAGATGTGCCTTGCTTACCACACACCTCTAATCATCTGCCCCACACATGCACATCTCAGAGCAGTTCAAATTTTAGATCGACAAGAACAATGTGATATGCACTGTGATTTCTTGCAGACACATTTGATCAGTTGGGTAATGGTGGCTGGCCCGTGGGTATCCCGTGTTGTGACTGGCACCAGTTGAGCTCCCTCAGCCTCCCATCCATATTCAGTTGCTGGTGGCATCTGTGGGTTAGGTACGTGCTGCGTCAGAACTGAGCCTTTTTGTAGCTCATAGTATATACAGTAGCAACTGCAGATACCACCTCCACAGGACACCTGTTTAGACCTGGCCAACAGGTTAAATTCCCTGGAGCTGTCTGATCAGCTCCAGAGACGGCATGGAACCCTGGTAAGGCTGAAGTCCTCGTTTTACCCAGTGCCTGCACTACTGGCTCCAGCGATGATACGTTTTTTGTTCCCCACACCGGTGATGAAATAGATGTCCTTGCACAGCTGATGGTACCGTCGTATTGTAAGAACAAAGACATCAGTGTCAGGGGACTCAATGTAGAGCTGTGTTGCCCCTCTTCGGACAGCATCCAGGTTGTGCAGGATTATCCTTGTGTCAGCCTCTTCCTGTACGCTGTGGAGATGTTTTACATCGATAGAGTTTGAGTGGACAGCCTGCCTTGACGTGATTATAAAAACATTGGGTTTCACCTGGAAGTGTTGGAGGGCTTTCTTAGCAAGATAAGACAGTCAGCTCATCTTTGGTGCTGATACCTGACAAGAACTGTTTTTCTGACACTTCCCTATCGGTGTGTTGTCTTCCACATGATAAGTGGTAGGGGCCTGGGGCTTTCCACCCTGGCGTCGGTCAAATACTACATGGATCTCACTATGTTCTTTGGTCTTCCTGTCCAGTGTGGCTATGGAGTGGTCAGCTTACTGGGAACATGTCTTGATCCATGGTGGCTTTCCCATTGCCTGTACCAATGCCATTCCATCTATGACAGTTACACTCTTAGCTCAAGTTAGCTGGAAGGGTACAACTGTCAAAAAAGATTGAAGCATTTGTTTGCCAGCTGTACGAGCCCGGTACAAATCCTGTGGATGTTGATGAGCTCAGGTGGAGGTTATTCACAAAGAAACAATTAGAAGCCGAGAAGCTGCCACCTACACAAGCAGCATTAAATCAAGCCATTACCCATGCATATTATCAGGCAATGGTATGGGATCAGGACCACGTACCTAACCCACAGATGCCACCAGAAACTAAAAATGGATGGGAGGCTGAGGGAGATCAACTGGTGCCAGTCACAACACGGGATACCCACGGCCCAGCCACCATTACCCAACTGATAAAATGTGTCTGCAAGAAATCACAGTGCATATCACATTGTTCTTGTCGATCTCAAAATTTGAACTGCTCTGAGATGTGCATGTGTAGGGCCGATGATTAGAGGTGTGTGGTAATGTAAACAAGGCACATCTGTTGGGGATTGACGATGACGAAGACCCTTCAATTAAATGTGTTTTCAAAACTTTCTGTAAATATTAGAATAAAAATCATGTGATAATTCTGTGACCATTTCTCATATTGTTCTTTATTTTATGAGGGATATATATATATATATATATATATATATATATATATATATATATATATATATATATATATATATATATATATAAAGCTAATAATGGAAAGGTTGCATATCCTAGTTATGGAAAGAGAATATTTTCTAGACATGCAAACAGACTTACTGTCTGTAAGATCACATTTATTAATTAACTTAAAGCAACGAAATATAGCTATTTCTGGTTTTGGTGTGATTATTACATAATTATTACATAGACAAAAGGTTGCATGATTTATTCATAGGATGATAATTATTCCTGGAGTTGTAAACATACACATGGAGTCTGTGAGAAGCTTTCAAAGTTGACTAAAAGTAAAACATGCAGCAATTTGCTGATGTTCACCTCGTTTTTGCATAATTTATGGGAATTATGCTAATTAGGAAAGCTTGTATGACTTCACAATGGTAACAGATGCATTTCTGGACATCACAAACATGGACTCAGACTCTTAGATCACCTTTATAAGTTACCTAGAAGCAAAGTTATTGCCATTTCCGTTTTTGACAATTTATTAGCTAATTATGCTAATTAAACATGCTAAACCTGACATAAAAAATTGGAGACATGTTTTTTTGGCATTCTGGTAACCCCAAGAATCAAGATATACCTGTCTCCAAAAATTAACATTCCAAAATCACGGAAAGTGATAGGCTCCCCTACTATTGGTTGATTTGTGAAAATCTGGACCTCAGAAGTAAATTACTACTGAGGATGTTGTTGTGTATTATGGGATTATACACACTTCCACCACAGTGTTGTTGAGCAAGGCACTGAGCCCGAAACAGCTACTAATGATCAGGTTGTGTGTGTGTGTGTGTGTGTGTGTGTGTGTGTGTGTGTGTGTGTGTGTGTGTGTGTGTGTGTGTGTGTGTGTGTGTGTGTGTGTGTGTGTGTGTGTGTGTGTGTGTGTGCGTGCGTGCGTGCGTGTGTGAGAGACAGTATTTGAAGCGTTCCAGCGGGTCTGTCTGTCTTGTTAACTAAAGGTAAAAATAATAACTGTCTGGCTGTCACTCTGGGGGCAATATAACCCGAACGAGAGCCAAAAATACGGCAAATTAAAGCCGATATACCCTATTTTTCTCGCTCGTGCACCCAGCTAGCCGTCATCAAGCCCATTTTGGACTGCATTTCTGGCTGCGCCACAGTATGTGTGACCCGAATGTGTGACCCCAATGTGACCCCAATTAGATGACTGCTCGGTGTGAACACAGCCCTTCATTGGGGTCAATAGGCCAATCAGCATCAGCTGCAGGGGTCAATAGGTCGCACTGAGAGACATACCTGTAGGGAGTAGGGACATACAGACAGACACTGTCGCTTAAAGCAGGGGTTCTCAACGTTTTTGGCTGGGGACCCCCGAAAAAAACACTTTTTTTTCTTTTTTCTTTTTTTCAAAAATTATTTGGGCACCCCCCAAAATAATTTCGGGACGGCCCGAGGGGTCGACCCCCAGGTTGAGAACCCCTGGCTTAAAGGAGCGATTGGCACTGCTCAAAAATGATATGCAGACTTGCAGAGTCAAAGCAGACATACATTTGTGAAAAAAGTAATGAAGTGTCCTTTGTCTCTTTTTCTACCTGAACATTTGCATCTCTGCAGAGCCATGGCCTGTGCAGGTAGCGCTCCCTCTGTCCGTGGGCACAGACTCTTCTCTGCTGTACATCCAGCCGCCACGGCAAGGCGTGCTCGACGGGGTGAAGGTGTGTCTTTGCCACGGCGCGTGTGACAACGAAGAATGTCGGGAAGCGACGTGTGAGGAGGACACGTGCGAGTGGCACTCTCTCCCCGCCGGGGCCCACGTGGTGTCCCTCAGAAACCTGAGTCCAGGGTCCCAGTACCGTCTCGGGGTGTACAGCACCAGCCGAGAGAGGACGGGAGCCCCCTTCTTCACGCACCCCATCAGAACCAGTGAGTTACACGGTTCATTTTGTCAGCAAATTTTGATTTAGTTTAGTCATAGTCTTTTGAATAGTCTTTAGTTTTAGTCATATTTTAGTCATCTGAAACGTTTTCAGCATGCTCCCCCGTGGCGGCCAAGTCTATGGACTTAACTTTGCGTTAATCATGCCCCCCCCCCCCCCCCTCACTTCACACGAGTGTGATTTTTAAATAGCAGATCTACAAGCTCAATACGCCACATTGTGAGCTTATCAAACGTATTTAGATGGTATATCTAATTTAGCTGTGGACCCCCTGCTGCAACAAACACAAACATACACACACGCAGTATAACCACATCGTAATAACACCGTGATTAAAAGAACCTTCTTCAGTGCTATCTTTGAAACCGATGAGTCTTAGTTTTAATTTTCCCTAAACCCTCCTAGGTTAATTACTATCCTCTGCATGTTTTTCTTGACAATAATTACAGCATAATGATCTGACGTGTGCGTGTTTCTAATTGCAGGCCTGGCCCCTCCGGGCAGTGTGAGAGAAGGCGTGGTGACAGAATGGTCGGCGGAGCTGCTTTGGGATGCAGCGGGCGGCCGCTCACACGGCTACGAGGTCATCTGCTTCGACTGTGACCGCCACACACTCACGGTACAAACCAAAGCCCCACAAGTCATTAAGAATCAGTCAGGGTTGCTTTTGGTGTCTCAATTTGATGTGAATGAATTTGTGGGATTGCTTTAGCGGCTCAAGGTCAGCCCAGTCGGGCTTGTTAAAGTCCACAATCAACGGTCAGTGGTGGAAAGTAACTAAAGTATGTTTACTTAAGTACTGTACTTAAGTACAATTTTGAGGTATTTGTATACTTTATTAAGTATTTATTTGAGTAACAGGTCTAGTTATTATTAAAAAAAAACATACAGCCCTGTATATATTTCAGCCATTTGAAAATAGCCAATCTACAAGTTCACAATGCGTCGCGATGCGACGCATTGTGAGCTTGCAGATTTGCTATTTTCAAAAGATTTGCATACACTTGAAAAAAGTAGTGGGTGAGGAATGTTTCTCTTCTCTCCATGTTCAGTAATGACTCCTGAAGGGCTTTTTAATCCCAGGCTCTCCACTCCCATGTGCTCCACTGGGGCTGTTTCAGTGGCAAAACGACACCACTAGTGTTTCTATGTGGGCAAGTTGTATATACAATACAGGTGTGTGTTTGTGTGCATGACATGTGTATTTGGCTTTTAGTTTGATTGTTGGATTTTGGGCCCAAAAAACATAGGGACGTACAAAACATAGGGACATACAAAACATAGGGACATACAAAACATAGGGACATACAAAACATAGGGACGTACAAAACATAGGGACATACAAAACATAGGGACATACAAAACATAGGGACATACAAAACATAGGGACATACAAAACATAGGGACATACAAAACATAGGGACATACAAAACATAGGGACATACAAAACATAGGGACATAGGGACACACACGGACATAGGCCGCGTGTGTCTCTATGTCCCTATGTTTGGAGTATAAACAGCTGCAATACCGCTTTGTAAGCATTTATTTCATATTTACATGTCGATTTCAGCTCTGACATTTATTTCAGACATGCTCTAGTATGTGAAGAGTCTGCCTGTGCTATTAACTAATTTAAAATAAAAAGTTTCTCTCTGGTGAATAGCTGAAATTTGCGCGATGGCAGGCTCTCAGTCAAATCTGGTCACATATATCCTTTTTTATGGTAACGATTAATTGGATGGTTTTAGTGAAATTCAACTCTATCTATAGATTTTCTTTCTTTTAAAAATGTTCTACAAGCTCACAATGCAATTTTTGAATAGGGCTTAAGTGGTCATTTTCAATGTTTGTGTATTTTATTTATTCACTTCTTTGCTTGTTCATTGTATAACTGTGTTTTATTATACTGTATATACTTTCCATCTAAAGTAATTTGTGTTTATTTTAATTGTATTAGTTTGCTCCGTTTTTCTAAGTGATTTAAACATTTAGCAATTTTTACAAATAAAGGGTCAAAACATTGGTATAATAATCGGTGGCCCAGGATTCTATTTGTGTGTGTTTGTGTGTTTGTGTGTGTGTGTGTGTGTGTGTGTGTGTGTGTGTGTGTGTGTGTGTGTGTGTGTGTGTGTGTGTGTGTGTGTGTGTGTGTGTGCGCGCGTGTGCGTGTGACGTGATGTGCTACAGGTTCAGAAGGTGGAGGGTCAGAACGCTGTGTTTTCCAGGCTGACTCCAGGCACACGATATCACTTTGCAGTGAGGACAGAGAAGCAGTCCTTCACCGACAGCCCTGCTGTCACTCTCAATGTCACCACAGGTAGTATAGACACATGCACACACACACACACACACACACACACACACACACACACACACACACCTACAGTACACTGACTCTGTCACTCCCTGTTGATTTTCCACACACTATAGATGCTATAGATATAGGGTATGTGAGTGACATCATCATATACCCAGAAGTTATGCAGGAACACCCACTGAATGGCAAAAAACGACATTATGGCCTTGACATGAATCCAAACAGAAAAGTCCTATTTCATTACATTAAACAACGTTAAACTACATTAAATTCACTTTGCCACTCGATTTGCCACTCACTTTATGCATCCCTAAAGCCGGCTCCACACTGCCCCGACGGTCGGCTGTCGCCAGTCGTGAGACTGTCTGTAGGAGACTGTCTGTCTGTCTGTAGGAGACTGTCTGTAGGAGACTGTCTGTAGGAGACTCCCGACGAGAAGCTCCCGTCTCCGTCCATATCGCCTTATCGACGCGTCGGAACCCGTTGATGAAGAACCGAACATGTCCGGTCGGTTGCCGATGTCGGCAGCGACGCTATCCATGTTGTAGTGATGAGGGGGTTAAATTACTCCACTGTAGAGTGGACTTCTAGTCTGCTCGTCATGTTTCAGGGCTGACTATACTGTGAATTAGATACCATATTCCCGCTAAACCAGCAATATTTGCATTGAGATCACAAAAAAAAGACTTTCACCCAACCAGCTGCTGAGATTGAACAGGCGTGCACGAGAGTTGTACACAGTCACAGATAGATGGGAAGCGACTGGACATATATTATAGGTAGGCCTATTATGCTTTATATATTATATTATATTGTGTCACGGACAGTTCGCAGAGAGAGAGACGTGCTGCGTGCTGGTGATTACTGAGAATCTCCGTGTTGCCAGATTTTGTGAGTGAAACAAGCGACTAGGTCTATGAAAACAAATCCAAAAGAAGCAACCAGTTTCACTACTTGATCCCTATTTCATCAGCTATTCTTTTTTAAAGAATCATGAAAGCAAGCCAAAATAAGCAACTACACTTCAGAAATAAGCCCAAACTATAAAGCAACGGGCAACTATGAATATTAAGCTATGTTACAGGACAACTAGCCCGAAGTCGCTTATAATAAGCAGACCTGGCAACACTGCAAACCAGCGCTTTCTGCAATTTGCTTGGGGGAAAATAATGTTTCGTCGGCAGACTGTCTTTGTGCAGATAAAAAATGCTAGTCTGTTGCAATATGAGAGTTTTAAGTAGTCTTTGACTAGTCTGGACAAGTTTGCTCGGTCTGGAGTCACCTTAACCGTAATCCTCATAGTCCAATAGTGTTGATTTTCTCAGCAAAGTTTGATTTAGTTTTAGTCTTTTTAATACAATTCCATTTAGTTTTAGTCACATTTTCGTCATCTGAATAGTTTTAGACTAAATCTACAGTTGATTTAGTCGACTAAATTGTATTTAGTCCGGCCTTAATGCCATTGAAATGCTTGATTTATACAGAAAATAGCCGAAGTCTATACAAGCTCGGCTATTTTTGGAAATCAAAATGACTTGTCTTTCAGTTATTTTTGATCTCATCTCCACTAGTCACTCCCTAACATTGTCTAGTTATTTTTGTTGATGAAGTTGTCAATATATTTAGTCTTAGTTTTAACCTTTTGTTTAGTTTTCATCATAGTTTTTTGTCGATGAAATCAAAACTGCCTCACAACATGCCTGAACTTAACTTCATACGGTACACTGTAATGTATCCATGCTCGAAGTTACTAATTTATAATATTTGTGTGTGTGTGTGTGTGTGTGTGTGTGTGTGGTGCGTGCGTGCGTGCGTGCGTGCGTGCGTGCGTGCGTGCGTGCGTGCGTGCGTGCGTGCGTGCGTGCGTGCGTGCATCAGATCCTAGTCCAGTGCTGGTGTCAGTCGTAAATAAAACGACATCTTCTGCGGTCATCGGGTGGAGCGTGGTGACGCAGGGCGTGTTCGACGGATTCATCCTGTCAATCAAAAACACAACGTCCAATCGGCAGTCGGACCTGCTCTCCCAGGACGACAGGTAGGTCTCAGTTGAACTCTCAGGTGTCCACGTTATGTTTTCAAATACAAAATGACTAGTATCTGTGAGATGGAGGAGGACTGAATTAAGCAGTCACACCTGGCCTGAGTCAAACTAGTAACTACAGTATAACTTGACTCACAGTATAACTGGAGCTGGGTGTGACTGCGCACCTGTTGTGCATGGAGTTAATCGAGGCACAACAGGATAAAGCAGTCATCTCCAAAAGCAGTCATCTCTCAGAGAGAGAGCCACTGTCCAGACAGAGGAGCCATCTGCTCTCCTGTGTAAAATAGTATTGTGATGCTTTCAAAGTGTTATTCCCTGCACTTCATGGAGGATTAAAACAACCAACTGAAGAAAGCCGCCCTGTGTCGTGTCCTTCCTTTGCCCTGAGTCATGGTGACTAGTCGGTCATAGTATCCTTTGTCAGGACTTGGAAGAATGAAACATTCTGAAACATTATACATTGTGTTTGGACAATAATGCTAGACTTGTATCACGCACAAACAACGAATTAAGAAACAAATGTATATCTAATTAAACATAAAATACATATAACAATATTTAAGTAAGTAACATGCTTTGTTTGTGTCCATAGACATTGCAACAAGTACGTACTGTACAGTTAGGTCATCAAAATATGCTGTCAGAGTTATGGACACTGTGTGTGTGTGTGTGTGTGTGTGTGTGTGTGTGTGTGTGTGTGTGTGTGTGTGTGTGTGTGTGTGTGTGTGTGTGTGTGTGTGTGTGCATGTGTGCGTGCATGTGTGCGTGCGTGTGCGTGCATGTGTGAGTGCGTGTGCGCCTGTGCGTGCTCTCACAGGTGTTACACTTTTAAAGGACTTGTTCCTGGAAGCTTCTACTCCATTGAGGTCATCAGCATCAGTGGAGCCAAGAGGAGTCAGCCTGCTACTGTAAACCTGAACACCAGTGAGTTCTCCAACACACCCACAGTACTGTAGCTGGAATTCATTCATGGATTCGGTGTGTTAAGTAGATTAAATTAACTTTTGAAATCAAATTTCATTCAGAGATTTTTAAGGAGTTTATAAAGGCACTATAATAAGCCAATGTGAAAAGGTTGCCATTTCTTCTTACGCCTTGGATGGCAATTGGATGATTTGAGGCATTTTGTTCCAAAAATGTGTTTTGCAAAAATCCACCTGTTGGTGGCGCTATAACAGGCCAATGTGAAAAGGATGGGATATATTCCTCAGCCTAGTAGGAACGTCTGTGAAAGATTTCACGTAAATTGCACGCCGCGTTCATGATTTGAGGCTTTTTGTTCAAAACGGGACAATCTTGCAAACTTTGAAAGCCAATGTTAGCCAATCAGGATGGAATATGAAATATCGGACAGATCAGTCTTGAGCACATGACTATAGAGATACTGTGTAACGATTTGCGGGATTTTCGGAGAGAATCTGGAGGAGTAATATCCGAAAATGTGTTTTACAAAAGTCGGCCTCCTATAACAGGTCGTTCTGGAAAATTTGGGGCAGAGGTTCATCGTTGGCATCTAGGGAGTGTGTGTGCAAAGTATGGCATCGACCAGGTTAACGGTGCCGGAGATTAGCTGTACACAGACGGACGGACGGACACACACACACACACACACACACACACACACACACACACACACACACACACACACACACACACACACACACACACACACACAAACGGACACACACGAACGGACACACACACGGACGGACGGAGTGCAACACATACTCTCTCCCCATGCCTTCGGCCTAGTGGAGACAATTAGGGGTGCTACACTTCTTTCAAACTAATCAATTTAATCAACCAATTGAATCTATTTTAATTCAACGGATTTTCCAAAATACTGAAAATAGCAGATCAATAAGCTCACAACGTGTCGCAGCAACGTGTTGCGAGATTTCAGCTATTTTCATAATCCTCAGATTGGCTAATCAAAGTGTTTTGTCGTTTTGTTTGGTTTTGCATGTAATTGGTGTATGTTTGCAGTCCCAGGTGTGCCACAGGGGGTGGTGCTTGCAGATGAGGTGGTGACCTCTGTGTTCATCAGCTGGAGTCCTCCATTAGGACAGGTGGATGGCTATAAGGTATAATGTCTTCTTTTAACCCATTTTAAGACCTGGAACGCATCTCTGTGTCACCTTAGCTTTTAACCACTTTAGCCATTATTTTAAACTTTAGCTATTGAAAAATAGCAGATCTGCAAGAAGTACTGTAGATTTTTTTTAATTGTGAAAATATGTGCAAATCTTTGAATATTATATTCTTTCAACTCAAATCTAAATTCTGGGGGGGTCCCTGGAACAAAATAGTTTGAGATGGGGGTCTGCGGGTATCATTCTTTCACAACAACCATTTTTAACTCAAATCTAAATTCTGGGGGGGTCCCTGGAACAAAATAGTTTGAGATGGGGTTCTGCAGGTATCATTCTGGGACACAAGGCAGCAAAATATGTGTATACTATATACTCACATACTGTACGCATGCACTGCACGCACACGCACACGCACACGCACGCACGCGCGCACACACACACACACACACACACACACACACACACACACACACACACACACACACACACACACACACACACACACACACACACACACACACACACACACACACACACACATTATTCAAGTTGTAGAGGAAGCAGGCCACCTAGCTGGTTCAGGTTCCACTCACCTGTGGACACCCAGTGAACCACGCTCACCCGTGGGGTCGCCTGGCAACCGCCATCGGCGCGGCAGAGCTTTGGTTACCGGCCCTTTAAATGATGCATGACCTCCTCAGAGCTATGGCCAGGAACAATGACCAAGCACTACACAGTACCACATTTACACACCAGCAAAACACAAGCAGAAGATGTTTTAATAATGTACTGTACAGTGTACATCAGTGGTTTTCAACCAGTGGTCCTTGGAGGGGGGGGGGGGGGTTCCAGGTGGTCCCCAGCTAGATGATAGAGAGTTGGTAACCATATGGACCGTTATTAGGGATGGGTATCATTAGGATTTTTGTGAGTCCGGTACCGATTCCGGTTCTGCTTATCGATTCCGGTTCTTAACGGTTCCCTAACGATGCCCTTACAGACCTATAACGGTCCGTTATAGATCTGTAAGGGCCGATTCATAGTCCTATTTATTGCTGAAAACAAGTCGGTTCTCGAAAGGTCCTAGAAAGGTCCTAGAAAGGTCCTCCAATGTAGAATAATTGTTATTTTTGATCAACGATTGCCAGCTTAGTATCTCTCCTATGGTACCAACATCAACACTGCATGGAATTGTGGAGAGAATCTTATCCAACGGCAACAATATATATGGTCTTTTTTTTCACAGGTTCCATCTTGTCATGCCATGTTTCTAAGGCTTATTGTGCCTATTGTTCTTATTGCTTATTGCCTTCCTGCTTGGTCCTGCCTTATCGCTGTAATTTTTTCTAGTTATTATTATTATTATTTCAAATGTTTTCAGTGACAGCACCCAGTACAGTTATCATGGAGAAATTGGGTCTCTAATGAATAATAAATACTGATCTGCATGCGTGCATGCTCGTACACATACTGTATGTGTGTGTGTGTGTGTGTGTGTGTGTGTGTGTGTGTGTGTGTGTGTGTGTGTGTGTGTGTGTGTGTGTGTGTGTGTGTGTGTGTGTGTGTGTGTGTGTGTGTGTTACAATACTTTGAAATATAGTAGAATTGGAGAAATATACATTGTGAGGATTTGGATTTACCATTAGGAAAAGACTCAGGTTAGTGTTAGGATTAGACATGTTAGGTTTAGGGGTTTAGGAGGATTAGATTTATGCCTTCTTTATAAACTTAGTTATACACACTGGGATTTGTTTTTACGTCCGGATAGTGATACCCCGTCCAGGACAGGAGACTTCAGGAGACTTTGCTCAGATCTGAACCCATTTGATTTGGCGTTAGTAACCTGTGTGCGTGCGTGCGTTAATTGTTCTCAGCTGGTGTGTGGCCTGCTGGCAGAGGACAGGCGGTGGTGGCTGGAGGTGTTTGTTGTGCACGGGACCAGTTATGAGATCAGGGACCTGATCCCTGGCTCAGCCTATGGACTCAGCATCTGCAGCATGCTGACTTCAGACGCCAGTCAAGCAGTCCATAGAGAGTTCTACACACGTAAGGAATGCACGCACGCACGCACGCACGCACGCACGCACGCACGCACGCACGCACGCACGCACGCACGCACGCACGCACGCACGCACGCACGCACACGCACGCACGCACGCACGCACGCACGCACACACACACACACGCACACACACACACACACCTTAGAGTAGGACATACCGTACTTATCAATTATCAGTTGCAGCTCTGAGTGAGATAGAGAGAGAGAGAGAGAGAGAGAGAGAGAGAGAGAGAGAGAGAGAGAGAGAGAGAGAGAACCCCAGCAGTGTGTGGGCTAAGCATTCATCCCATGCGGAGGTCATCAGATAATGGCAATGGCTGATTAGTTGGTTTTGAAGGGTGCTTCTCTCTTCTGATCAGAACATTGCTCCCCCACCTTGATTGGCATTCATAACAAGACACCAAACAGCCAAATGGAAGCAGGGAGGAAATGTGTGTCCTGAATGCACAACGAGGTGGCGCTTTTCTTTGTCCAGGCCAGTGGTGGAAAGTAACCAGTGGTGGAAAGTAACTAAGTACATTTACTACTACTGTACTTAAGTACTGTACTTAAGTACAATTTTGAGGTATTTGTACTTTTTCTCGAGTATTTCCAATTTCCAATACTTTTACTACTTCTACTCCACTACATCTCGGAGGCAAATATTGGAATTTAGTTACTAGTTACTTTGTAGATTTTGATTATTAGGCCTATTACAAAACATACGTTAACCACTTCAGCCCTATACATTTCAGCCATTGCTATTTTCAAAAGATTTGTATACATTTATTATACAAAACTTGAAATGGGAAATTCTGCACAATGAGTACTTTCTACTTTTGGCACTACTTTTTAAGTACATTTTGAATTCCGGACTTTTTACTTGTAACAGGAGCATTTCTACATTGCAGTATTGATACTTTTGCTTAAGTAAAATAATTGAGTACTTTTTCCCATCACTGGTAATGGGTTTTGTTTGTCCAGGCCCTGCAGGAGTGTGTGCCCTACGTCTGCTGCATGCCAACACGTCGTCCTTCACCGTGGGCTGGGACGGCGCGCCGGGACACTTCCACTTCCACAGAGTCACCGTGATGGCCGCCGGTGATTCTTCAGTCACCGTACCCCAGGGGGAGCGCACGGTCACCGTACCCCAGGGGGAGCGCACGCTCACCGTGCCCCGGGGGGAGCACACGCTCACTGCGCCCCGGGGGGAGCGCACGCTCACTGCGCCCCGGGGGGAGCGCACGCTCACCGCGCCCCAGGGGGAGCGCACGCTCACCGTGCCCCGGGGGGAACGCATCGCCGTGGTTACGGGATTGCGGGACGGCTGTGGCTACAACGTGAGCGCTGAGAGGGTGAGAGGGGCGGCGACAGGCAGCCCCGCTTTCCTCACCGTCACCACAGGTAGAGATATGATACCTCTGCTGTCTGTCGGGAAGAAACCACTTACCACCGGTAACTCCAAAATGTTTTTTAATATATTTTTTAAATATTTTTGGTTCAATATTTTTTTAACCAACACAGACATAAAGGGTGTTTAATAGCACTGATTTATGGAGAAAAAAAATCTCAAAAATGGAGTTAGGTGGTTTCTTCCCGACAGCAATGATATGATATGATATGATATGATATGATATAAAGTGCTTATATGAATATAAGTACTTTATTGTCAGTTCACACTGAAATTTGTCTTGCAACCCAGCAGCCTTGTATGCAACACATATACGTGCACATTTGACATAACACAGAAATTAAAATAAAATTACATACATAAAAACATGAAGGCAAGAGCAATGTCCACAGCTCAGTCTAGTCCTGGCCAAAATCCGGATTAAGCCTCAAAGTCGACTGATGGACAAAGGACCTCTTCAGTCTGACCTTATTGTATGCTGGAAACACCATATCTCCTTCCTGAAGGCAGCAGCCTATACTCTCCATACAAAACATGGCTATAGTATTCAAGGTGATATTCCTTGCTAACCTCAGCCTGCTGCCTGACCAAGGATGCTCTTGCACAGAAGGGCCCCGCTGCTCAACACCCCATTAACTCACTCACCATGAATGTCTCTTCATTGAATTACAGAAAGAAACTTTCTCCACCCCCACCCCCCCTCTTTCTCTCTCACTCCCCCCACCCCCCTCTTTGTCTCTCTCTCTGTCACTTGTGTCCCCCCCATGAGTGCCAAATCGCGTGCAGGGAGTGCGTGTGGTCAACGTGTCGACGCATGCGTTCTCGCTGCGCTGGGAGCGGTCGTCGGGAGGGTGCGTGGATCGCTACCGGGTCAGCCTGCTGCCTGACCAAGGAAATGTCACGGTGTACCCGACACACGACGGACACATCCAGGTATACATGCATGTGTGTCTGATGAGTCAGTGGAATCATAACTCGGCCTCAAAATAGCCACGCTGTAGCAGATGGAAACGAGAAAAGACACAGATGTTAAGTAATGTAATTTATGTGCAGTGTCATACCATCACTGAGTTATTATGGAGAGCTAGTGAAGGGAGGACGGACGGTAGATCTGCTACTGTAGATGTCTGCTTTCTTTGACTGAGTTATGGTACCAAATTCACACACACACACACACACACACACACACACACACACACACACACACACACACACACACACACACACACACACACACAGAGCTTCCCCCGTTCTGCAAAACCCCGCCTCATACCAGCTCTCCCTGGCTGCCAGGTGTCAGATACCCCCCCTCAAATGTAACCTTACACACCTACCTTACACACTCACAACACAGCACAGCACGCACACACGCGCGCACACACACACACACACACACACACGCACACACACACACCCACACATACACAGTTGAGTAATAGAGCTCATTATTTATTAGGTAGGCTTTGTGAGCGCAACCCTGAATCATTCATTTGCTTAAGCAGGTCTCCCTAGAGAGAGAGAGAGAAAGAGGGAGAGAGAGAGAAAGAGGGAGAAAGAGCTGGCCTGGGAGGGAGAGAGTTAGCCTTGTGCTAAGGCAGGAACCCTCACACCCTGCCATTCTCTGGCCCTCGCCAGCTAACAGCTAACCTGTGGAATACCGCAAGACCAGCACATACCATCACTACACTACTAACCCTGTGATTGACCTCAGGCTAACCTCACTAGCCTGCTAGCTATTGGACTCACTTTTCTTTTTCAACTCTGTGGATTACCCCGTTAGTCGCCTGCCGCTATAACCCCTCTGCTGTAGCGAGCAACACTGGATGCACCTGCATCTGATGGACATCAGGCCTCTATAACCGCAGCCTGCTGTGTCTTAACCAGAGCTAACGCTGCTACTGCCACGGCCCGCCAGCTATGGCCAGCGTGGCCCTTTCTCTCACGCTGCTCCTTACACTCTGCTTGGGACAGGTGCACTCACAGGTAAGCCTTCTATAGACCCATCCAGCTGATTCATTCATGCATGTGGATTCTCCACGCAAAGGTGCAGAACATAAATTCTGATTATGTGTACATGTGTACACTACACGCTCAGGGGTCAAACTATACACTCTTATCTTGCATACAACTGTGGTTGTTGCAGATATTTAAATTGCACTGCAACATATATGGCGTAGAGCAGTGGTTCCCAAACCGTTTAGCTTGAGACCCAAAACATAAATGTGATGTCTCCCCAGGATCCAAAGTGAAAATAGCCGATCTACAAGCTCACAACACAAGCTTGTGACGTGCTTGTAGATTTTCACTACTTCTTAAAACAATTTTC
>NC_136810.1:36967194-36997194 GCF_951216825.1 Electrona antarctica
CATAAAATTCAATAGTGCATATAACAATGACAGTTAAGTACCTAAGACAATTAAACTCAAAGGGGGGATGGGTAGGCCTACCACTACATATTAGGAGTATACAAACATGGGAAATAAACATTCAATATAAGTTAAGTTGATTACTGCATTTCAAGGGACACTAAAGTGACTAGCACTGCGCATTACACACATTCCCTACAGTTTCTCGGAAAACAGATTAGGATTACATTTCACAAATAACCAATAAAATGCAACATACAAAATTACAAATCATCATAAACAAACTGAACTCACTTCAGTGACGCATAACCAAGGCCTGAGGCTCCAGGACAGAGGGCTCTCAGGTAGAGTTGTTGCTGCTGCTGACAAACAATGACTGCATGGAAAGGCACTCAGGCAGTATATATAGCTGGCCACTGATTGAGGAGTGAGTGAGAGCAGGTGTGATTACTGATTGAGAGGGAGTGACAGCACGTGAGGTGGGTGGGTCCACATGGAATAGGCCAGGGGGAGGGTCAAGGGGCCAGTGAGGCACTCCAACGTTGAAGATGCCACTACCTACTGGCGAAATGTGGAATTGCAGCACTTAATGGAAGTGGACGGACGTTCATGACGTCACGTGAAAAGCCCGGACCTCAAAATTGAGGTCCGGGGCTGGGCTAGGCTAAACTTCCGCTCACTCGAGCCATTGAGTTATCATTATACTTCCGGAAGTCTTCCGGGTGCTTCAAAACGCCACTGAGCAACTTCCACTGAAATGAATAGCTGGGGGGGCGGAGCTTCGCGCCAGTTCAGTCTCTATCCTTTTATATACTCTATGGGGAGGGTTGTTGCTGCTCACTAGGATGACTCTTTTCTACAAGGATGTTTAATCATCCTGAAGGGCATTATTTTTAAACAACTACTGCCATGTCATACATTATCCCGCTTATTACATGGCTACTTATAAAAAATGAATGAATTGAGCCAAAACTAACAACAAAACAAGGTATTTCCTTGCTTACATTAGTCTCCTCCCCTTAGTGACGGTAGTCACACCACTTCCGTTTCATCTTTACAGTCGTGCAAATGTATCCTAATATAAATAGAAATAAATATATAGCGTGCTGCTTAGCAGAAAAGGAAATAAAAAAATAAAATGTAAAGATATTTTAAAATATATTTTCGTTAACGGAAATGGTCAGGTGTAGTTCCAGACACTATATAGCATTCGGAGATTGTGGAATAGTTGTCTGGCTACGTGAGACTATGCTTACGGTAATGCTTTGAAAGTATCGCCGTGCTGACCGTCTGCCCAGCTGCAGCACAGTCGCCTCAGAAAACAAGGCAGTGAATGATCAAACAAAATACATACATACATGGATGCACCTGGGACGTATCCTCAGTGATGTATCCCAAGGTCATCAGGGTTTCGGGTCTCCCAACATCATACCCCTCACTCAGGTGACCCAGCCGGGGTGATCAAGTCCCGACTTACGTCCCAGTAGCTACCCTCGATCAGTCCCATTAGGGAAAAACCAGGGCCACACAATCCGTTCCTCCTGAACTACTCTGCCGGGACTGGGAGGTACCATTCTGGCGCGTGGAAGGACTAGGCTCTGTGGGTTGACTCCTGTCCGGGCCCCTCCTACGTCTCACCAGGTCCACTCCTGCTCTCACCAGGTCAGGCCCTGTGCGTTGCACCAGACTCCCAGCACCAGGCACTTTATTCAGGAATGGTGGATTCTCGAGCCGCAACAGTTCCGCAGGCTCCACCTTGCCCTTGGTGGTGCCGCAGGCTCCGCTTGAGGCTTGAATGGCCCTCCTAAAGGCCTCACCGTGGGTTTGTTGGGCTTCTTCCTCACGGAAGACACAGGCTGGGGCGCCAACCCATACTGCTCCCAGGTGCCGTCTAATTTCCGGCTGCCACCCGTCTCTCCGGTGGTCACCAGACTATTCCTGGTTGTCACGTAGTCTATTCCTATGAGTCACTATAAATAGAATAACTAAACAAAATACATACATACATGGATGCACCTGGGACGTATCCTCAGTGATGTATCCCAAGGTCATCGGGGTTTCGGGTCTCCCAACATCATACCCCTCACTCAGGTGACCCAGCCGGGGTGATCAAGTCCCGACTTACGTCCCAGTAGCTACCCTCGATCAGTCCCATTAGGGAAAAACCAGGGCCACACAATCCGTTCCTCCTGAACTACTCTGCCGGGACTGGGAGGTACCATTCTGGCGCGTGGAAGGACTAGGCTCTGTGGGTTGACTCCTGTCCGGGCCCCTCCTACGTCTCACCAGGTCCACTCCTGCTCTCACCAGGTCAGGGCCTGTGCGTTGCACCAGACTCCCAGCACCAGGCACTTTATTCAGGAATGGTGGATTCTCGAGCCGCAACAGTTCCGCAGGCTCCACCTTGCCCTTGGTGGTGCCGCAGGCTCCGCTTGAGGCTTGAATGGCCCTCCTAAAGGCCTCACCGTGGGTTTGTTGGGCTTCTTCCTCACGGAAGACACAGGCTGGGGCGCCAACCCATACTGCTCCCGGGTGCCGTCTAATTTCCGGCTGCCACCCGTCTCTCCGGTGGTCACCAGACTATTCCTGGTTGTCAAATAGTATCGTCTATTTCTCGCTTCAAATGTTTTTTTGTTGGTTTACATGGCTGTCATGTTGGATACAGCATCAAATCCAAACAGCGCAGCAGGTGCTCTGAGGCTTTGATTAGACAGCGGCCTGTTATAAAGTGAGTGGCAAATCGAGTGGCAAAGTTAGTTTAACATTGTTTAACGTAATTTAAGGCAATCAGATTGGATGTATGGGCTGTCAAAGCCAGAAAGCAGTTTTTTTGCCACTCACTAGGCGTTCCCGCATAACTTCCGGGTATGATGATGTCACACGCATATACCCTCTATAGAGTGGAGCGGTCATTATCAAGAAATAACACACCGCTGAATTCAGCGATTGACCAATCAGAATCAACCAAGCCGTGTAATAAATCCCTAACCCTATTGATTGATTGATTGATAATTTTATTAGACAATAAGATGCAAACTGTACAGGGTACAGTAAAGCACATTTGGTCCAAAGGGACAGCACCGAAACAAGACCTTGCGGTCTTGTTTCCATTCGGGATTTCGGGTCCCATGCATTCATTCACAATAACAACATTAAATCTATGTACAGATTGGAATAGAGGGGGGGGGGGGGGTCTATTGACCGGATGATAGTGACAGGTGAATTTTCAGTCCTTTCTAAAAAGGAAGCCAGTCATTTGCTAGTTTTGAGGGAAGGGGGCGAGGCATTCCACACCTGAGTGGCAGTGTTGTGGAAGGTGAATTTACCCATATTTGTTCTAAAAGTGGGTGGCAATTTTGAAAGTCAGTCCCATGCATTTTCAATTGCTTCTACCCGGAGCCAGCTATCAAATCAAAATGTGTTACAAAAAGGTGGGTCATGGGTCCTAGGCCTAGAAGAAGTCGGATTAGTTTGTTTTGGGAGGTCTGGAGCTTAGTTTTTTGTGCCATTGAGATGTTAGAGAACCAGGAGGTGCAAGAATAGTCAAACAAGGGCTGAATAAGAGCTCCAGTTAATGTCCTGAGAGCCCTCCTGTTAACAAAGGAAGAGATTCTGCCCAAGAATCTTGGTCCTTTGATTTACTCTTATTGCCATGCCCTCACCTGTCAGTTTATTGTCCAGGATTTTCAAGAAAACTGTCATGATTTAGAAGACATTCGTAGAATTGTCCTCAGGTCTAAATGGGTTAAGTCGTAGAAATTACAATATATAACTATATATATTATTTAGTAGTCTTCAAGGGACAAGAAGGTGGCGCCAGGTCTTCTTTAGGGAAGAAGGCTTATAACTGCTGAATAACTGTATTATTTTAGGTACAAGGAGGTGTGTCCTTACCTTGAGTCGACCTACCATGAGGTGCCTACCACTGATGACCTACCGGAGACTCTCCTCAATAACCTCAGTCCAGGCTCTACGTATGACGTACAGGTAACGTGTACACAATACACATACACTATAGACATACCGGTAATACATATCATCACTGTTGGGCAGAAACCTTGTATGTCCAAAACTGCTACTGTTCAGGAAACAAAACAAAACAACCCCAAAAAACTATGGATCCAGTGTAGTTTAATCATAAGCTCTTGTTAATAGCTTGTTAGTCTTGCGTGGCCAGACTGTTGCCTGGTGTCCCTAATTTGAACATTTCATTACAGGCAAAAAATGTAAAAGTAAAATAGTGAATAGTAGATCTACAAGCTCACAACTATTTGCATGGCAATGCATTGCAAGCTTGTAGATCTGCTATTTTTGCTACTATTGTGTGTAAGAAGATGGCATTCTGTAGATACAAGGTTTCTGCCATGCAGTGGTTAATGTGGTTAAGATGTTGGCTTTCCATGTGGGAGACCCGGGTACGATTCCCGGGTGTTAGAATGGTGCCGTAGCAGAGTGGCTCACAACCTCAGCCTGATGGCCTCCAAAGTCTAATATCTCCCCCGAGCCATGGTGGTATCCCTTTGGCTTAGTGGTTAAGATGTTGACTTTCCACGTGGGAGACCCAGGTATGACCCCAAGGTTACGTGCACACACAGCGACACAGGTACATAAATAAATAAATGAAAGCACAAACAAACACAAACATAGTCATACATTCTGTACATACTTTTCTTTTTCATTTTTTTAAAGAGCACACATACAGCATACTGCTCTTAACACTGACGTGTGTGCTCCAGAGTGAAGCAGATTCCATGTGACGAGACTCTATTCTCTTGATCTGGCTGAATAATTGATTCTGATTGAATTATTGATCAGGTAAACAGATCTATGGATCACCCATGGCTCTTTCCACTGTCTGTTGTCGTTGAGCTTGAATATGATCACGCTTATTAGTTTTCAGAATTCATTAACCTGCATGACCTTCATAGACAATGATTATGTGTGCTTTTGTGTGTACTGCATTTGTGTGTGTGCATGCATGCCTGTGTGTGTATCACGTTACCTTAGACTTAGACTTGTCAATGCGTGGTTCCATCAAACCTCTCTTCTACAGTACTTAGCAGTTACATGTTTTAATACTGCACATTGTTGCAATGTATCTACGAATGAGCTAAATGTAGCCTACTCAAAATGTTCAAGCAGGCAAACACAGATACACGTGGGTAGTACAGTATGCACTATGCATATACTGTATTATAACAACATCCAGAGCCCACCGCAGCTCAGAGCATGCGCAGGGTGCATGCTGGGTCTTAGGCTAGTCTACCTTTTGGGACAAAAGAAACACTGTGCAGCGTATCTGGTCATTATGAGATGTGTAGAAAAAAAAAGATTTTTTCGAGCGATAAAAATAAGTGATTTAGAGTAAGAGCTGCGGTGCGCTCTGGATTATATTATTATTTAACAGGTCATTTCAAGGGTTAAAAAGCACGGCTAGAAAGCTGTTTCAACCAATCAGATGATTGGTTGAAACAGCTTTCTAGCCGTGCTTTTTGTCTCCACCAGGCCGAAGGCATGGGGAGAGAGTATGTTTTGCACTCCGTCCGTGTGTGTGTGTGTGTGTGTGTGTGTGTGTGTGTGTGTGTGTGTGTGTGTGTGTGCGTCCGTCCTTCCTTCCTTCCGTCCGTCTGTTACCAGCTAATCTCTGCCACCGTTGGCCCGATCCATGCCAAACTTTGCACACACACTCCCTGGATGCCAACGACGAACCTCTGCCCCAAATATTCCTCAACGGCCTGTTATAGCGCCACCATGAGGCCGATTTAGGCAAAATACATTTCTGTAGATTACTCGTACACATTTTATCCATACATCACACAATTCGGTATACACTATCTAGTGTATCATGTGATCAACACGGATCTGCACCATTTCCCATCTTCCATCCTGATTGGCTAAGATTGCCTTCCAAAGCTCACATGATTGGTCCGTTTCGAACAAAATGCCACAAATCACAAACACAGTGTGTAATTTCCATGAAATTATACACGCACATTTCCACTAGGCCGAGGACGACATGCCACTCATTTCTTCCCCAAATCAGCCTCAAGGTGGCGCTATAACAGGCCAATTCCTGTTTTTAGCTATAACTGCATCGATCTGTATACAACTTATGTATGCGCACTCCCTAGAGGCCATGGAAAAACATTGTCCCTGCATCCCTCCACATCTGTCGGTTATAGCGCCACCATGAGGCCGATTTCTGCAAAACACATTGCTTATGTTAGTCGCACAGATTTCATCCAAATGTCACGCAAATCGGTACACATGATCTCTGTAGTCATGTGATCAAGACGAGTCTGTTGGATTTCTCAGATTCTACACTGATTGGCTAAAATTGCCTTCCAAAGTTTTCAGGAGTGGCCCGTTTTGTACGAAATGCTGCACATGTCCTGCTCATCCAGAATTCTATCCTCATGCTATGAGTGATCTGGCTCTGCATTTCCTCAACAAAATGAAGAAAATTGTTGCAAAAAAAGAACAAACAAAAAAACATGTTTATATTACTCCTAAACATTTTGCCAAACATCTCACACAGTCCTATCCTCCTGGTGGAGACCTGTGCCCAGAAGGGCACTTTTTCTAGTTAACCATGATATTGGAACAGCTAATCAAAACAAAGAATTCAGCCGTGCTTTTCTCTCAGAGCGCAGCAGACTTGGTGGCTAGGCTAGCTAGTTTCTTGGAACATTTGTGGTCGTAGTGACTACATCTGTCATTGAAAATGTTATATTTTTCAGCGATTCTCTTAGTTTTAAGGGTAACTGTTATAATTGTTATAATTGCAATATTACACAAGAGTGTGTTCTTTATTGTCATTAATGCACTTAAAGAACACCCTCTTGTGTAATATTGCTTAAATCTTTCACCTGTACCACTCGTTATTGGATGTAATAACATCAGATTAACACAATCTATGCCAGATTCGAGAAATCTCGTATATAGATCTTAAACCCGGCTGTGCCAAGACGAGAATTATCGTCTTTCTTTTCTATTAATCCAGAATTAATACTGTTAGAATATTTACTGTATTTTAGCTTCCAGTCGCTAGGCAACGCTTTGCCTCCTTGTTGTGATGTCATCGAAATCGAAAAAACTCTGCGCACACCCGCACGCAGCCGCGCACGCGATCTTAGCGGCGTTATCTCTGAATTGAGGCTCAAATTGAGGTGATATGAGGTGAGGGACGATGTTAGGAGCTCAATAACAAAGATAACAAACCATATTTGTTATAATAACAATATTAGCGTCTCTGATGCTAGAGAAGGGGACGCACGGTGGCTGGGTAAGGAGATCAGGGCTTTACTAACAGACTGTACAACCAAAGGGTCTATGTGTAAAATTGTAAATATGTTTTTATTATATATATATATATATATATATATATATATATATATATACATATATATATATATATATATATACATATGTGTGTGTGTGTGTGTGTGTGTGTGTGTGTGTGTGTGTGTGTGTGTGTGTGTGTGTGTGTGTGTGTGTGTGTAAGGTGCGTGAGCATAATGCCGCTGTGTACTATGCATTATACATATTTAAGGACATTATTGAAGGTGCAGGGCATTATTCTACAATGTGAGGTTGGACGTGCCCACACATACAGTACCTGTATGTGTATCTGAAAGAATAAGAATAACCCAGCCAATGCTGGGTACTGAAACCTGAACCATACATTGTGAAGCATGCCCACTTAGCCACCTAAAGTAATATGGATTAACTATCCTTTGTTTTTCTTTTAAGTGTACCTGCAGTTGAGTATACAATACATGTCTGTGCTATCTTTATCAGTTGTAGTAGGTTAGCCAGCCGTAGTGTATGTCAGCTTTATGACACAGGTAATGTTACACAACCACACTGGACCCTGGGCTGTAAAAGGCTACTGTAGTATTGGTGTAGTTATCTTATTGATCAGCACTCACTGCATGTGTTGTTCATGTTGTCATCAACACCTAGTGGAGCTACAGCAATGGATCTAATGACTGTGCCATGAATTAATAATACCAAGTAATACCTCTCTGCTCTTCCTGCCTTGTTGATTTTGTCGACTACCTTTTTTCACTGACCGAAACTAAATAAGAACAGAATAAAAACTAAAGCTATGACTAAATATACTGAAAATTTCGTCAAACAAATTAAAACTACACTAACATGTTTTTCAGCATGCAACTAACTAAGTGTAAAATCGTCCATTACGCCATCAAGGCCCTCATTTTTGTCTAAAATCGTATGATATTTAGTCGACTAAAACTAGACTGACACTAAAACATTTCAGGTGACTAAAGTATGACTAAACTAAATTAAATTGTATTCAAAAGACTATGACTAAAACTAATCAAAATTTGCAAAATCAACACTGCTACCTCCTCCCTAGCATGGGCAGAATTCCTTTTCAGGTTTATGATCCGTTCGGGAGCGTTTGTCATGTTCTGGAACTTCCTTTTCCTCAAACCGATTTTTCGCAATGAAAGCTGCAGGCTTTATTGTTATTGGTTTGAGGGAAAGGAAGTTCCATATTGATGGTTCCTGCCTGATGACTACAAAACAATGACTACAACATTAACGATATCATCCGCTCCAGACCGGTTCACATAGCAATTTGTGTGACACAGACCAGGCTTTCCTCCGAGGTGGAAAGCCTGGTGACGCAAGGTTACCCCTCCCCTAATCCTCTCCCTGTCCTCCATGTGTTCCTTTTCTCTCACCCTCCAACTCTTCTCTTTTCTTTTCACTCCCCCCCCCCCCTCCCTCTCCTCTAGGTAGCAGCTCAAAGTCAACATGGAAGTAGGGGATCGTTCAGCAAGTCTTTGTACTTCAAGACGGCGGAGGCCCGTGGGTATCCATCCATAGCTATACACAGTCAAATCATGTTAATGTCACATGTTGCATCATGTGTTCTGTATAGACTATGGGCTCCATCTTGCGCCACCCTTATCCCTTATCCCTAAACGTATTTGCCATTTTTTACTATTTTTAAAAACATTTAAAAAAAGTTCAACTAGCCGATCTACATGGAGACATTGTGAGCTTGTAGATCGGCTATTTGAACTATTTTAAAAGTTTTTTTTAAATAGTAAAAAATAGCAAATTAGTTTAGGGATAAGGGTTAAGGGGTGGTGCAAGATATAAGCCTATGGGCCCTATTTTCGCCAGTGCCCTTTTTGTTATTTTGAAAAACATTTTAAAATTGTTCAACTATAGCCGATCTACATCGACATGTTGTGAGCTTATATTGGCTATTTGAACTATTCAATTTTTTTTTTAAATAGTAAAAATTAAAAAAGGCAAATAAGTTTAGGGATAAGGGGTAAGGCACGGGCGAAAATAGGGCCTTTTATGTGCCTGGCTGGCTGTATGGTGGTGTCTGTTTGTCTATTTTCAACTTTATATATGTTGGCACCTGCCTATTCTTGACTGTTTGTGTGTGTGTGTGTGTGTGTGTGTGTGTGTGTGTGTGTGTGTGTGTGTGTGTGTGTGTGTGTGTGTGTGTGTGTGTGTGTGTGTCTATTTTTGACTGTACAATAGGTTGGCGCCTGCCTATTTCTGACTGAGTGTGTGTGTGTGTGTGTGTGTGTGTGTGTGTGTGTGTGTGTGTGTGTGTGTGTGTGTGTGTGTGTGTGTGTGTGTGTGTATCTATTTTTGACTGTACAATAGGTTGGTGCCTGCCTATTTCTGACTGAATGTGTGTGTGTGTGTGTGTGTGTGTGTGTGTGTGTGTGTGTGTGTGTGTGTGTGTGTGTGTGTGTGTGTGTGTGTGCACACGCGAGTGCGCGCATGCTTGCGTAAGTGTTTGTTTGATGAAGAGAAAAGCCAATCCAAATCCTGCTCTGTTTCAACTGAGATAATGCTGTGTGGAGAAGGTGCCTTGTGCCATCAAGTGTAAATTGTGAAGCCCTTTGCAATATAATTTATGGATTCAAACAAAACATTTAAAGTGTGTGTGTGTGTGTGTGTGTGTGTGTGTGTGTGTGTGTGTGTGTGTGTGTGTGTGTGTGTGTGTGTGTGTGTGTGTGTGTGTGTGTGTGTGTGTGTGTGTGTGCGTGTGTGACGTGTGTGCGTGCATGCGTGTCCTGCAGCTCCAGGCATGGTGACCAACCTGACCGCGTTCGCTCACAACCACACGTTTGTGGTGGTCACCTGGTTCCTCCCACACCGCATCAACGGCCTCATCACCAAGTTCACTGTGAAGGTCAACCACGCCCGGACCTCGCAGACGGTTCGCACGCTGGAGCTCAACGCCGAGGACATCATGACGGGAGCGCTGCCGCACTGCAACGTAAGGCGCGCATCAACGTGTCCTGAGTGGGTTCCAAATGGCCCCGTACAGGTCTGTAACTCTGAGTTATGCTCAGAGTTATGGGTGTCCTTGAAATTAAGAACCACTGCAGTGGAACAGAGCCTTAACCCGCTTATGGCCAGTGCCGTAATTGACTTACGTAATGAATCAATAAATCCCTTATGGCCACTGACGTATTTGACGTAACCGTTTAATCCCCTGTAATCGGGAGCTTAATATAACAAAATGTAGCAACTTTTAGCTTGTTTGGCTAACGGCCGATGTAATCTCCCTAAAACCCGGCTGAAATCTGCGCGTGCACGGTCGATCACGCACGCGTGTGATCGCGCATGCATCGCTGCGTAAAATGCGATATTTTGGGCTTGATTAGAGCTTAATTTGACTTAGTTATTAAAATAAACAATGATCGCTTAACATTCCGGACATCTGATAGTGCTGCACCAGTCCAAAGCTAGTTCCGTATGTTGTGGTTCCTTAAACCGGAAGTGACATCGCCAGATTCGCTCTATTTGGTCAAAATCGTCATGATGGTGACGTTACCGCCACCATCAGGACTGGGTATAATACTATAGGATTGCCGTGTGAGAATGAGATGGAGTGTGTACAGTATATCACAGATTTTTCTATTGGCATTAAAATGACAAATTAAACATATGAATAGTGCAGGCAGAAGG
This sequence comes from Electrona antarctica, assembly GCF_951216825.1. NCBI lineage: Eukaryota > Metazoa > Chordata > Actinopteri > Myctophiformes > Myctophidae > Electrona > Electrona antarctica. Next base: position 36,978,175 of record NC_136810.1, read on the forward strand.
CACAATCCACTGTTAATTAGGCTGGCCATAAGAGGGTTTTTAATTAGTATCATCGGTAACACCTGTGAAGGAAGTAGGGAAGTGGCCTGCAGGTAGGAAGAGTTATTCTGTGTGCATATAGCCCATTAGAAGACAACCATTTTAAGAGCAGGGAGATACATCACGAATACCCCCCAAGTGGAAAACTGAAACCACAGGGGAAGCAGAGCCTCCTGTTGGTGGTGCAGCTCGGGGTGGGATGGAACAAGGAAGCTCACATGAAGCTGCAGTATATGCAACAGCAAGAGGAGCAAGTACTGAAGTACAGCAGAATGAAGTGAGCTTAAATATAAGCCACCAAATTTGGTCAGCTGCTTGACAAGTCACAGTTGCATAACCAACACAGTCGGTCCAGTTACAGTATATCTGCCTCAACTAGCTTGCAAGCTACAAATTATTCATCCGCCATCTCTCAATTTGTTTGTCTCTTGGGGTCTTTCTTCTCTCAGAAGTTCTTACAAATAAATTGCGTCATGCATAGAAATATTGATGTTAGACTAACGGGAGGTCTTAACAATGACACGTTACGATTCCCGCTCCGGACGCTGTGGGCACTGGCGGCGTGTCCTCTCCTCCGCGTCATCAATGCCCATATATTGTGCTCTTATAGGATGCAGCTGTATCATTCTGAACTGCTACACAGTGCTATACATACTAGTGCTACATGCATTGTGCTCTTATAGGATACAGCTGTATCATTCTGAACTGCTACACAGTGCTATACATACTAGTGCTACATGCATTGTGCTCTTATAGGATGCAGCTGATATCCTGTCCCGCGGGACTGCGAGCCCATCAGAGGTGACGGCGTCCTCTACCCCTGTCACCCTCTCGGCTGTGCCCCCCGCCGCCTCCTGGAATGTACCCATATCTGTCGGAGTGGATGAGCTGCGGCCCCACACGGCGTACCTCTTTGAAGTGTCTGCCTTCACCTCCGATGGCGAGGGTCAAATCGCTTCCACCATGGTCCGCATGCCAGAATCAGGTACACTTATAGGCCCTCATTTATCAATGGAGTGTAAATTCTGCCTTAAATTCGAGCGTGGGTTTTGGCGTACACCCACGTCAAGTTATCCTTGCACAAAATGCATTTTGAGAAACCACAGCACCCACACACGTGCACGCATGCACACACGTGCGTGCGTGCACGCACGCACGCACGCACGCACGCACGCACGCACGCACGCACGCACGCACGCACGCACGCACGCACGCACGCACGCACACACACACGCACGCACACACACACACACACACACACATACCCCTGGTGTACAGAATGTACAGTAAGTAACATTTTAATCGATGAGTAGCATCTATGTTGGGAATAGCTTTTTATCTCTGCGTCTACGGTATACGTATAATCAGCCTTAGATTTTAGACTTTCGTGCCATGGGGATGTGGGGGGGGGGGGGGGGGGGGGGGGGAATATATATGTGAATATATATGTACAAGGGAACCTACAACAGTAGTACTCATGCTTGTACTGCACTGCAGATATCAGCTGTTTTCCCAAAGCGTGCCCCTCTGCACCTCAAAGTTCTGTACAAGCACCCAGAATGATTGAGGGGGTGTGTGCTGGTGACCATGCAGTGCTATTGAGATTACAAGGAATGCAATTGTTTTGTTGTATTAAGTTAGGCGTATGGAGACCAATTTTATCCTGTGTTCTCATCCGTTTTATTGTGTGTACTGTACATCTGTCTTTCAGCCCCAGAGGATCCTCCTCACAATTTCACCATATGGAATGTGACATCTAAATCCATCTCCATGTTCTGGGATCCTCCCACCATTCTGACAGGGAAATTCAGCTACGTCGTCTATCTCTCTGGACCTACAGGTTTGACTCATAATTATTCACCCAAGCATACAGTACACAATTACATTTCAATTCAATTCAAAGGAGCTTTATTGGCATGAGAAAACATACGTTTACATTGCCAAAGCAAAATAGTGGAACAAAATACAATCAAAACAAAATGTATGTACAATTGAAAGTCCGAATCTTCGTCTATGTACCGAGATCACTCGATGCAGATAGTGCAGGAATACACAGTATGTATTTTACACGAACCAATGACATGCCCCTATAACACATCATTTTCTCTTTCCTTCCTTGGCTCAGGACCTATGTATGAGAATAGCACAGGAGACCTGCGGTTTGTCTACTCTGGTTTGAGCCCCTTCACGAGGTACACGGTGGCAGTCAGAGCCAAGTCAGCCGGAGAGGTGGGCCCAGTGGCGCAGGAAGATATAGTAACGCATGCTGAGGGTAAGGAGTCTGCTCACAATCAAACATATGCAGTATACAGTCCCACACACCTGTTCATTGTACAGTTGGGTGCCACCGATATTGTCCCTTATCATTTGACCCATTTAGGCCTGACCTCAAAACTTTTAAAAATCCTTCTAAATCCTCTAGTTTTCTGAAATAAATATTTTCACGATTTTTCAAAAATAGCAGACCTACAAGCTCGTAGCGCGCCACTCGGTGGCGCGCTATGAGCTTGTAGATCTGCTATTTTTCAATAGCTAAATTATAACAATGTTTAAAACACCAAAAGGGGTTCCCGCCCAAAATGGGTAGATCACGCGAACCTCAGCAAAAAGAAAAGGACAATATCGATGGCCTCCAACTGTACATGGAATGCGCTTCTGTGAAACATTGTTGTGGTAATTACAATTCATTGTGCTAGACCCTGTAGTTTAGTTTAGTTAAGTTCGCAAAGTTATTATTTATTTGGCTGCCGACCCGCATCCCAAAAATATTTTGTTCTAGGACCCTCAGAAGCAAAGACTTTAGTTAGAAATTATATCTGATCTCGTGCTGCACTATGAGCTTGTAGATTTGCTATTTTTGAATAGCCAAAGTATAAAATGACACAGATTTCCCCGGTTTTAATGGGTTGGTTTAGTAGTGTTCTGTTGTACCAGAAATGTAACTGCATTCAGCTTGCATCCATGACATTCTATCTGGACCCGAGGAGACATCAGTTGAATGCAGTACAGTTAATTACCCACTAGGATAGAGAATGTCACGGTGCTTCTCCCAAGGACCACGGTTGGGAGCTATTGATACTGCTGAATACATACAGTCCCAATTTAAAATGTGGCTCCACACCTGCGCTCTGAGATAAAACACAACCCCATCTCTCTGTGTGTGTCCTATATTTTCCTTTGCAGAGAATGCAAAAACATTTTCAGCCAAGCTCACTGTGTGGTGTTTTGACTCTCCCCCCCCAGCGAGACAAGAACAGGCTTAACTAGGGTAGATACCGGTAGCTTGAGACATATGCAGGTCATTTACATCTGGTATAGCCCCCTGCCTTTCTCCATTTTCCTAACAAACCCCTTACTGAAAAACCACACTGTGTGTGTGTATGTGTGTGTGTGTGTGTGTGTGTGTGTGTGCGTGTGCGTGTGCGTGTGCGTGTGCGTGTGCGTGTGCGTGCGTGCGTGCGTGCGTGCGTGCGTGCGTGCGTGCGTGCGTGCGTGCGTGCGTGCGTGCGTAGCACCCAGCGAGGTGTTGGATCTCCAGGCGGAAGCTGAGGATTCCGTGTCCATCTTGGTGAGCTGGAGGAGTCCTGCCCAGCCCAATGGACTGATCACCCAGTACAAACTACAGGTCCTGGATGGGGACATTCTGCTACAAGACATCACCCTTACAGGAGAACTGGTGGGCCTGTTTTTTCATTACACTCAGAGATATAGTGAGTCCTTATATGTGGGTTTTATCATACCTTCTTACTGAACCAATTCTGTACAATCATTGTGGGGTCCTTTGGACAGTGACCTTACATGATTTATAATGGTTATCTCCACTCTTCTGTCCAGGCCTGTTTGTTATCGGTTAATACTACAAGGTAGTTAATCCAGTCCAATCCACTTTATTTATATAGCATGTTTTAAAACTCAAGGTTTACAAAGTGCTGTACAGGAAAATACAAACGAAATACACTGTAGATAAAACAGAGACAAACATCAGCAAGAACACACAAGACAAAACTGGGACACATCACTGAAGAATACAGACTGTTTGATATTATCTATAGTATGCTGCATTTTCTGAAGGAAGCCAAACCAAAATAAGTTTTACTCTTATGTACCTGTACATAAGATGCAACAATAAAGTACAACTTTGAACCTTGAGACGCAGCAGAGTCAGCAGACAGTGAAACAAAACATGCACCATAGAAACTCAACCAGGGTTAAAAGCCAAGGTATAATGTTGGGTCTTAAGGCGAGATTTAAAGGTCTTGATGAAAGGGGCCAGTTTGACGTGGGAGGGGAGCGCATTCCATAATGTGGGGGCTATGACAGAAAAGGCTTGGTCACCTCTGGTCTTTAAGCGGTCTTCTTTGTAATGGAGTAAATGTTGTTTACCTGATGTCCCAGGATTAGACAGCTACCGTAGCATGTCAATACGCATTATTCTGGGTTGTTCTAATAATATACCGGCTAATACGGGTGTTTTCATTATGTCCAGGATGTAAGCGGCGTGAACACACTCGGTCCTGACCTTGACAAGGACAACTCACGGCGGCGTAAGCGATCGGCCGAGCCGAGCCTGACCACCTCTCCGCCGTCCTTCACGCCCGCCGTCTCCACGTCGTCGTTCACCAGCAGCATGCGTGACTCCGGCAGCGTCACAGCAAGCACTATAACCAAGCCCCTTCTCGAGGGGCCTGACCCCCCAGACTTCGACAGTAGTCCCACTGTCGACCCCATGGTCTCTGGAAGCCCCGGTCCGTCCGGCATGGGTTCTTCACATACTAACATCCACTCTGCCTCTTCGCTCTCGGTCACTTCGGCTCTCTCTCTGACCCCCGAGCCACCTGGCACGTCCTCCCCACCCTGGTTGACCCACCAGTCGCACAGCGAGGGGGGTATGATGACCTCTGACCCCTTTGATCTGACCCCGGCCCCGGAACATCCCCGCTTCTCCACCCGCAACGCTGCTGCCGTCACAGGATACGACGCTGCTATGCAGACTCGCTTGTCCACACGCGCTGCAGTTAGTCCAGGAGGTACTAACCCTAACCCTTTAGTCTAAACTCTAAACACTATCTCTGTGTGTTCTGCTTATCCACCATCACTCATAACAACACACAACAAACGCTTTCTATGAAGTCTGTATCTATAAGACATTATAGATACATTCATAATGCATTATATTGCACGCAATATTACGCCATAATGCCTTATATAGTTGCTATAAGCCTTCCTAAAGAGTCTTATGATGTCTTGTGTCTGGGGTGGGCTCCAGCTACATGCTCTTCATCATACCTGATGAGCAATACGCTGTCAGAGAAGCATGTCATAAGTACATAAGCTCTCTTTTTTCCCCCTTAAAATCTTACCCCACCATTTTTTTTCACCCAGTGTCAATTGTCTATTGTAATCCTGGGCGCTACACTCCCTCTGCCAACCTGGGGAGAGCAACGGAGTGACCTCATGCTTCCTTCATGAGTCCAAGCCGCTTCTTTTCACCTGACAGGGGGGGAGTTTCCCCGGTTGGACGTACCGCGCGGAAGGAACACGTTATTCCAACCGGTTCCTTTCCCGTCCATCAGGCTGATCGGGGAAAAGTAGTTTAGAGACCACGATTACTGCATGTTTTTTGTGAGGGTACCTATCCTAGGGGACACGGGGAGAACATGCAAACTTCACACAGAAATGCCCTTTAAGGAGATCAAGGCAGGAAAAAAAAACTTTAAGTTTGAAGCTTTTTCCACAAGTCGTACAAAAAAAGGGCTTCCCCAAAACAGTTTGGGCTTTATTTTTGTCCATGCTAAACCCCTTATCCCTAAACTATACTTTGCCCTTTTTTTACTATTTTAAAAAACATTTTTGAATAGTTCAACTAGCCGATCTACATCGACATGTTGTGAGCTTGTAGATTGGCTATTTAAGAAAATGTTTATCAAAATAGTAAAAAAAAAGTAAGTAAGTTTAGGGATAAGGGGTTTAGCATGGACGAAAATAGAGCCCTGTAAGTTTAAAGCTTTCCCCAAATCGTACAAATAAAGAGCTTCTCCCCATTAGATGTGGCAAACCTTTGCTACAAAACTGCGCTACAAAGTATTATTATTATTTTAAAGTAAGGTAAAACTCATAATGTGGCATTATGGAAGGCGTATGGAAAATCTTATAACACATTACAAGTATAATTCCTTACAATGCATTATAAAGGCATATAAATTCATTATACTGTAGACAGGTTTTCTAATGTACAGTACATGTTATAAATCCTGTGTGTGTGTGTGTGTGTGTGTGTGTGTGTGTGTGTGTGTGTGTGTGTGTGTGTGTGTGTGTGTGTGCGTGTGCATGCGTGCGTGCGTGCGTGCGTGCGTGCGTGCGTGTGTGCGTGTGTGCGTGCTCCAGTGGTACTGGTCAGAGAGGGGTTGGTGGATGTCCAGTCTGAGGAGTTGTCCTACCTGGTGTCTGACCTCAATCCGTTCACTGAGTACACCATCAAGGTGACGGCGGCCACAGCTGTGGGAGAGGGCCCTGCCGTGAACATCACAGAGAAGACCAGGGAGCAGGGTGGGTGGTAGCTTATACTCGCTTCTTAGAAAATATGGCTACCAAACTTTTCAGGTCGAGACCCAAAAGAGAATTTAGACATTTTGCCCGGGACCCAAACTAGTGAAAATAGCCGATCTACAAGCTCACAATGCGTCGCTTCGGGCCACGTTGAGAGCTTGTAGATCGGCTATTTTCACTACTTCTTTTTCCTAAATAATGGCATTTCATAGATTCTTCTTTGATTTCTTCATGAAACTACTGAAAAATATCACTGAATTTTCTTTTTAATTCATAAAAAATATATTTTTTAGGAATGCATTTTGGGAAATGTTTTGAAATAATAATTAATAAACAAAATGTATAGCAAACAAAAGATAAAGGGACCCATAAAAACAGATCTGGTCAACATAAATTACCCATTGACCAGACCCAAAAAAGGCAAAAAGTATATTATACAGAGAAGCTGGTGTGCTGAGAGGCTTCCCAGCCTGGAGAATAGACTCAAAACCAACCAACACAAAACAGGCTTTGTTTCGGTGATTAGCGGAGTAGTTTTATTTTTGGTAAAGTTGGACCCCTCGCACGGCAGTGGATTTTTTTTTAGCCGTGAGCAGCAGAGGCTTTCCTGGCAGGGTGTTAGTGAGAACTCGCTAACGCATGGGTTCTCAACGTTTGCCCCCCTCCCCACCCCCAATACAAATTGACCGCTACAATAACCTTAATAATAGCGAAAATACATCATAAATAAATACTGAAACCAGATATAATCATTAAGGAAAGTTTATGCATGCACTATGTAAACTCTAAATTTTTTTTTTTTTAATACTTTGGGCACCCCCCAAAATAATTTCGGGACAGCCCGAGGGGTCATTTACCAGCCATTCAGTTGCAATAAAAATGTATTATTTTTGTAATATTTAGCGACCCCCCCTGGGGGGTTGCGACCCACGTGTTGACAACCCCTGCACTAACGCACTGGACCAGGGCTAAGAGCGTGCAAGCCGTGCATGTTATTGTGATCGTTAGCGATCATTACAAGGACTATAAAATCCTGTAAAAACTGATTGTCTTAGAGCAGATGATAATATTATGATGAAAAGTACATGACGTGCTTTCTTCTGTTGGTTTCCCGTTCTGATGTTTATTAGCCCCCAGCTCTGTGGTAGGCGTGTCCTATCAGAACATTAGCTCCACCTCCATCCGGGTGAGCTGGGCTCCTCCCCTCAACCCCAACGGACGAATCACACACTACACGGTCTACGGTCTCAACCTCCATAGCAACCAGGCTCTGCAGTGGGTCACCAACAACGACACCAGCATATTGCTGACAGGTAGAAGATCACACACACACACACACACACACACACGCACTGTACTGCGTGTGCGCGCGCGCGTACTGTACTGTAGTACAGCCATTCTCAACCTGTGGGCCTGGGGCCCACTGGTGGGCCGTGAGGATATTGCAATCGGGCCCCTGATTAATTTACATAAGGCAATTTTAATTATATAAAATAAATCTATCTATAAATGTCTCTGTGTGTACGTACGTGTGTAACAATGTACATCTGTAATCCATGTAACTCGAGAACCGTTCGCCCAACCGACTTCAAATATGACACACTAATATATAGTGTAATAATAATAATAATAATAATCATAATCATAATCATAACAAAAAGTCATGTATTTTTTCTTTATAACCTTGAAGTAAGTTTTCATAGTGAATCCATTAAATAGACACTTCTATTTAATGGATCCAAGCTGGAGCTGTGTTCCAGCTTGATCCATCTTGATCCATCTGACCACTTCTCCTTGTTGCAGGTTTGGACAAGTACAGTGGTTATAAACTGCGTGTGGCGGCATCCACAGCTATAGGAGAGAGTTCTCTGTCCGACCTGGACGACACCTTCGTTTTCACCGCAGAAGACGGTTGGTTCTCCACAGCTATTCTACACACCAGTGGTTTTCAAACATTTTGCCCCCAAGGCACATCTTTATTCTTAGATAAAACACAGATATCTTAACCCATTCTGTACGGGAACCCCTTTTGGTGTTTTAACTATTGAAAAATAGCAGATCTACAAGCTCGTAGCGCGCCACCGAGTGGCGCACTACGAGCTTGTAGGTCTGCTATTTTTGAAAAATCGTGAAAATGCAGCACACATCTTTGAATATATATTCTTTCAGGAGACTTTTTATTTTAGGTCAGGCCTACAGTAAATGGGTTAAATAAAAATAAGCTCACGATGTGTTGCACTGCGACCTGTTAAAATAAATAAAAACCTTTAGCCTACAATGACTTGTCCAAAAAGAGTCTCAGTATTGGTAGGTGAGTACGCACAAAGTACTGATATGGTGAATTATTCATAACGTGTGGTTGTAACATGGTTTGGGAATGGGAACCACTGCTCTACACAAGAAGAAACACTTTCTCACAAACCACTCTGCTTTGTTCCCTATCAAATATAAATGAGCGTTATTTTAAATATCACATTGTGCTAGAATATTAAATAAACATTAAATAAATATTGGAAAACGTTAGAATGTGTATATAGGTAATATATGTATAAATAGGTAAGTCTAGACTACTGTTTCCCAAACAGTGTACAATACATATACTATATATATACATATATAACATATATAAAATTATTAAAAAAATAAAGTTTTGGAACCACTGGTCTAGGCTATGTTTGGTACAAACAAGACATAACCTATAGTCCTAGACTGTAACATCATAAACATTAGGGAATTATAGATATTATATCTAAGATTTAGATTGCTGGTATACTGTAGACCTCACACCTTGGAGCTGCATGAAACCAGCTTGAATTCCACTTCTAGGTTCAGTGATATGTCAGACAGACACCACTGCCAGCCCTTGACCTCTCTCTCCCTCTCCTCTCTGTCCTTTAACACACTCACTCAGAGCCCGACTCCCCCCCTCTGGACTTAGCTGTGGTGGAGACCACGCCCTCCACCGCCACCCTGACCTGGTCTCCGCCCGAACGGGCCAACGGGGCCATCCAACGCTACGAGGTCCTGTACGAGAACGAGTCCTACTCCGCCGTGGTCAACACCTCGGTGCCCCGGGCCACCCTGACTCACCTGAGGCCGTACTCCTACTACAACGTGTCCGTCTTGGCGTACACGCGCCACGGACACGGCAACCAGTCCTCGGACACGTTGGCCATGCTGTCTGGAGAGGACGGTATGTGTGTGTACACTCGCCTGCGCTGAAACAAAAATATCTCCTCCCATATATCAAAATCTGTATTTGGACTCCCTCTGACTCTCTCTCTGTGTCTTTATGTGTGAAAACATATTTGTTGTTATGAAATTGTAAGCTAGAGGTTCACGCGCCTTTGGCATGCTCAAATCTAGCATCAAGTGTAAAAAATAATAAAATAAAAATAAAAATCGCCTTCCGATCATGCACCTGTGATGCCTTGCACTGCATCACATGATCGGCCGTAGCCAATCGGAAGAAGGAAACACAACCGTCCACTTCCTGTATCTGTGTCGTTTTAAACTCGAAATGTAGGCTGCATCCGCAGCGATTGAACAGAACGCGGGCGTTCTGGGATCATTTCTGAAGCTTCTGAAGAGAAGTACACTTTAGTACACGGACAGAGTTAGTAATGGCAGATTTGAGAAACGGAAGCTGCAAAACCTGGGTTCAAAGCGCAGAGGTAAATTGAGTGACGTCAGAGCACAGGCACAGCACAGGAGTAAATGGCAGTTCTGCATACGTCACGGTCTATGACTTGGCAACCTGAACTGGGTACAGACATGTGAGCAATGGGTACAAAACTGTAAGCTTCTGCCATTTGTAGGTAATATAAGATAATGGTATAAGTTTTGAATGATGTTTTCTTTTTCTTATATAGCACGGTTCACAACTATCTATTCAGGTTTAATTTAAACATTAATTCTGTCTTTGCATATGTGTCCACCAAACACGGTGCCTGTTTCTTTTCATTTTTCATTCCCCCAGTCCCGGGCAGTCCTCCGTATGGCCTCTCGTACGAGTCTGTTGCCTCCAGCGAGGTGAACGTGACGTGGCAGCCCCCGCTGGTGCCCAACGGCGCCATCACCCACTACAGTCTGCAGCTGTGGAATTCCACCCACACCCTCAACCTCACGTCCCCGACCAGCGGCCTCCACATCACGCACCTGAAGAAGTACGCACAATACCGCCTCGTGGTGCAGGCCAACACGCGCGTCGGGCCGGGCGACCACGCGAGCGAGCCGCTCAACATCACCACACTGGAGGATGGTGAGGGGGGTGTTTTTGGTGGGAATGGGGGGGATATGGGGGGAAGGGGAAGTGAGAGAGAGAGAGAGAGAGAGAGAGAGAGAGAGAGAGAGAGAGAGAGAGAGAGAGAGGGTTGTTGGGTTTTCTTTTCAGTTTTTCAGGTGACTGCTTGGACTGAAATGGAGTGAAATCTTCACTTTCCTTTGATCTTATCCTCCAGTGTCCTCTCTCGTCTAGGTCAGTTCACAGCAAAGGTGTTCCAGAAAGCACTAATGGCATTACATCACAGGTACCCGATCCTGACTGTCTGAGAGGTTCCTCATGTTGCTTCCATGCCCCGAGAAAGCCAAAGCCACACCAGGATCACCACAACAGCCACTTACCTGTGTTTAATTTCAGGGCCACGGTACTCCGATTCTTAGGGCTTTCTCAGTGACGTGCAGCGCGAACTTGACAGGATATCTGGGAAGCTGTCCTGTCGCCCTGGCCTGCCAGTCCAGTGCCCATTGCACTGGTAGCAGGCCATGTGTGGCCCATTGCACTGGTAGCAGGCCATGTGTGGCCCATTGCACTGGTAGCAGGCCATGTGTGCGCTTGTTTCTTGACAAATGTTAAAGTTTCTCTCCCACCGCTCAGACCCAGACACACCCCCTCAGTTCCTCCATTCCAAGAAGTTGTCAGACTACGAGGTGGAGTTGTCCTGGGAGGAGCCTCTGGAGGCCAATTCAGACATCCTTTACTACGCAGTTAGAGTATGGTGAGTTGTCTGTCTGTCTGTCTAGCCTTTAGATGTGATTGTTGTACAATCACATCACATTCTCTCTGATACTATAGTTTGCCCCCTGTACTGTCCGTGTGTCTCTCTGTGTGTCCGTCCGTCCGTCCGCCCGTCTGTGAACAGCTAATCTCTGGGACCGCTGGCCCGTTCGAAGCAAAACTGTGCACAAACACTTCCTGCATGTCAGAGCAGAACCTCTGCTCCGATTTTTTCAGATCGGCCTGTTATAGCGCAACAAAATCGATGAAATGAAGTATTTGTTTTAGCAATTTTTGCAATTTTAATACCGTACTGTAATGAAGTGAACATCCCTGTCCATATACTGTAGTAGCAAAGGCTAAACTTGTAATTTACTGTAGATAGCATTGTATGTAGACATAGCACTCTATAGTGTATACACTCATAGCTTTACCGTACATATTTTCTACTGTTAGACAGATGCTAGGTTCTTAGCTTCCTTATGATTCTTGATGACTATTTTTATGTATTTGATGTATTACCATGTGTTGTTCTTGCTTTCTGTAAATCGCTCTGGATTAAGAGTGTCTACCAAATGCTAAATTGTAGTTCAAGTTCAAGTCTTTTTTGCTCTCCCATATCAGGAACGAGTCGAGTGAGTCGTGGCAGAACGTGACACAGACGTCCGTGGTGATCACTGTGGACTCTGAGAGTGTCTACAATGTCTCAGTGTCCAGCTGGACCAGAATGGGAGACGGAGGAGTGTTGGTATCCATCACCTTCACCACCATCGATTCAGGTTCTGTCTGGACAAAATATGATGGATATGTACCATCCCCACGCTTGAAAGTGTAATAGATTTTTGAAATAATATGTATTACTAACTCTGATTTGGTTCAGACCTGTGGCAGATGACTTAGGGGTGTTGGGTCACACTCACAACAACCTGCGCTATTCATTTTTGGGGCGGTGTTGTTTTCAAACCAACAGTAAAGGTTACATTTCATGAACATGGGGCCCAAGCCAAACCATTAGTAATGCATGATGAGATTAGTGTGCCAATGGGCTCTATGCACACACACGCATTTTGAAAAGGACTTGAGCCCCTGCCCTACTTCTTTCACAGGTGTTACCGCCGATACTAATGACGGCTCTGTTCCATTCAGTTGAAACAGAGTCGGGGTGCTGCTATTGTGCACGACGTTGGCTCACTGGAAACACTCTGCTACACCAGTGGTTCGCAAAGTGCCCTTGAGTGGGTTCCAAATGGCCCTGTACGGCCGGGTGTGGGGTGCTTGAAATTAAAAAGTTTGAGAACTGCACTGCACATTAAATGGAACAGAGCCTTAATTACGTATCATCGGTAACACCTGTGAAGGACATTAGAAGAGTTATTCTGGCCTGGGCCGTGGCTCAGCGGTCCAGGCACCTTGGCTGGCAATCCAGTCTGGCAGTGTGCCGTGGGTTCGACTCCCGATCCCGACGGCCTTTACTGCATGTCATCCCCCCATCTCTCTCCCCATTTCCTGTCAGCTATACTGTCTGTCCCTCCATAAAAAAATAAAATAAAATAAAGGCGAAAGCCACAAAAAAACATTAAAAAAAGAGTTATTCTGTGAGCATATAGCTCATTGTACACTACTCTCAAGTTCACAGTGAAGTGAAAAGTCAACACTGTTTTTTTTTCTTTTATGTTGTCTTCAGGATGTTGAGAAAATAACCCACTGCTTGCCATGTGTTCTCTCTCTCTCCTGCAGAGCCATTTGATCCTCCGCAGAACGTGTCATACACCAACGTGACGACCTCCTCTGTCACCCTGACGTGGCGTCCACCCAACCAACCCAACGGCATCATCGTACACTACACCATCTACTACCATGACAACGGCACTGTCACTAAGCAGGTAGCCTGGCCCAGCCTGTATGATTTCTGGTCTAGAGGGGCGGGTGATGGTCGAATCAGGCGGTGGATCCTATTGTTTCACCGATCTGAGCTTTTTTAACCGAATGTGAACGAAAATAAAAGCCTGGGTAGCGAGGCTGCTAAGCAGGTGACACACGCACAGTGGAATATATTAGAAACATGTTTGTACCGTTACATTTTATGTGTGAAATATCATCAACAATTTGCATTTAATCAAATAGAAAAAGACTACAATTGAAAATAGAAAAAGACTACAATTGAATATAATAATAGTAAGTGGGTGAGATAGCATTCACCCACATGAACCCCAGCGTCCCGAAGGCGAACATTCGGCAAACATAGGCAATGCACAATGTGAGCTTTTACTTGTATATTGGCTGTTTTCAGGGGAGAGATTTGGTGTAGGAAAAAAGGATTCTACACATCCCTTCTAAATCAGTAGTTCTCACAGATATTTCCACAATATTTAAAAGAAAAGTTTGTAAAAGTGGTATAATAATAGCTTACAATAATATTGTAAGCTATTATTGTGCCATTGAGTTCACACAGATGTGTATCCAGATATTATCTGGATACACATCTGTGTGAACTCAATGGCTAAGTTATAGAATATAAACAACTAAATATGCAAGACAAGTACGTATTTTTCTACACACTATGATTAATTTAATCATTTGTGAGTCATGTCAATGTCAATCATGTAATGTTGCAAAACTGTTCATTACAAAACATGAATGACATGAAAAATAGAAATGAGTGTAAAGTTCCAATTGACAAAAAAAAGATATATATATATATATATATATATATATATATATATATATATATATATTACACCGGGGGGGGGGGGGGGGGGGGGGGGGGGGCACGTGCCCCCTCGTCCCCCCTAAAATCACCACTGTGCCATATGATGCTGTTATGGACACTGACTGTGCTTGTGTCTGTCTGTTTATCTACAGAGGGTACCGGTTGGTGCATTAACCCCCGCCTCTCCTGACTCGCCCTACTCTCACACTGTGACCGGGCTGGTCGGGGGAACCAATTACAGCCTGTGGATGACCTCCAGCACTATACAGGGAGATGGAGGAATGCAGAGTCAGCCCTTTACCCTGATACTGCCTGAGGATGGTCAGTCACACACACACACACACACACACACACACACACACACACGCACACGCACACATGTACAGAAGAACAGTACTGTACATCACATATTAAACACAGGCCTCTAGTTTGAGGGTAGTAAACTCGCACACCATGCATTGTTTTGTCAGAGTTCCGTGCAGGTGCTAGCTGGCGCATTCTCCCGTCATTGCTGAGATCCAAACATGTGCAAGTCGGCCTTAGGATAGTTTCTGTATATCTACTGAAACCAGCAAACAAATATTACATCCTGCATGCTTCCCCTTTATTTGGAGAGCCACATTCAGATCGAATACCCAAACCTTTAATAAAGTGACAGTATAAAAATGCAATGTTGTGTTTGGGTTGTTCCTTTGCATTAGGCCCATCTCTTTAGCCCAGTTTCGCTGCTGTGTCACATTTCCGAACCCATTATCCCTACAATTATTAACATTACCACCCTCTAACTAGACGTCATAGCTTCATGAATAAATGAGGCTTACTAAAACAAACAAATAGGCTAGCGTACACCCACATACTACTGTATAGTCTTGCATTGGGGCTACGTCTGCACACCTTTTTCCCCCAAACATCTTTGCCTCTTAAAAATTACATAAAAACTCTGCGATCGAACACATTGCTTTCAACCTGTCAGTCAAAGGAGATAACTCTCAGTCTGGCAAACTGGCTCTTTTTTGTCCTCCTGAGACCCTGTACCTTGGGAGACAACCGGTTTGTATTTCCTTTTACTGAGTAGGGAGAAAGTTGTCAGGGAAAAATACAAGTACAATAGTCAAGGAAGGCTGTTATCCAACAAAACTTTGACAGGAAGTCGGCAGGCTTGGCAGAAAACTTTTTTTTATAAAGGCTTTGTACACAGAGAGAAAGACTGTCATCTGATCTGGACAGAAATAGCAGCAGCTGTTAAGGAGACTTTGTTACTGCACACATCTATGCAATAGATACAGTTATATTCCAAACAGTGTTTTTTTAGTGACATGTGTCCCAAAAAGCGATCGCCTTGTTTTTGTGTGATTTTGTGAAAAAATGGTGCAGACAGGCAGCCTTTGTAAGGCTTTTGTGCATGCAGAGTGTTTTATGTATACACAATGCTCATGACTCATGTCTCTTGAATGATAATTGCCTGTACTGACTGTGTATCTCTGCCTGTTGCTCTAGCAGCCTCTCCACTCTCAGTCAAGCAGTGGACCTCCAGGGCACCCCGCCTGTACCGCCCGGCAAAGCCCCCCACTAGGTGGGGGCTCATTCATCTGGGCTCCTCAGACCCCCACGCACATCATCCGCTCATCCACTTTATACTGGCCTCTCAAGTGCTACACCCCTACCCTTCCCCTTGCCTTACCTAATCTGCCACTTCTGATCCTCTGTGGCGTGCCACAAATGATGTGCCTCTCTGCACACCTGCTCAGACAGCTGGGTGACTAGCGAGGGGAGCTAAATAGGATGAGCTCTGAACACAGGATGAGTATTTCCTGCTCTGTGTCTGTCAAACCATAACGTTTTTTTTTGTGGTTTACTTCCCTCTCCATTACTTCTCAATTTCATTGAATTGGACTGTTGAATTCATGGAACGATGTTGTTGTCTTGTTTTGTTTTTCCCACTATACACTGGTCTTGTCTTTTCTATGTTTATTTTTCCAACCCTCAGTTTTCCATATCGATAAAAGAACTGTCATGTTTCTCTGGCTTACTCCCTCCATGTGTGCTGTACTGACTGTCTTAATTGGTGTGATGACGACGGTGGTTTTTGGCAGTTCTCATGACAATGAGAGATGATGACCATAATTAATGCTGATTACAATAATACCGACTGATGCACTGTTCATTCCCACTCTCCTCAGAAGTGTGTGTGTGCGTGTGCGTGTGTCTGTGTGCGTGCGTGCGTGGTTGATTAATTGGCCTCATTTTCTGGCATTCATTAAACTCCTTTATCCCAAGCAGCTTGCAATTTGGGAAGCCGTTCGTACATCAGTAACCATGATGACACCCTCCCCTCCCCCTCCTCAGTGCCCAGTGACTCGGTCCACAACCTGACGGCTCAGATCTACAGCTCCACGGCCATCATCGTCAGCTGGGACCCTCCCCTGGAGCCCAACGGCCGGCCCTACTACCTGCTCACGCTGCAGGAGGCTGGCGTACCCCCCGGCCCAAGACCCCCGGGCGCACCCCCCGCGGTCAACCGGACCCGGGAGATGACCACGGAGAACCACGGATACTTCTTCACCAACCTCCGGAAGTACTTCCCCTACGTGTTTACGGTCACACCGGCGACCGGCGCCGGGCCCGCCCTGAACCTCAGCAGAACGTTGTACCTGAGGACGGACGATGACAGTGAGTTGGCGTACACACGCACGCACGCACGCACTATATTATAGTGTACTTATGTGTAATTATATTGCAATAGTAATGTGTGGTTGTCAAAAATCTGAAGGCACACCTGGACCTGAATTACTAATGTGCCTCAGCACACCGTTTAGGAACTACTTAAACGGTATTTATTTTAGACCACAGGTCTTCAACAGGGGGTCCGGGTCCCCAGAGTTAAATCTTTGTGTGATAGGAAGTTTTTTGACCACTTGAACCCTAGCATCCCTATTCTGAGAAGTACGATAACGAGTACGATAACGAGTACTTTTGGTACTTCAAGTGCATTCATTTTGTCGTACTGACTGAGCTGTGTGTATCTACATTGTGTGCCTCCTCCAGTCCCGAGCTCTCCTCCGGTGCTCGTGTCCAGCAGAAACCTGTCGTCCTCCTCCATCTCGGTCAACTGGCAGAGCCCGCTGGAGCCCAACGGGGAGATAACGGAGTACACTCTCACGCTGTTCGGACCGTGGGGAGACATCAACGCCACGCTGACCTCCGACACATGGTTCACCTTCACCGAGCTGATGCCGTACACACCCTACAACCTCTCCATTGCCGCCGCCACGCTCAAGGGCACAGGCCCCGCCCTCTTCCTGCTGCTGCACACTGATGAAGCAGGTAGGTGTTTTAACACGTTGAGGAAACCCGAGAATGCCTTCTAAAAGCAGTGTTTCTCAAACGTGTTCGTGCCAAGGATCCCCCAAATTGATATACAGGTATAGGCTATATGTACTGTAGCAGAATAACAGATCTACAAGCTCATAGCGAGGCACCGAGTTCCACGCTATTTTTGAAAGATCGTGAAAATACATAACAATCTTTGAATACATATTCTTTCAGAGCGACCGTTTTTAACTCACATCTTTGCTTCTGGGACCTTCCTGGAACATTAGAAGCCATTTTTAGGAGCCATTTTTCTCAGTCCTAGGCCTCAGTCCTAGTGTGATAAAAATGTGAGTACTTTTCCCCACCACTGTGCTGCAGGCCCCATGTCCCCCCCGCTCAACCTGACCATATACAACCACACGGCCGACTCTGTGTGGCTGAGCTGGGAGCCGGCGCTGGACCCCAACGGACTGGTCACACACTACGGCTTCAGGATCCGTGAGCTCATCACACACACCGTCACGCACCAGGTGAGAATAACTGGCTAATTTCACACACTGGAGGGCGGCCCCACACACGACGACAACAGCTGCAACAACAAACAAACACTCACAAATAGAATGACGCACGCGCACGTACGTACGTACACGCACACAGTCAATCATTCACTTTCACACCAAGTACTGTGGCTCTCATTTCACACTCCATACACAATCTGACACGCGGCAAATGTATCTTGGTTTGTTTTTATCTTAGATTTTATGACCTATGTTGGTTGTCTGTGCATGTGCATGTGCGTGTGTGTGTGTGTGTGTGTGTGTGTGTGTGTGTGTGTGTGTGTGTGTGTGTGTGTGTGTGCGTGTGCGTGTGTGTGTGTGTGTGTGACGTCTGCACTCTGTGTGTCAGAATTCCTCGGGTCCCTGGACCATGGAACATCTCGTCGGCTTTAGGCCTCACAGCTCCTACCAGATCAGTGTTTACAGCTACACCAAAATTGGCCACGGAGACGAGTACAGCAGTCCTGTCACTTTCACCACCAACGAATCAGGTATACATGAGCTTGTTACTGTTTGTTGACAGCACACACAGCTAGTAGACTTGAGTTGGTCTGTCTGTTGGCCAACATATACATGCTCTCATCTTATGTCCATGACTGTGTGTGTGTGTGTGTGTGTGTGTGTGTGTGTGTGTGTGTGTGTGTGTGTGTGTGTGTGTCTAGTAAGTACAGCTGACAGCCTGTGGCTTGTTGTCTAGCATACTTTCATATACTGTACATTCAATTCTATTCTTCATGCTAAAAATGCAGTAGCCAACTGTAGCAGTATCAGCTACTTCATTCTATCCTGTCTTTCCACTAGGCATGTAACGATATATTGTATTGTATCGATATTAAGGTTGGGCGATATACCAACATCGC